>NC_089845.1:3305000-3657500 GCF_035609145.1 Eleutherodactylus coqui | reverse complement strand
CTAAACACATTACACTCGTCCATGTCCAGTTTCTTCTTGCTTCCATGCACTGTACACACAGATCAGTGGCAGTCAGGCAGAGAGGGGACTGTGCGGTTGTGATAGAACACTTTCAGGCATCTGTTTTGCTCCTCCACCTGATCAGTAAAGTCCCATTTACACTGGACAAATGTCAGGCAAACGATGGCCGTACATACTCACTCCCATGCTGCTGTACAGGAGCAAGTATCGCTGGCTCGCTCAGCAGGGGGGCAGGACGGCTGGAGAAGATTTCATTCCTCGCCCTCCCCTCTCCATTCACTTAACATAGCGGCCGTTCTGTAGTGAACGGCTGCTGTTTACACTCATCATTCAGCATCATCGCTCATCGTTTACGCTGCATCAAATCCTGAACGATGATCGTTCTGAAAGGCCACTGTGTAAAGTGAATGAAAAGGGTCGGGGGAGAGCGAGGAGTAAAATCTCCTCTAGTTGTCCCAGCCCCCTGCTGGCCACTCTGTAAGAGAGCCAGCAATACTCGCTTCTGTGTAACAGCATGGGAACGAGTATATGCGGGGACGAGTGTCGGGTATCGTTTGCCCAATACTCGGACCATGTAAATGGGCCTTTAGGAAACAGCAAGAGTTGTTCAAACTACAGTGGACATTGTTTACTTTCCCAAAGTAAATCTTAGGGTGGCTTCACACCAGCGTATGCACACATATTATTGCCTCAGTGGACAAGGTTTTATAAGGTAGATTTGTACACGTGTCTCAGCATAGTTTGTACTTTTTGCACATGCCGGACCGATTCACACGAACGTGCGATACAGACTTTCTTTGGTATAAGAGGCTATTTAGCCTAATGAGGTGCAGATGTGTTCTTGTTTTCATGGAATTCCGCAGTGTATTGCACATTCGTGTGCATATTGAGTGCATATTTGCGCACCCCCTATAGACTACGGGCGGCTTCACACAAGCATAAGTGCAAAAACATTTGATCCTGCGCAACATATAGATCATTGAAGGAGTCTTTTTGTGTGCATAACAGCTGCGCATTTGCTTGTGCAAAGAAATACACGCAAGCAACACCCCAAGCTGTCATCATTGTACCAGCCCATTTAATCACCCATAAATCAGCCATATCTGTTGTGTGACGCTATTCAGCAGTGCCTCTTGTGCTTTCTCGATTTGTAACAGAGTATCTGAGGTTATAAGCATTATTTCTGATTATGATGATGTTCTTTTGCCTTGGTTTGGGCAGTAATGTAAGATGATTGAGGTTATTCCTAAAAGGAGGAGTAGGCAGTTCTGGGTTCATCCTCTGGTGTTGCGGCATGCACGTAAGGGGCATTTCCATACCCTTTATGCAAATTTGAGACGCCATACAGAAAAGTTCCACACCTTCTGTTGTTTTTTGGTTCAGCACTTTGATGAAGTTCTGTAGGAGATGTAAATCCAGATTACATACAGCCACACTAGCATACATCAGTGAATATCAGCTGAGGAAAGACTCCTGGTCATCCTGAGGTTTGCTGTTTTTTGTTTTGGGCTTAATTTTCAGATTATGTTTTCCCTGTTTTTACCTTTACTAATTTTTTCCCCTCTTTGTTCCTGGCTACTGGGAATTCATATGCTTTGCTGCATTTCTGTTGGGGCAATTTACCATTTGGGGAATCATCAGGAGAACCTGTCATGTCCTTTGGCAGCGTCTGGTGCCTTTAGTGATGGCTCCATCCTCTTGTCTAGATTGGTTGAACATCATCGAGGGATTCCAGGCTGCTGCGTAGTTTCCAAGCTGCATTGAGTCCTGGACATCAAACACATCCATGTTAAAAAGCGAACACATTCAGGGTCCCTGTATTTCAATTATATGTAATACTTATTTGTAGTGCTGTTTGCTATTGCTTATAGCAACTATCAATTTCTGCTTGTGGATATCAGGGCCTACAGAAGCACTGTGGATGCTCACGTTGTCAGGGCTTCTAGAATGGGGAAGTGACTTTTGGCTAACCAGCTTTCCCTGCCAGAACCATGGAACCTGCCCCATTTATCATTGCGGCGGATGAGGGATTTAGCCTGATGACTCATGTCTTGTGTCCCTTTCCTTGCACACCAGAAGGTGAGTTTTTAATTATTGACCCACCCATGCCAGACATTCCACAGAGTGTGCATTTGGGATACTCACCAAATGGAGAGTTTTCCACAGAATGCTTCATCTGAAGGCTGAGAACATGTGTGCAATAATTAGATCCTGCGTGGTTCTGCACACTTTTTCCCAGGATAACAATGCTAGTTGGAATGCTGAAGAGGCTCAACAGACTGCTTTCTGAGTCCTAAGGGAGCAGGTCCGTGGCAGATGTTCGAGGAAGTAGGTGAACTGGACTCTCCAAACAGCATCATTTTTTAAAGCGGACTATGCTTTCAGATACCATTTACCAATGTTTTAGTTAGGGACTTTCAGCCCCCATATACTTTTCAGACTGCTTTAATATGTGTAAATTTGATCCAACTTTTTATCCAATCCCGTGTTAATGTGTGCCTACAAAAGTTACAATATTATTTTATGCAGATAAAACTGGTCATGTGTAAACAAAACCCATGTGTTGTGTGTCAAAATGTTAGCTTACCGGTGTGTTTGAAAGCAGTGGCAGTGCCATTAAATGCTGACAGGCACAGTAGTGCAATACTGCACACAAACTGTTTGCCTGTGCTCTCCTGCTTACAAACATTGTGGAAACTGTTAGGGGAACAAGCTGAAAGCAACATAATACCCTGAATCAACCATGAGTGGGTGCGTCTATCATGTCAGACAAAATACAGTGGCTCATTAGGTGGCCACTGTATATCTTCTGCCAAAAAAATGTAACATTCCACAATAGCAAAAGTGTGTATATGCACGTTTTTCGCTGTTTGCTGAACCAATTAATTTACTTTTTTACTATGAAGCAAACAATGATATAAACATTTTGCTCATTTTTACACAGACTAAAAAACAGGTAAAAAAACAACCATTACTGGTCCCTCTGAAAATCCTCGCTGTCCCATGGCTCCTGGGGCTTGAGCCATTTGCTTCTGCCCTGAGTGCTTGAACCAACATGGCCCAACCCAGAAAAATAGACAAATCTGTAAAACACTTAGGCCTCTCTCACACGGGTGCTTTTTACAGCGATTAACTCAGCATTTTGAATGCCGCAATAATTGTAGTATATCCCAGAAGATTGGAAAAGGGCAAATGTCCCTATCTTCAAGAGAGGAAAATACGTGGATCCAGGAAACTACAGGCCTGTGAGCCTGACTTCTATACCAGGAAAAATCTTTGAACAAATTATTAAACAGCATGTATGCAAGTACTTGGATAAAAATGGAGTAATTAACCAGAGCCAGCATGGGTTTGTAAAAGAGATGAGCGGGCGCACGCGTTCGAGCATTAGGGTGTTTGAGATGCTCGTTACTCGAGACAAGCACCACGCGGCACTTGACTCCATTACATTTCCTTCCCTGAGAAATTTGCGCGCTTTTCTGGCCAATAGAAACACAGGGAAGGCATTACAACTTCCTCCTGTGACGTTCCAGTCCTATCCCACCCCCCTGCAGTGAGTGGCTGGCGAGATCAAGTGACCGCCGAGTATTTAAATCAGCCCCGCCCGCGGCTCGCCACAGACACACGCTAAGAGAGATCAGGGACAGTGCTGCTGATGCTGCTGCTATAGGGACAGTGTTAGCGTCTTCAAGAACCACAAGGGTCCTTCTTAGGGCCACAGCTCACCTAGTGCACTACTGTTGTGGGTGCTGGGAGCAGTTTTGCACAATTATTTTTTTTATGTATATCAGGCGTGCAGGCTGTAGCGTTCTCAGGCTGCAGTCTGTACTTGAGTATAGGGGCACTATTGGTCAGGCAGGGACAGTGGTAGTGTAGAATCCTGTCTACAAGAACCCCAATGGTTCTTCTTAGGGCAACCTGTGACCGTGTGCATTTAACTCCGTGGTTGCTGGGAGTTGTAGTACCTCTGTATTGCACAGCAGAGCCTGCGTGCAGCCTTCATTTAAACATATTTCTGTCCGCACTTTGCGTTGCCTCACTGCAGTCTGCTTCTAAGTGTACGCCAAGAAACCACACATTTTCTACCACGCTCTGTGTTATACGTGTGCTGTCTCAGAGGTTCACGGTCTGCCCGACGCCAATAGATTGAAAGAGCAATACACACTGCATAGCCTCAGCCTTCATTGCATAGTAAAATAGGGAGTTTTAAAAAATTATTCCTTTTTACGGCTACCGGAGACTCAGTGAATTTGCCTGCGTGGCCTGTGGGACTTCACTTCCATCCAAACTGCATAGTTCACAGCTAGGCCTGCGTGCAGCCTTCATTTAAACATATTTCTGTCCGCACTTTGCGTTGCCTCACTGCAGTCTGCCTCTAAGTGTACGCCAAGGAACCACACATTTTCTACAATGCTCTGTGTTATACGTGTGCTGTCTCTAAAGTTCAGGGTCTGCCCGACGCCCATAGATTGAAAGAGCAATACACACTGCATAGCCTCAGCCTTCATTGCATAGTAAAATAAGGAGATTTAAAAAATTATTCCTTTTTAACGGCTACCGGAGACCCAGTGCATTTGCCTGCGTGGCCTGTGGGACTTCACGTCCATCCAAACTGCATAGTGCACTGCTAGTCCTGCTTGCAGCCTTCCTTATAATTTATCTCTGGCTTCATTTAGCGTTATATTACCGCTGGCAGCCACCAACTGCGCGGCAATAATTCACAAACATTTTTACACTGCTCTGTCTCTGCTCGATTCTTAATCCAGCGTGCTGAGGGGTAGGGGTAGGGGCAGAGGACGTGGACACAGTCGCGGTCGAGGACGCGGAGTCCCAAGTGAGGGTGTGGGCATAGGACGAATTCCTGGTCCAGGTGGATCGCAGCCGGCTGCTGCAGGAGTAGGAGAGAGGGCAGTTTCTGGGGTCCCCAGCTTCATATCGCAATTTTTGGGCCCACGTCGTAGACCTTTATTAAAAACTGAGCAGTGTGAGCAGGTCCTGTCGTGGATGGCAGAAAGTGCATCCAGCAATCTATCGACCACCCAGTCTTCTTCCCCGTCCACTGCTGCAACTCTGAATCCTCTGGCTGCTGCTTCTCCTTCCTCCCAGCCTCCTCACTCCATGAAAATGACACATTCTGAGGAGCAGGCAGACTCCCAGGAACTGTTCTCAGGCCCCTGCCCAGATTGGGCAACAATGGTTCCTCTCCCACTGGAGGAGTTTGTCGTGACTGATGCCCAACCTTTGGAAAGTTCCCGGGGTCCGGGGGATGAGGCTGGGGACTTCCGGCAACTGTCTCAAGAGCTTTCAGTGGGTGAGGAGGACGATGACGATGAGACACAGTTGTCTATCAGTGAGGTAGTAGTGAGGGCCGTAAGTCAGAGGGAGGAGCGCACAGAGGATTCGGAGGAAGGGCCGCTGGACGATGAGGTGATTGACCCCACCTGGTGTGATAAGCGAACTGAGGTCAGGTCTTCAGAGGGGGAGGCAATTGCAGCCGCATGACAGGTTGGAAGAGGCAGTGGGGTGGCCAGGGGTAGAGGCAGGGCAAGAGCGAATAATCCACCAGCTGTTTCCCAAAGCAGCCCCTCGCGCCAAGCCACCGTGCAAAGGCCAAGGTGCTCTAAGGTGTGGCAGTTTTTCACTGAGACGGCGGACAACCGATGAACAGTGGTGCGCAACCTTTGTCACGCCAAGATCAGCCGGGGAGCCACCACCAGCAGCCTCACCACCACCAGTATGCGCAGGCATATGATGGCCAAGCACCCAACAAGGTGGGACGAAGGCCGTTCACCACCTCCAGCTTGCGCCATTGCCTCTCCCCCTGGGCCCCAACCTGCCACTGAGATCCCACCCACCTCTCACGACACAGGCACGACCGTCTCCTGGCCTGGACCCACACCCTCACCTCCGCTGTCCTCGGCCCCATCCAGCAATGTCTCTCAGCGCAGCATCCAGCTGTCACTAAGAGAATCATTGGAGTGAAAGCGCAAATACGCTGCCACGCACCCGCACGCTCAAGCTTTAAATGTACACATAGCCAAATTGATCAGCCTGGAGATGCTCCCCTACAGGCTGGTGTAAACTGAGGTGTTCAAAAGCATGATGGTGGCGGCCCCGCACTACTCTGTCCCCAGTCGCCACTATTTTTCCCAGTCTGCCGTCCCAGCCCTGCACGACCACATCTCACGCAACATCGTACGCGCCCTCACCAACTCGGTTACTGGCAATGACCACTTAACAACAGACATGTGGACAAGCACAGGCGGGCAGGGCCACTATATCTCCCTGACGGCACATTGGGTGAATATAGTGGAGGCTGGGACCGAGTTAGAGCCAGGGACCGCTCATGTACTACCCACCCCCAGAATTGCGGGCCCCAGATCGGTGCTGGTATCTGTGGCGGTGTATGCCACCTGCACTAAACCTTCCTCCTCCTCCTCCTCCAACGCAACCTCTACCTCGCAATCAAGACATGTCAGCAGAACGTCGCCAGCAGTCGGTGTCACGCGGCGTGGCAGCACAGCAGTGGGCAAGCGTCAGCAGGCCGTGCTGAAACTACTCAGCTTAGGAGAGAAGAGGCACATGGCCCACGAACTGTTGCACGGTCTCACAGAGCAGACCGACCGCTGGCTTTCGCCACTGAGCCTCCAACCGGGCATGGTCGTGTGTGACAACGGCCGTAACCTGGTGCCGGCTCTGCAGCTCGGCAGCCTCACGCACGTGCCATGCCTGGCCCACGTCTTTAATTAGGTGGTTCAGCGGTTTCTGAAAGGCTACCCACACTTGTCAGACCTCCTCGGAAAGGTGCGCCGGGTCAGCGCACATTTCTGCAAGTCCAACACGGACGCTGCCACCCTGCGCACCCTGCAACATCGGTTTAATCTGCCAGAGCACTGACTGCTTTGCGACGTGCCCACACGGTGGAACTCTACGCTTCACATGTTGTCCCGGCTGTATGAGCAGCGTAGAGCTATAGTGGAATACCAACTCCAACATGGGCGCCGAAGTGGCAGTCAGCCTCCTCAATTCTTTACAGAGGAGTGGGCCTGGATGGCAGATATCTGCCAGGTCCTTGGAAACTTTGAGGAGTCCACCATGATGGTGAGCGGCGATGCTGCAATCATTAGCGTCACCATTCCCCTGCTATGCCTGTTGAGAAGTTCCCTGCAAAGCATGAAGGCTGATGCTTTGCGGGCGGAAACGGAGGCGGGGGAAGACAGTATGTCGCTGGATAGTCAGAGCACCCTCATGTCTATATCTCAGCGCGTGGAGGAGGAGGAGGGGGAGGAGCCTGAGGAGGAAGAGACAGCTGGGCTGACTGCAGAGGGTACCCATGCTGCTTGCCTCTCATCCATTCAGCGTGTATGGCCTGAGGAGGAGGAGGAGGATACTCAAAGTGATCTTCCTAGTGAGGACAGCCATATGTTGCGTACAGGTACCCTGGCACACATGGCTGACTTTATGTTAGCATGCCTTTCTCGTGACCCTCGCATTAGATGCATTCTGGCCACTACGGATTACTGGGTGTACACACTGCTTGACCCACGGTATAAGGATAACCTTTCCACTCTCATTCCCGAAGAGGAAAGGGGTTTGACAGTGATGCAATACCACAGGGCTCTGGTGGACAAACTGATGGTAAACTTCCCATCTGACACCGCTAGTGGCAGAAGGCGCAGTTCCGAGGGCCAGGTAGCAGCTGAGGCGCGGCGATCAGGCAGCATGTACAGCGCAGGCAGGGGAACACTCTCCAAGGCCTTTGCCAGCTTTATGGCTCCCCAGCAAGACTGTCTCACACCTCGCCAGTCCAGGCTGAGTCGGAGGGAGCACTGTAAGAAGATGGTGAGGGAGTACGCAGCTGATTGTACCACCATCCTCCGTGACGCCTCTGCTCCGTACAACTACTGGGTGTCAAAGCTGGACACGTGGCCCGAACTCGCTCTGTTTGCCCTGAAGGTGTTGGCTTGCCTTGCGGCTAGCGTCTTGTCAGAGAGGGTGTTTAGTGCAGCTGGGGGAATCATCACGGACAAGCGCACCCGCCTGTCAACTGACAGCGCCGACAGGCTTACACTCATAAAGATGAACAAAGCCTGGATTTCCCCAGACTTCTCTTCTCCACCAGCGGATAGCAGCGCTACCTAAAGACCTTTGTCAATTTGTGTATGATTTTCGTCCTTCTCCTCCGGCTCCTCCTCCTGAAACCTCTCGTAATCACTGCAAATGGGCAATTTTTCTGTGGGCCAAAAGGCTCATATAACTTTTCTAAATAATATTTATCTGTTTCAATTCTCATTAAAGCATTGAAACTTCCACCTGAACCAATTGTTTTTTAGACTGAGCTGCCTCCAGGCCTAGTTAACAATTAAGCCACAGTACGCTAAGTGATTAATGGGTTTCACCTGCCCTCTGGGTTGGGCATGGGCAATTTTTCTGGGGTACATTTGTACTGTCGGTACACCAATTTATTGGGCCCTCGCCTACAATGTAATCAAAGTAATTTTTATGGGCTACAGAAATGTAACTCTGTTCTGCCTACCTATACTTCTGCCACAGTAATGCTACAGGGGTCTGACTATACTTCAGCAACAGAAATGATACTTCGGTCTGCCGATACATCTGCTACTGAAATGCTTGTCTTACCTTGGTTGGTGTATACTGTTACTACTGTAATTTTACTAATACTGGGCTCTGCCCATAATGCTTCAACGGAAATGTTACTGGGGCAGGTCTATACTGCTATAACAGAAATGTAACTAATAGTGGGCTCTGCCCATACTGCTTCTACGTTAATGTTACTGGGGTCTGACTATACTGCTACTACTGAAATGTTACAAATACTTTGCTCTCCCTACACTGCTGTCAGGGAAATGTTTATCTGCTGCTTTGCCCATACTGCTTCTACGTTACTGGGGTCTGACTATACTGCTACTACTGAAATGTTACAAATACTTTGGTCTCCCTACACTGCTGCCAGGGAAATGTTTATCTGCTGCTTTGCCCATACTGCTTCTACGTTACTGTTACTGGGGTCTGACTATACTGCTACTACTGAAATGTTACAAATACTTTGCTCTCCCTACTCTGCTGCCAGGGAAATGTTTATCTGCTGCTTTGCCCATACTGCTTCAATGTTACTGTTACTGGGGTCTATCTGCACTGCTGGAACTAAAATGTGACTGGGGCATGTCGCAACTGATACTACTGAAATGTTACTGGGGTCTCTCAATACTGCTGGAACTGAAATGTTACTGGGGTCTGTCTAGACTTATACTACTGAACAGTTACTGGGGTCTGTCTATACAGATACTACTGAAATGTTACTGGGGTCTGTGTATACTACTGCAAATGAAATGTTAGTGGGGTCTGTCGTCACTGCTGCCAATGAAATGTTACAGGGGTTTGTGCATACTCTTACCGCTGAAATGTTACCAATTCTCGGCTCTGCCTATACTGCTGCTACTGCAATGTTACAGGGTAGTGGAAACGGAGGCTTCCCAAAGACATGATGGTGGCGAGGCCACGCTACTAGGTTCCACAGGCGCGACAACTTTTCAGCAACGCAGTCACTGGGAAGGTGCATATAACCACGGACACGGGGACAGGACACGTACTGCCTCAAAATATTCCCCGTCCTCCTCCTCCAACAATGAAAACATTCTTGGCAAATGCTTTCGCAGTGGTCCGTCTGGCGGCAGTCCAAGAATTTCACCTTAAACGACACAATTAGAAAGACACCCCCCCCCCCCCCCCCACTGCGCAATTAATCCTGGCCACATTCCGAAAACCAACGGAATAAAACAGCTCTAATAGGTCCACAGTCGTGACCACTATCCCACCAACGTGGTTACTGGTAAGGTGCATATAACCACGGACACGGGGACACGACACGTACTGCCTCAAAAACATCCCCGTCCTCCTCCAACAATGAAAACATTCTTGGCCGAAGCCCATCTGTATTTAATCTGATGTTAGCTCTGCTGTCCAGGGCACTGCAATGGGATCTATTTATGTACCGCCGGTGGGTTCCAGGGAGCCACCCATGCTGTCGGTCCACAGGGACTTCACATAGGGGATTTGTACCTGCCTGTGTCTATGCATTAAAAACCCCGGTCAGGTTGGGACATGCAGTGTGGGCCGAAGCCCACCTGCATTTAATCTGACGTCACCTCAGCTGTGCTGGGCAATGCAATGGGATATATTTATGTACCGCCGGTGGCTTCCTGGGACCCACCCATGCTGTCGGTCCACACGGAGTTGTAACTGCATGTGTCTACTTATAAAGAACCCCAGTATTACTAGGGCATACAGTGTGGGCCAAAGCCCACCTGTATTTAATCTGACGTTACCTCAGCTGTGCTGGGCAATGCAATGGGATACATTTATGTACCGCCGGTGGCTTCCTGGGACCCACCCAAGCTGTGGGTCCACACCGACTTCACAGGGAGTTGTACCTGCCTGTGTATACTTATAAAAAAAACCAGTCTGACTGGGGCATGCAGTGTGGGCCGAAGCCCACCTGCATTTAATCTGACGGTACCTCAGCTGTGCTGGGCACTGCAATGGGATATATTTATGTACCGCCGGTGGCTTCCAGGGAGCCACCCATGCTGTCGGTCCACAGGGACTTCACATAGGGGATTTGTACCTGCCTGTGTCTATGTATTAAAAACTCCGGTCAGGTTGGGACATGCAGTGTGGGCCGAAGCCCACCTGCATTTAATCTGACGTTACCTCAGCTGTGGTGGGCAATGCAATGGGATATATTTATGTACCGCCGGTGGCTTCCTGGGACCCACCTATGCTGTCAGTCCACACGGAGTTGTAACTGCATGTGTCTACTTATAAAGAACCCCAGTTTGACTGGCGCTTGCAGTGTGGGCCGAATCCCACCTGCATTTAATCTGTCGTTAGCTCTGCTGTCCAGTGCACTGCAATGGGATCTATTTATGTACCGCCGGTGGGTTCCAGGGAGCTACCCATGCTGTGGGTCCACAGGGACTTCACATAGGGGATTTGTACCTGCCTGTGTCTATGTGTTAAAAACCCCGGTCAGGTTGGGACATGCAGTGTGGACCGAAGCCCACCTGTATTTAATCTGACGATAGCTCTACTATCTGGGGCACTGCATTGGGACAATCTACAGGAGCAATACAGCGCTAATGAGACGTGCACAGCTACGCTAGCATTGGAGTCCGCTGTAGGCCCGCGATTGCTGAGGGTTTGTGCAGAGGCCTATGTCCTGGGTGCAGTGACAGTCCGCTTCCTGCCTAGGATTGATGAAGCTGTTGGCCGAGGCCTATGTCGTGGGCGCGGTGCAAATCTGCCATGTTTGGCCGCTCAGATCAATTTTTTCTTCATGTCTTAGGTTTCCTAGGACCCACCTATGCTGTTGGTGCAAACTTAGTTCCTATCGTGGTGTTTAACCTGTCTGGCACAAAGACACTGACTGACTTGGGTAGGAGGCAGAGCGCAGACGGCTTTCCCCTTGCAGTGTCGATTGACCTATGCGACACCTTGACAGAATGAATACTGTGTGGCACATGGATTCCCCATTGCTATGCCCACGTGTGCAGCTTCTGACGGAGGTGGCACAGGATTGGATTTCTCATTGCTTCTGTACAGCATTGTGGGCTGTCGCCCCACCCCTTTTAAAGAGGGTCGCTGCCTGGCCGTGCCAACCCTGTGCAGTGCGTGCCTGCAGTTCCTCCTCATGGCAGACACACTTATAAATAGACATGAGGGTGGTGTGGCTATGAAGTGAGCGTGTGGCATGAGGGCAGCTGAAGGCTGCGCAGGGACACTTTGGTGTGCGCTGTGGACACTGGGTCGTGCGGGGGGGGGTTGGGCAGCATGTAACTTAGGAGAAGAGGCAGCAGTGTATCCCGCAGGCAGTGCTTGTGCTTAGTCGGAGGTAGTGTGGTGCTTAGCTAAGGTGTGGCTTACCAATAAGGCTTTGTCCAAAGTAAAAATTGTTGGGAGGGGGGCCACTGTTGCCCCTATTGTGGCTTAATAGTGGGACCTGGGAACCTGAAATGCAGCCCAGTATGTTGCCCCTCGCCTGCCCTATCCGTTTCTCTGTCGTTTCCATCACTTTCTTGGGTTTTGCAGATTTTCACCAATGAAAACCTTAGAGAGCATCGGCGATATACAGAAATGCTCGAGTCGCCCATTGACTTCAATGGGGTTCGTTACTCAAAACGAACCCTCGAGCATCGCGGAAAGTTCGACTTGAGCAACGAGCACCCGAGCATTTTGGTGCTCGCTCATCTCTAGTTTGTAAGAAACAAGTCATGCCAGACTAATCTAATTTCCTTCTATGACAGAATCACTGACTGTTTTGATCAGGGAAATGCGGTGGATATAGTCAATCTTTTCTTTTTTTTTTTTCAAATCAAATTTTTATTGAGATTTTCCATTTTGAACATATAGATTCTCCAGCAGGGAGAATGATATCTTGAGTAATTACTTTATGGAGATCATCAATAGATAGTATAAAGTAAATAAACATTTATAAACAAGATATAATAAAGCATCTCTTAGAAACTAACAGCCGCATAAGTCAAAAGGTAACCTGCGAGGGAGGAAGAAAGAAATTGGGGAGCAAGGAAAGCAGAAAGAAAGAGAAAGGGAAGGCATGGGGGGATGGGTGGGGGGAGGGGTAAGAGAAATAATTGATTCTCTTGAGGATTGTCCAAATTTAAATTATTGTCCATTTTTGACTCATGTCTATTTTCACTTCTGAGGTACTCATCACTGAGCGACTGGTACAGGAGCGTAGGTGTGCTGATTATTTGCCTGTAGGAGCCGGTCGAGAACTCTCAAAAAATCCTATAAATCATAATTAACCATGAGGAATTAAGCCTGTTTTCCCAGGGAAGAGGAATGGGCGATTTGTCTCCAGGGGCCCCAGATTACATTAAATCCATCATGTGTGCCCCTATTCCAGTTAGAAAGCTCTTCAAGGTTGAAAATAAGGTCGACTTTAGCTTTCATTGAGAGACAGTTGGCATTGATTTCTGGAGCCACATGAGCGGTAGGATATAGTAAATCTTTACTTTAGTAAAGCATTTGACAAAGTATCTCATACCATACTTATTTAAAAAATGACCAAGTATGGGATTGACAAGGCAACTGTTAGGTGGATTCACAACTGGCTGAGTGATCGTACTCAAAGAGTGGTTATTAATGGCTGCACATCCAAATGGAAGAATGTATCAAGTGGGGTACCACAAGGCTCTGTCCTAGGCCTAGTGTTGTTCAACATTTTTATAAATGATCTGGGGGAGGGAATGATGGGAAACTGATCAAATTTGCCGATGACACAAAGCTAGGAGGGATGGCTAACACTAGGGAAGAGAGAGAGAGAATATTCAAAAAGATCTAAAAAAGCTTGAACAATAGGCGGCAACTAACAGAATCATATTTAACAAAGAGAAATGCAAAGTCCAACATCTGGGCAAGAAATATGAAAGAATTGGAGGAATTAAGCTAAGCAGCAGCACATGTGAAAAATACTTGGGTATACTAAAAGATCATAGACTGAACATGAGTCAACAATGTGATGCAGCAGCCAAAAAGGCAAACACAATTCTGGGATGTATTAAGAGAAGCATAGAGTCTAGATCTTGTGAGGTTATTATCGGCCTCTACTCTTCCTTAGTCAGACCTCAGAATACTGGGTCCAGTTGTGGGCACCCCACTTTACAAAAGACATAAACAAACTGGAGCAAGTTCAGAGAAGAGTTACCAAGATGGTGAGCGGTTTGCAAATCATGTCCTATGAAGAACGGTTAAAGGATCTGGGAATGTTTAGACTTAATGGCTGTCTGCAAGTACCTGAAGGGCTGTCACAGTGCAGAGGGATCAGCCCTATTCGCATTTGCACAAGGAAAGACTAGAAGCAATGGGATGAAACTGAAAGGGAGGAGACACAGATTAGATATTAGACAGTGAGTGGGATCAATGAGTGGAACAGGTAACCATGGGAGGTGGTGAGTTCTCATTCAATGAAATTGTTCGAACAAAGGCTGGACAAATATCTGTTTGAGATGATTTAATGAATCCTCCACTGAGCAGGAGGTTGGACCAGATGACTCTGTTGGTCCCTTCCAACTCTACCTTTCTATGATTCTAATGGGGCCTCGCAGACATGCGCTTAATTGCGGCATTGGATGGCGCTTTCCAGATCTGCGTTTATTGAGCGGAGTCTCTTCTATATTTGGCCATTTAGCGCACCTCATCACTCATCACAATGATGGGGTACGCTAAAACACGTTGTCGGCTGCAGGGAACTACGGCCGAAGGCGATAGTAAGATCTTGGCAAGGAGGTGCATTTGAAATTGCAGCGCTTTGCCACGTTCATGTGTGAGAAGGGCCTTATGGGCCATATCCACAACACATTGCAGGAAGCTGAATAGATTCAGGTACTTTTATGGCTGTTTACTGTGGCCCCCGGAAGCCACCCTTCGGATGTAAGGTGACCTAACGGAGGTACTGATATCTGGCAGTCTGCCAGCTTGTCTTCATATCCGTCACTATATGTTTATATAAAATACTAGCTTACCCGTCGCGCGTTGCTGCGAAGACAGACAGACATACATTCATTCGTTTTTATATATCGAGATAACAACCAATCACAGCGCAGCTTTCATGTTATCTCAGTGGTATAATATATAACAACCAATCACAGCGCAGCTTTCATGTTACCTTAGCATTATAAAATATAACAACCAATCACAGCGCAGCTTTCATGTTACCTCAGCAGTAAGAGAAATAACAACCAATCACAGCGCAACTTTTATTCTGCCTCAGCAATATAAAAAATAGCAACCAATCACAGCACAGCTTTCATGTTACCTCTGCGGTATTATATATAGCAACCAATCACAGCGCAGCTTTCATGTTACCTCAGTATAATATATAACAACGAATTGCAGCGCAGCTTTCATGCAACCTCAGTTGTATAAGAAGTAGCCATCAATCATGGCACAGCTTTCATGTTACCTCAGCAGTATAAGAAATAGCAACCAATCACAGCACAGCTTTCATGTTACCTCTGCGGTATTATATATAGCAACCAATCACAGCGCAGCTTTCATGTTACCTCAGTGGTATAATATATAACAACCAATCACAGCACAGCTTTCATGCAACCTCAGTAGTATAAGAAATAGCAACCAATCACAGCACAGCTTTCATTTACCTCAGGATTCTCAATATGCAGCAATTGTCTTGTGATACGTTCGGCGGATGCATCATTTTCTGGTTGAACACTCATCCCGTTGCTCGTACTGCCTTTTGCTTTCGTGCTTGAGATGAAAATCAAACGATCTTTGTCTGGGGGGCATAACCGTTGACGATGCTCGCACGCGCGCCACCTATCGTAGGATAGTTCTACTATGCCAGTAATCTTCCCAGGAGTGTACTCAACAACTTCCCAAAGTCTTATGGCAATTGGATGAATGGTGTAGTAGCGCATAAAGGACAGACAGACAGACACACAGACATTCATTTATATATATCAGGAAGTGAGAGAATTAGATTCCGTACGTAAAATTTGGACGCTGATTCTTTTGCGCATAGAATTGAATAATCGAGTTGGGACCCATTAGCGTTTCCTATTTATGACATATTCAATGCCGTGCCAAATTTCATGTTTCTATGTTAGAAAATTACATTCCGTACGTAAAATTTGGACGCTAATTCTTTGGCGTATAGAATTGAATAATCGAGTTGGGACCTATTAGCTTTTCCTATTTATGACATAATCAATGTTCGTGCCAAATTTCAAGTTTCTATGACATTGGGAAGCGAGAAAATTAGATTCCGTACGTAAAATTTGGACGCTAATTCTTTGGCGCTTAGAATTAAATAATCGAGTTGGGACCCATTAGCTTTTCCTATTTATGACATAATCAATGCTCCTGCCAAATTTAATGTTTCTATGTGAGAAAATTACATTACGTACGTAAAATTTGGACGCTAATTCTTTTGCGCATAGAATTGAATAATCGAGTTTGGACCCATTACCTTTTCCTAGTTATGACATAATCAATGCTCATGCCAAATTTCATGTTTCTACAACATCGGGAAGTGAGAGAATTTGTGGCAATAATGGAAATCGAACGATCTACGTGGGGGGGGGGGGTTGTAACTGTCGACGACGCACGCACGCACCATTTATCGTAGCATAAATGTACTATGCCTATAATCTTCCCAGGAGTGTACTCAACAACTTCCCAAAGTTTCATGGCGATCGGATGAATGGTGTAGTAGAGCATAAAGGACAAACAGACAGACACACAGACACGCACGCAGACAGACACACAGACACGCATACAGACACGCATACATTCAATTTTATATATATAGACAATGCTCAGTAGATTCAATATTAAAAGAAGGCATGCTCTATAGTGCCCTAAAAAAGGATTGCAGACAATACGAACACTGTCTGCTGTTATGATAAAATGCTTCTCAGTTATTCCAACAGCTTGCATAAGTCCGGCCCAAAACTATCTTTTTACAGGTGCATTGGACATGTGTTTTCTAAACAGGAAATGCGCACAAATACTAGAAGCACAATGAAAAATTTACAATGGCAACAAAATAAATTGTCACACAGACTGCCAGACTAGACCTAAAAACAATGTTTGCATTGCACATGTCCTCGCTGGGAGTCACAATTTTCAAAAAAAAAGTTTCAGAGACACAAACATGGCAAATAATAAAGACTTACAGAATTGCTTCAGTTGCTGAGAACTGGCTGAGTCCTACTTCTCAGAAACAAAACACCATAGGCTGCCTCCAGCATGCAGGTGTCCTTATGTTGCCTCTCCTTGTGGCAGGCTTGATTGGGGGCAGGCAGTGTCCTACAGGGCCATCCTCTGCTCAACCAAAACTATTAACAGCTCCATTTCCACACATGCTGCAAAAAATGCTTGACTCCAAAACCCTCTCTAAAATGTGTGCGGTGTCTTCCCTGCAATTACCTGCAAACTTCACAGTGTCCTGTCAGGTGGCCACACCTGAACGTGTCTATTGCTCAGGCATTTGCATACCCCTATAGACTTATATGTGAATCTTTGGTCCAAAAATGCCCACAAAAATAGAGCACGCACAGAAACAAGCAATGAGAGTGCACCCATTAAAATCAATGAATTCCAGTTTCTACATACTTTGTGTGCAAATTTTGTGCATACAAATATGCTCGTGTGACGCCGCCCATCTATGGGGCCCTTTGTGTGCAAATATGCAAGAAAATAGTGGAGGACCTATTTTTTTGCACATGCATGAAATGAGCACGCAAAATACGATCATGAGAATGAAGCCATTGACAATGAGTGATATTTCCTGTGCATTGTGCATGTATATTTTACAAAAGCATGAAGAAGCCCGTAAAGTGCAAAAAAGTATATCCCTTTACAAACCCATGTGAAAAAGGCCTTTTATGTCTTAAAAAAGATTCATTTCTGAAGTTTATAACAACAAGCTTTTCCTGCACACAACTTTTTAAATTATAAGTATCTCCCTAGGGATCAATACTAGAATTGCCGGTTTATAAGTACAGTTTGCAATGGACACTCAAGAACTTAAGTATTTGAACTGTTTGTTGTATAATGTACAAAGTGCAATCAAGCAGAATAATGTCATTTTGTTATTCATACAACTGAATTATGTATTTGTATTATGCAAAATAAATGTAGAACAATATTTTTAAGCATTAGCTCATTTCAATTGTTACAGGTACCACTATTTATATAATAAACAAAACTGTGTGGCAACGTGCTTTTCTTTTCATATAATTTTTACATTTTTGGAACTTTTCTGATCTACTATACGTACAATATAATGAGTGGTAAAGAATGAGCAACAGGTCTTAGGACACCCGTGTTACCTATTGTTCTAGCCAGATGTATGCAGAGGAGAGGGTTGGAAACAAACAGTGCCTGCTCCCATCACTTCCTGGCATTGATGTGGGCAGGAACGAATAAGATAATATTGGTAAACACTATATTGCTTGATTGACAAGGATAGAAGATGTACTCAAATTGAAGACAAGCAAATCCCCATTTATCTTCCTTTCTAGAAATATAAATTAATGAGGAGGAAAAACAATTACATTACACAATATCACTATTAATAATTAAATGCCAAATACATAAATTAACAATAAACAAACATCATTAAGGAGGTATGGCCATCTTAAGGATGTATGACATATTCACAGGATGAATGCCAAATAAGCACAAGCCCTAAGCACTAATGTTCTCCATTGAATGACCACCTCTGTCTCCACAGGGCTCACACAAGCTTAGGCCTTATTCACAAGAGCTTTTTTTATGTGGCTAATGTAGCCGCGATAAAAAATTGCGACCATCTGAAGCATTGGATTCCAATGCATTCATTCAGATGACTGATTTAAAGCTGCATAAAAACATTGCAGTCGAAAAGATAGAACATCGGCGACCAATAAGCCGGCGGATTCTATACATGGTAAAAAAAATAGGTCTTGCCCTATCTTTCGACAGATATATGCCAGCGGCTCCCATAGACTCCTATGGGAGCTGCCGAAAAAGGGAGGGAAAGGGAGTTTAGCAGCAGCCAACGGTACAAAAACATGACAGGTGCTTCTATTTAGGCATTAGAAGTAATTCATCCCAACCAAAGTAATTCCGGGCTGCGGTATATATACACTACATCTGACTGTGTGAAGGAACAAAAAAACGCTAATTTTACCTCCGACTTGATCGAGGCTTTTTCCTGTCCATGCGATTTTCACTTGCAATGCAGCCCATGTAAATGGGGAGATTGATTTCCAGCCTACCATCAAGGCTGGAGGCTTTGCTAGGCTCTTTCATGTTCCTTCCTCTGTTATTTTGTGGTCAGTGGCTCTAGAGTCTCTGGGCAGTTCCATTGGGTTCTAGGGAATAGTTCCAGATAGCCTGGGTCATTTTACCAAGATCACTACAGAGTCTAGTGTTGGAGATTGCTCTACTTTCTATAGGCACTACCTGATTATCTTTTTAAAGTAGTGCATACTACTAGGATTGGACCCGATCTGGATTTTTGAGATGGATCCTCCCATGTAGGGGATTTTTGTTCTGTTCCACCCTGGCTAGCATACATAGCTAGTGACATACTATATGCTGTCAATTAACAGAGTCTGATCTCAATAGATGGGTTCACTCAGTTAGGAGATCTAGATACTTCTAGATCTATGCTAGTACTCTGGCAGTTTAGGATTACTTGTTTACCCCTGGGTGACAAACTGACTGCAAGAAATTAGTTATTTATGGCTTCTGATGAAGTTGAGTAGTCAACAGAAATGCGTTGAACCATATGAACCTTAAAATCTCCAATGACAAAAATTAATAATCTGGAACTAAGAACTCAGAATGCAGGTTTATTTTATCTCAGTGGGAAAGTTCATTTAAATTTTATGATTGATTGAGAAACCAGTACTGAATTTAAATCTGGTGTCAATCTAGCAAAAAGTTCCTCTGAGACCACAGATTGAGTATCTCTGGGTTAATGAGTCTCTGTACAGAGAAGACTCATTGACACTCCTGAACCAGGATACTTATTGGGTCTGTATATACAGAAATGTCAGCCCAAAAAACTAACAGTGTATCAGAGAATGCTTTACTGACACCATATATACACATTTTTTTCTGTAAGCAAATAGAGGCCAAAAATTATTCCGTCCCAGTGCTAGTGGTTTATTCTTTTGGTGAGTGGTCTCTCTCTCTAGAAGCTATATCCTGTTATAAACCACAGCACTAGATTTGGCCTGCCACTGGATACCTTAATGCAATTCGTTCCACCTGCGCTCTTGGACAGAATAGGGTCTATATTCCTCTGTCTAGTCGGAACTCGAGCCTAGGATCCCACTAAACCAGCCTTTAAGCATTTATCATTTTGGTGGTGTTTATATGTAAACCGTTTGTTTTGTCATAGCCCAGTCTCTATTCATTTTTTAGAAATTATTAATAAAAATTACGTTTTAAGGAATCAGTCTGGTGAAAATTTCTCATAATGTTAATTTAAAACTGCAATGTTCTAAAAGAGATTCACAATATTTCCTGAGATCTGCAGATAGCATGATATATATGGAAAGGTTAGAAGGAACACATTCCAGAATTCCTAGTGCTGGCCCAGTTATCCAAAGCACGAGCACTGATGAACAAATGATGCTGATAATTTAGGATTATAATATGGATGAACAATTAAGATACTGCATGGATTCTGCAGTTGAACACTCACATGCATGTCACGTGATAGAAAAATAAAAATCTAATGGTTCTTGGAATGTGCCGACTCAAAAGGAAATCTTAAAAATCTACAAAAATAGCAAAAAATGTATAAACTTGGTATTGATGGAAACGTGCTGATCCAGAGAATAATGTTATTACATTATTTATTCTGCATTCTGAAGGGTGTAAAAATGAAATAAAAAAATATGATGGAATTTATTTGTTTTTTAAATCCCCCCCACCCCACTCAAAAAATGACCTTAAAATTAAAACTTGTCCTGCAAAAAACAAGCCTTTATAATGCTATGTCTGCAAAAAAAATTAAAAGGTTATGGTTCTAGGAATGTAACAACAAGAAAAACCTAAAAATTGGTTGGTATTCAGGGCCTAAAATGGGCCAATCATTAATGTGTTAAAGGAAGAATCAAAATAAACAAGATAATATCAGAAAAATGCAAATATGAATACCATGCGTTGAACCTTTTTTTCTGGCATTTTTTTTTGAGCTTTCATACAAACAGAAAGGTATGCTTTTGACATAACAAAGGCACAAATAGAACAACTGTTTTGGGAACAATAAGATATAATCAATTAAATTAATTTTGAATTTGCATCTGAATCATCAAGAATATAACATAAGGGTACCTTTACATGGGACTAATATTGGTCGCGTAGGCTCCATACAGCCATTCCACTAACTATTACTCCTGTGATTTCACACAAGAGAGATAGTAGTTCTGTGAATGGAGGCAGAGTGCATCGGAAATTTCTTCTGGACTCCCGTCTCCATTAACTCAAGTTGTTCAAAGATGAAAGGATTATCGTTTACAGTGAGTGACAAGTTGTTCACTAGTCACTTCATTTTATTGAGCTAAAACAAAGCAATTCTTGAGCAATTTTTTGCTTGGTGCCTTGTCAGTGGCTGAGTGTACTTGGTAAGAATATCGTTGACAATCTCTGCTTCAAGCAATTATTCAGGCTATAATCACCCCTTGTAAAGGTACCTTAAGAGACTCTTGCTAATCACCTAGTGTAAAGCCCCATTCACATTCAATGATTATTGCTCACCATTCGTACAAACAATGGCTTTTGAGCAATAATCGTTGCATGCAAATGCTTTCATTGTTCACTCTTCATCTGAACAATGATTTTTTGGTGAACATAAAATCCATCCTTCAGCTGGAGAGAAATAGCAGGAACCGCACGCTGTGTTCCCCATGGGAGCAGCTGATTACATTGTGTTCAGCTGACAGCCCACAGCAACCTATGCAAAGACAATACAGCTGAGTGCAGACCACATGCTGGGATTTGCAAACAGCTGCTGGAGGCTCACTTACATGCAGATTAGGCTAATAAAGTGCTAATGGGCATTAGTGCCCATTAGTACTTTATGCAAAATGATCACTGGAACTGTCAATCTTCTAATCGTTTTAAAGATTGTCTTTGCGTGTAAATGAACCCTAAATTGAATATAAAAAATAAACAATTTAAGATAAGGTGCAGGGACAATCACTGGGCTAGCGTAGGGTTTGAGATAAGGGTAGGTTGACAAAGGTGGAATTTGGTGTGTACCAGATTAGACGATAAGCAATTACAATTTAGAAGTAGGCCTTGGTAGAGTAAGCCATTTGGAACATTTGAATGTTAGCAGATTTGAAAAGGTTATGTGAAAGACTTATATTATTGTAAGGAATGATGTAATGCCAGTAATGACTTCCAATTAATTTAGAATCCTGCTAATTTGCCTTTTTTACTGGCAAGCATCTTTTCATATAAGCAATTTGTCGAGATGGTTGAGCTGAGTTCCTCTATCGAGGAGATACTAGTTGATTTCAAGTTCTTGGCAATCATAATGCACACAACTTGCAGTATGTGACCATTTATAATTCTATGATTCTGTTGTAATTTGTCAAATCTTATGGACAGGAGAGCTAAGTTTGGGTCTTGTTTAATAAAGGTGGGATTCTCTCTAAAGATCAATGTTAATACTGACCCCATAAGTAGAGTTGAGAGAACAGAAAATATGCAGGAGAGATCCAGTACTACCACAGTTTTTCTAACAATTCTGGGGAATATGTGCTACATATCTGTGAGAGTCTTAAAGGGATACTATCTTAATAATAATTTCTGATATTACTTTCATTATGAGGCACTAGAATCTTGAGAAAAGATCTCTTTAGAGAGGTCCTTCTCCCAATTGAGAAACTGCTCTGTCTTTTTGAGATATAAATCTCCTGATAAAAATCTATAAAGCAAACTAATCCCTTTTTTACATAAGATAAATGTTGCCTGGATTAGGTTGCCAAGGGTCAATGGTAGTATTTGGGGATTAGAATGTAGAAAACCGCTAATATGCATGAGTGTGTAGAATTTGGAAGAGGGAATTTTATATTTATCCTGGAGTCGGGGAATCATAAGAATAGAGTTGTTGTAAAATAGATCTGAAATATTTTAATCTCTGCTTTTACTAAAATTTTCACAAATATATTAGGAACATGGAATGTGAGGGAGGAGAACGGAATTTGAAGTTTGATCATCGGCTGAGACATAACCCAGCTTGCAGGCTTGAAGAGATGCTTGAACTGTTGGAGAAACAGTGAAGGGAAAAGTGTGAAGCTCGGACCAGGGCACTAAATAAGCCTTCAAATCAAATTTTGATTAATTTTGATAGTCCAAATTTTGGCATAATCAGAAATCCACCAGTACTTCTTCTGGTCAAACACGAAGGCTAAGTGATAATAATTTGAATAGGGATGCCCATATCTTTATGATTTTGTATCTGGTAATATTTGAGAAGGGTACCCAAGGTTTTGATTTCTGACATAAAAATGCGTTCAACTATTTCTCAAAATATTGATGTAGGAATAGGTACTGGTAGCGTATTAAGGTAATAAAGGAAGTATGGAAGGATAAACATATTCAAATGTTGTAACATTTTTCATATGGAAGATAAAAGAGGGAAATAAAATTAGTTACTAGTGGAGGAGGACAGAAGAATTCGAGAGGGTAATGATTTAGGTTTCCATTGGTACAGGCAGATAGAGACTAAATAGCTTTTTAAGGATGCTGTTAGTTTAATTACTATTATTTGTAATTTTGAGCCATTCTCTTTATAATTATTACAAAATATATTTTACCTAAGCCCTCAACAATTGTTGGAAAAGAGGATTGGTCATAGTGAGGATTACGTCGGCGGCTAAAAGATTAATCTTATGGAGTGAGATCCAATAGTGATTCCACTAATAAGGACATTGCATGTAATTGCCTCTGCTGAGTGTTTCATAACCATGGAGAAGATCAATGGGAATAATGGACACCTTTGCCAGATACCATTCGTAATAAGAAATAGTTTGAAAGAGTAGCCATTAAATAGTACTGAGGCTGATAGATGTGCGTACAGGGCTGTGAATGTTGAAAAAGAAATTAGCCAAAAGGCCAATACGATTAAGAATCTAAAAAGATAACCCCAGTAGACTCTGTTGGACAAGTTCTCCACATCCAAGGAATTAACTCTTGCTAGTAAATTTATCAACCATCTTGCACAATCTAATACTTATTGGCCCCTGTTAAGCCCAACTTGGTCATTTTAAATAATATTAGGCATCATTTGGAATAATCTGTTTGCCAATACCTTATCATGTAATTTAAGGTTGGAATTTCAAAGGGAAACGGGGCAAAAGGTTCCAGGAGAATGTGATTCTTTGCCTGGCTTTAAAGGTAATTATTAGAGATGAGCGAACGTGTTCTTAACGAACACTTACGCACCCGGACACCGGCTTTTCCGAGGACTTCCGTGTTCGCGCGTAAGTATTCGGGGGGCGCCGGGGGGCGGGGAGAGGCGCGGCGGCGCGGGCGGCAGCAGCGGGGAACAGGGGGGAGCCCTCTCTCTCTCCCTCTCCCCCCCACTCCCCGCCGCAACCCCCCGCGCTGCCACGGCGACCCCCGAACTTTTTTCGCCCGAACACGGAATTCCTCGCGAAGTTCGGTGTCCGGGCGAAAAGGGGCGGAGCCGAACACGTTCGCTCATCTCTACTAATTATGGTTGCTTTCAACATTTTGTTTGAAAATTAACCTTTATTTCGTTGCTAGGTTAAATAATTCTGTTAAAGTTGATCCATCGTAATGGATGGAAGATTAATGGAGTAGAGAAATTCTGCAATTTTCTTGGGACTTATTTGAGCAGAATTGGAGTCTAAATTTGAATTATATAGCTTGTGGCAATAGTTGCTAAATTTATCTGCTATGGCCACTTCAAGGGAAAAAAAACTGGGCAATTGCAGGATGGATTGTATTTTTCAATAATACTACTTAACATACCATATAATTTACTGAAAAACTTTTAAAAATTGTGGAGTGAAATGAAAGAAAAAAAATTCTGCCATTTTAAGGGGAACCATTAAAACGATTTTTGTCTCCAGCATTACTCCGCCTGACACACAAGCTACACCATGATTACTTGGCTCTTCAAACACTGTTCATGTACAAATATTATGTGCATCAGTGAGCATTAATGTAATGTTACCATGCGGTAGTTGCTGGTCCTCCCGTGGCGGCGGTATGTGGGGTCCCGCGGTCGGGGTGCGTCTCCCCAGCTTGTTGTCTGGCTGCCGGGGGCGCAGGTGCCTGGCCGGCGTGGGCAGCATGGTTCTGGTGGCGCGCGGCACCGTGCGTGCGCGCACCTATAAGCGCAGCTGCCGTGCACAAGCTGCCTTTTATTATGTTCTGTTGGGAGTTGGCTGTCTCCCTCTCTCTGTCCCTGGGTGGAGGCTTTTGATTAAAGGTCGGGCAGAGACTGACAATCACTGCCAGTTACTGGTTTCCCTCAGTGTGTAAGCTGGTCTGCCTCGGTTGGTCTCCTGCTTCTATCATCTTGTCTGCTATACTTTGCTATTATCCGCCAGGCTTTTCCATTTGCCTCAGTTCTGCTTAGTATTGCTCGTATTGGTTATTTTCATCTGCCTTTTCTGTCAGTATTCTACCCTTTCCATCCAGGTATGCCAGCGTCCCTTTTTCAGTCCCTAGTGAAAGTAGGGATCGCTACCCAGTTGTCCGCCTGGGGTTAGCCAGGAGTGGAGGCAAGTAGGCAGGGACAGAGGTTGTGGGTGAGATCTAGGGCACCCGGGCTGGAGTATCAAGGGTAGTATACCGTAACATAATAACTGGCCCTTAAAATTGCTCTCCTATGGAGGCCATGAGTGCCCTCACAAGTAAGTTGCAGGATTTAGTGGTCGTGATCCAAGACCTGTCCTGTTGTATGGTGACCCAGGAGCAGCGGGAGATAGTGCATGTTCCTACCGCCTCTTCTATTCCTGAGCCCAAGTGTCTGCTTCCTGAGGTATTTTCAGGGGAGAGGAGCAAGTTTTTTGTTTTTCAGCAGGCATGTAGATTGTATTTTCGGATGCCGCCCCACTCCTCGGCTCAGAATCCCAGAAAGTTGGATTGATTATGTCCGTACTTCGGGGTTCCCCCCCAGACATGGGCCTACTCCTTACCCAAGAGTTCGGTTTGTTTGCAGTCAGTTGATTTGTTTTTTCAGGAACTTAGGGGTATTTTTGATGAGCCGGACCATGCGAGGTTGGCGGTATTCCATCTCATGTCTCTACGTCAGGGGCTGCAGTGGGTAGAGGACTATTGCTCTAAATTCAGACTGTATGCAGGGGAAACCTCTTGGAACGATAGCGCCCTTAAAGATTTGTTTTTGTTGGGTCTTTCTGATGCGGTCAAGGATCTACTCATTTCTCATCCCGCTCCCGTGACACCCACTGATGCGATGGAATTGGCAGTCAAAGCTGACAGGAGGCTGAGAGCTAGAAAGGATTAAGATTATTTTAGGGTTCTTCTGTGACTAAGGCTTTATAAGATTATTTTAGGGTTCTTCTGTGACTAAGAGCTAGAAAAGAGGAACATCATGCCCGTAGGGCTAGGGAATCTGGCAAACCCGCTCCCACTTCTCCCATGCCAACTTCTGGTGCCGAACCTATGGAAGTGGACCAGCTAAGTCCCGAGGAATGGCGACGGTTCCAGATGACTCATCGCTTCTGCCTCTATTGTGGGAAAGCCGGACATCATGTGGCGACCTGTCCTCACAAGCATCTGCAACATCAGTCTCAACCAGCGGAAAACTTCAGATCCTAGACGATTTTTGGGAGGATTGCCTAGAATCACAGGTACTCTCTAAGTTGTTGGTGCCTTGTCAGATTGGCTTCCGGAATTTCACTTGGTCTGGTCAAGCTTTTATTGATTCGGGTGCAGCCGCCAATTTGATTAATTTAAGTTTTGTCAGACCTCTGATGACTGAATTCTTAGCGTTAAAGGTTCCTATATGCTTTACTAGTATTGATTCTACCCCTCTGTCTGCAGGTGTGGTACAATGGAGGACTCCCATTTTACAGTTCACTGTGGGTGTTCTCCATTCTGAGAATCCGTCGTTCTTGGTTATGGAAAGGATGTCTGTTGATGTAGTGCTTGGTATGCCCTGGTTGGCACTGCACAATCCCCGATTTGATTGGTCCATTTGGGAATTGACACATTGGTGGTTGTCCTGTCATAGTCACTAAGCTACTATATCCATGTGTTCAGCAGATACCATACTTATTCCTGAGTATTTGTCTGATTTCCATGATGTATTTTCCAAGAAACTGTCTGAGACTTTGCCTCCCCATAGGGAGTGGGACTGTGGTATTGCTTTGATCCCCGACAGTTCCCCTACTGTGGTAGGTCTCTTTTTTCTAGAGAAAAAGGATGGGACATTGAGGCCTTGTGTGGATTTTTGGGCTTTGAATAAAATTACAGTGAAGAACCAGTGCTCCTTGCCCCTGATTTATTGAATCAGGTGGTAGGGGCCCACTTGTTTTCCAAATTGGACTTAAGGGGGGCTTACAATTTAATTTGCATCCAAAAGGGAGATGAGTGGAAGACCGCATTCAACACCTCATTTGGACATTTTGATTGTCTAGTCATGCCCTTCGGACTTTGTAATGCCCCTGCTGTGTTCCAGGAATTTATGAACGCCGTCTTCCACGACTTCCTGGGGGTATTTTTGGTCACATATCTCGATGACATTCTGGTGTACTCCCAGACTGGGATTCACATGTGCGGCACCTGAGGCTGGTTCTGACCCGTTTGCGTACGAACATTTTGTCAAGTTGGAGAAATGCATTTTTGGTACTAAACAAGTGTCTTTCCTGGGTGATGTGATTTCACCCATGGAGATTCAAATGGAGTCTGATAATGTGGCAGCAATTTCCCAATGGGTCAGACCAGATAACCAAAAAGCTCTCCAGCGGTTTTTAGGTTTCGCAAATTTCTACCGTACATTCATTAAGAATTATTCTGTTACTGCTTAACCCCTGACCGATCTTACCAAGAAGGGTGCCAACTTGGTAAGATGGTCGTCAGAGGCCCTAGAGGCTTTTAGTCGTCTCAAAAGGGCGTTTACTGCTGCCTCGTTCCTAGTACAGCCTGATGCGCGGTGACCTTCTTCATTGAGGTCCATGTACGTTCTTCTCGCGGATGTTCAGTTAAGTGGAACGTAACTACGATGTGGGTAATCAAGTGAGTTATTAGCGGTTAAGTGGTCTCTAGAAGAGTGGCATCACCATACTGATTTAAAAAACTTGGTATATCTCGCCAATGCTAAGAGACTCAGCGCTCGTCAGGCCAGGTGGGCGTTGTTTTTCGCCAGATTTAACCTCATTGTTACATATATTCCAGGGGAGAAGAACGTGAAGGCAGACACCGTCTTGGAGTTTCGGTACGCCGGAAAGTGAGACAGTGGCTCCCGAGAATATCTTGGCACCTGGGGTGGTTGTCGCAGCTGTAGAATCTGATCTCGTTCCTCATCTACAAAATTGTCGCAGGAGGCTCCCTCGGGGGTGCCGGAGGGCAGATGGTTTGTGCCAGAGACCTTGCATCTCAGAGTCATTGAAGAGTCTCACTCATCTGTTCTCACGGGCCATCTGGGGGTTCAGGGGACTCTGGAACTTTGTATTAGACACTACTGGTGGCCAGGCATGTCTCGGGAGATCCCCGACTCTGTTAAGGGATGCTCTGTCTGTGCAGGCAGTAAAAGTCAGCGCCGGCGTCCGGAGGGGCCTCTGAGACCATTATCGGTGCCTTTTCGTCCGTGGTCTCTTTTATCGGTAGATTTTATCACCGATCTACCTGAGTCTCAGAAGTGCACCACTACCCTGATTGTTGTACACCGTTTCTCAAAGACGGCACATTTCGTGGCGCTAAAGAAGCTACGTTCTGCGATAGAATTTTCCAAGATTTTTGTAAAAGAAATCATTCATCTACATGAGGTTCCCGAGAACATTGTATCTCATTGCGGTGTTCAGTTTGTTGCACAATTTTGGCGAGCCTTTTGTAGAATCCTTCTTACCAGCATTCCACCCGCAAACTAATAGTCAGACTGAGTTGAAGAACCAGGATTTAGTGCAATATTTACGGTTGTTTGCTAGCGAAAAGGCTCATCAGTGGGCAGAATTCCTGCCGTTGGCAGAGTTTGTGCTAAACAACCGTATTTGTTCTTCCACTGGGGTATCTCCATTCCTGTGCGTATATGGTCAGCATCCTCGCTTCCTTATAGCTATTTCTACTCCGTCTGCCTGTCCTGCAGCTGATGTCACCACAGATGCACTGCAGGGGGTATGGAAAGAAGTACAGAAGAACCTGGAAGCAACGGGGGCTCGTATGCAGTTGCGTAGTGGGAAGAGTCTGTCAGTATCTGAACCGTACAGGATGGGACAGAAGGTGTATTTGTCTTCTAGAAATGTCAAATTGAAGGTTCCGTCTTTGAAACTGCGCCGCGTTATGTGGGTCCCTTTGTCATCACGCGTGTAGTAAATCCGCTTGCTTATGAACTTGATTTGCCAGCTACATGGAGGGTTCATAGGGTTTTCGATAAGTCATTATTGAAACCTTTTGTCCCTTCAGTACTTCTGTCATCTTGTCTGCTATACTTTGCTATTGTCCACCAGATTTTACCATCTGCCTCAGTTCTGCTTAGTATTGCTCGTGTTGGTTATTTTAATCTGCCTTTCCTGTCAGTATTCTACCCTTTCCATCCAGGTACACCAATGTCCCTTTTTCAGTCCCTAGTGAGAGTAGGGATCGCCACCCTGTTGGCCGCCTGGGGTTAGCCAGGAGTGGAGGCAAGTAGGCAGGGACAGGGGTTGTGGGTGAGATCTAGGGCACCCGGGCTGGTGTTTTAAGGGTAGTATACCGTAACATGTAACCTGTAAGATATTGTGTCTTAAACTTAGCTGATTGCTGTGTAAAGGCTCACTAAAGGCCCATTTACACGCAAAGATAATATTTAAAACTATTGAAAGATTGAAAGTTTTATAGATTGTTTTGCATAAAGCACTAATGGGCACTAATGCTCATTTGTGCTTATTCAGCTTCATCTGCATGCAAATGAGTCTTCAGGAGCTGCTTGCAGAACTCAGCAGGGAGCAGAGAACTTGTCTTCTGCATCCTCCACTTACAGTGCTGGGCTGCATAACAGCAGGGAGGCTCAGAGTGTGGAACAGCTGGATGCAGAAGATAAGCGGGGACACCCCACTTTTCCTCTGCATCTCCCACTCAGAGCGCTCGGCTGTATAACAGGCAGGCGCTCCGAGCGAGGAACAGCTGGGGGCAGAATACAAGTGGGACACCCCACTTGTCTTCTGCATCCTCTGTTCGGAGCGCAGGGTGATGACTCAACGTTTGAGTGATCACCTTGCACTTAAAAAGAACGATTTTGAGCGATAATCATTGTGTCTAAAACAGCCTTTACTTTTTATTAAATTCAAAAGGAGATCTGAGAAGAGTTGGGAACATAAACATTAACGATTGTGAATTTGGTGTTGTTGAGTGTATAGCTAAGAGCAATAAACTTCCACCGTAGATTAGAAACTGTATCAAACAATTGAAAGGAAACAGAGTCCTTTACAGCTATGAAGACTGTCAGCTTTTTTTCTGGTTGGTGTTGAAGAAGTAGATATAAGGAAAGTTCCTGTGGGAAAAGTGAGGAGGTTGAGTTTCTTAAAATGAAATTCTTGTACACAAACGACATGTGTGCTTACCTTCTTAACCTCCTTTGATAGGAGAGATCATTTAAACGAACTGCTTAGGCCCTTGACATTTATGGACATACATTTCTTAAAAGCCTTAATTTTTGATTTGCAATAAGCAAACAAAGTAACCAATAAACATGAGACTGTTCAGAACAGCATGACAAGAAAAATTACAATATATCAATAAAACATCATTCACATTAGAGCCCAAGAAATCTTTGGCAGTTTGACCTGCTAGAACTGTCCAAACAATGGATAATTGGACACAATCAGTACTATAATTAGCATCTCATTACCCCAAAACAATAGCAATAAATACTTCAGAAAGATGAAAAAAGAATGAGAGAAAGAAAAGGGGCAAAAAAAGCCACACTGGCACCAGCAGCACCCCTTCCAAACCTGCCCCACTTGAATGCTACATAATTTAAACAATACATAGCACCACAAGATATATAGATTTATAATTCAGTTTCAGGCTTTGCTAAACAGACAGACTATACCTTTGCAAATTTTTCCAGACATTTCCTTGACATAAATAGCAGAAGAGAAGAGAAACCTTGGGTGCTCTCACACAATTAAGAAACAGCAGCTTGATAAAAAATGATCACAGATAAATAAACAGGATTAACTCACTTGGTGCTAAGCGGGACCCCCAAAGCTTTGGAAATACACGCTTGCACTGGAGATCTTGGTAGGCTCAGCATAAGTAACTTTCACGTCCACCAACGATCTATATCCTATGGAGAGCAGCGGTCAGGAAAACCCCATAAGGATAACCCAGATGGGGTGATAGCAATCAAGAGATAATAGAGAAAAACACCTTCCTGCGCTCATGTTGTTGTCCTTGTGCTGGTAGTAAGGGTCAATATGATCAGATCCAATGGTATAATCTAATAGTCCTTTACTCCTTACATGAAAGTATACTCAATATAAATCCATAGTCCAATCCAAAATTTAAGTATAAAACTTGCCATACAATATGATGCAACGCGTTTCGGCACATATAGAATGCCCTTATCAAGCATAAAAACAAACTTACAACACATCTATAAACCAGAGATTGAAGCTGCAAGAAGATAATTTGCATAGTCCCTGTGTATTCTGGAAAGTGCAAAGAATCACTTTAAGCAGGAACATTCTTGGGATTAGCCGGGTCTAGCTGCTCAGAGGACATCGCCAAACCAGAAATTTAAGTTGCAGGAAGATCATATGCATATTCCCTGTGCATTCTGGGAAGAGCAAAGAATCACCCTAAGCGAGAAGATGGCTGGGATTAGCCTAGTCGAGCTGCTCAGAGGACATAGTCATTGTAATTTTACACTCCACACAATTATACACAATTGTATCACCACTACAATTCTTGATGTTTGGAAGTGGACATCAACTGACAACATGGAAAAGGAGAGGAGCCAGTTGGTGAGCTGCAACGTAAGCTACATGTTTACAGACCTACTAGAGCAAAACTTCACCTGCCAGAAATGCAAGCTTGAGCCTTTATTAGAGGAAAAGGTGCATAATCTTCAGGAGAGGATAGCTGTATGGAAACGTATTAAGGAAGATGAGGATTTCCTTGACAGAGTAGAAGAAAGTCTTCAAAATGTTGAAGGAAAAGAAATGTCTAGTGCACCTGCAGAAGCAGAGGAATGGAAGCATGTGACCCAAAGAAGCAGGAGGATGAGGAGCAGAAGGAGAAAGAGGTACAGCAAGAAATGTCTCTACCCACAAAGAACAGAGCAGAGGAGAAAGAGGTACAGCAGGAAATGACCCACAAAGAACTGGGTAGTAAGCACACAGAGTCCTCTTGAATGGAGAAAAAGAAGTGCTGTTGTGAAGAGGAAAAGGAAAGTGGTGGTTGTAGGGGATTCCTTATTGAGAGGAACAGAGGCCACTGTCTGCAGACCTGACAACTCACGAAAGGTGTGCTGTCTTCCAGGGGCACAAATCAAAGATGTGTCTGACAGGCTGTCCAGAGACTCTTTAGTCCTACAGAACACCACCCATTCCTACTAATACATGTAGAGACAAATTACACTGCAAAAAAGACCTTGCAACTATCTGCAGAGACTTTGAAGACCTTGGAAAGAAGGTGAAGGAACTAGGAGCACAGGTGGTCTTCTCATCCATCCTCCCAGTGGATGGCCATGGAATAAGAAGATGGAACAGGATTCTAGAGGTTAACAACTGGCTACGATGATGGTGTCGTCAGCAAAGATTTAGATTTCTAGACCATGGAGTAAATTACCTATACAATGGACTGCTTGCCAGAGATGGGTTGCACCTTATAAAAACAGGTAAGCATATATTTGGTGGGCGCCTTGCTTCACTCATTAAGAGAGCATTAAACTAGAACAATATGGGAAGAGAAGTGAAAGGCCAGGTAAAAATATACAGCTAATTAATAAATTTGAGAACCTCGCTATTAGAAGTGGAAAGAAAGATCAAAGGCAAAAAGTAGAGGAGCAAGAGACACCGATCACAAACTAAAATGTTTTTACACAAATGCACAGAGCATGGGAAACAAACAAGGAGAATTGGAGCTCCTAACACCGGAAGAGAAATATGATGTCATAGGCATCATGTAAACTTGGTGGAATGATACACATGATTGGAATACAAGGCTTGAAGGATACAACTTATCTATAAAAAACAGACAAAAAAAAGGGGAGGAGGTATTGCGTTGTTTGTTAGAAAAACATTAATCTCCACAGAGATTCCAGCTTCAGAGCATGGGAGTTCTGTAGAAACTGTTTGGGTAAGAATGCAAGTAGAGAATAACAGAAAGGACATTATTGTAGGCATTTAATATAGGCCACCTGGACAAGCAGAAGATATGGATGAACTCTTTCTGCATCAGATGGCCAAGCTCTCAAAAAAGCATGACATAGTGATTATAGGAGATTTTAACTATCCAGATATTTGTTGGTAATCTCTCTCAGTTAAAATAATGGATCCCAAAAATTCTGATCCGCTCTTGCTGACAACTTTATCTTCTAAAAGGTCGAAGAGAAAACAAGGAGATCTGCTATCTTGGACCTAATTCTTACCAACAGGGAGGAAATGGTTGATGAAGTAAGGATGACTGGGACCTTAGGAGGCAGTGATCATGCTATCTTTGAATTTTGGATAAAAAAGGGGAGGAAGACCTGAGAAAACTCAGACCTCAAGGTTGGATTTCAGAAAGGCAGATTTCAATGAACTCGCTTTTGAGGAAATAAAAGAATGCAGGCTATCTGTAAGCAGAGAGATGGTGAGGGAACACTTCACCTAACTTAAATGAATTCAAGTCTCAAGGTCCAGATGAATTACATCCTAGGATACTAAAGGAAGCAGCGGAGGTAATTGTTGAACCATTCGCCATAATCTTTGAAAATTCCTGGAGAACAGGAGAAGACCCAGAAGATTGTAAAAGGGCAAATGTTGTCCTGATCTTCAAAAAAGGGAAGAAGGTGGATCCAGGAAACTACAGGACTGTGAGTCAGACTTCTATACCATAAAAATCTATTAACAAATTATTAAACAGCATGCGCTGGCGTCCCTGTCTCCATGGGTCCGTCTAATTTCAGCGTCTAATCTCCCGATTAGACGTGCTTGCGCAGAAGGGTCTTCACCCTTCTTCTCGGTCCGGCACGAGCGGCATTCTGGCCCCGCCCCCTTATACGCATCATCGTGTAGCTCCGCCCCGTCACGTGTGCCGATTCCAGCCTCCTGATTGGCATGAGACACTGTGTTTTGAGTAACCTGTGGAGATATTAAGCCTATGTTGGTTCATTCCGGATCTTAGGGCATTAGTTGTATGCCCTATATACTGTAATCCACAAGGACACTCTTTAAAAAAACACATATTTAGAACTATAATTCAAAAACTGATTAATTTTAATTGTTCTTTGTTCCTGGTTTATAAACATTTCCTTCTTTCCTTTTGTTATCATTGGGCAACACTTTCAGCGTTTCTGGCCACACCTATAAACTCCAACCAATGGTTCTGTTGTTGGATGTTTATTGTGTTCCTCCAAATATTTATTTTTCTGAACCAAACCTTTGAAAAACAGGAGTATATTTAGACCAAAACAAGACTGATAATAATTATAATAAAAAGGCCCTTTTTTAAACAAAATATAATTCTGAATACTGTATAATCAAATTGAGGGAATTTTAAGAAAAAATTGGGATATGTTGAAGGAAGATTCTTTTTTTATATAATAAAATCCCAGAGAAATCATTAGTAATTTACCGTAGTAATAAGATGTTGCAAAACACTCTGGGACCATTCTAATCCGATAAAGAAATACTTTATTGGAACACAATAAACATCCAACAACAGAACCATCAGTTGGAGTTTATAGATGTGCCCAGAAACGCTGCAAGTGTTGCCCAATGATAACACAAAGAAAGAAGGAAATTTTTATAAACCAGGAACAAAGAACAATTAAAATTAAACAGTTTTTGAAATCTAGTTTTAAATATGTGGTTTATTTACTAGAGTGTCCTTGTGGATTACAGTATATAGGGTGTACAACTAATGCCCTAAGGTCCCATATGAACCAACATAGGTTCAATATCTCCACAGGTTACACAAAACACAGCGTTAGATATTAGACAATGAGGGGGATCAATGAGTGGAACAGGTTACCATGGGAGGTGGGGAGTTCTCCTTCAATGGAAGTTTTCAGAGGTGGACAGACATCTGTCTGGGATGATTTAGTGATCCTGCATTGAGTAGGGGTTTGTAACAGATAACCCTGGATGTCCCTTCCAACTCTATCATTCTATGATTCTATGACCTTACTCTCACAGAGAGCACTACAGAAAGCTTACTGAAGCAGACAAACATCCAGCACTCTGAATTGAACACAAGCAATACAGCGCAGTGATTTCCCTCCTGTCCTCCTATCATGCACTACTCAAAAGCTATGGACAGAGAGGGAATTAGCTAATGCGCATAGTATATTAGAGGAATGGGAGATAGTTTGCAGATGGTGTGTCACATAATACAGAGGCAAAATGAAAAAAAGCAGCTTAACAAGGTACAATGAACCTATTAAAAAATGACTAATTGTGCAGCTTTAATTTCAAAATGTTAGCCTGTTTCTGGAATACCCCTTCAAGTATGAACTGTAAAATGCTCATAAGTAATATTATATGCTACACAAGCACCTCCAACTTCATACAAATCACATATGTATATATAGTTTACTAGCTGATATACCCGGCTTCGCCCGAGTTAATTTGGTACTGGTGTTTATCTGGTGTTCACATGGAAAATCTTATGAAGTCGTGGTTACTTTAGAGATACTGAGGAAAAAGATATGTTCACCATTTTGCATAGTTCTCTGCGTTACCCAGGAAACACCACGTGGAGGTAACCATGCAACGCTTCCTTTTTATAAAATGACATCAGGAAGTGAGAGAATTAGATTACATACATAAAATTTGGACACTAATTCTTTTGCGCTTAGAATTGAATAATCGAGTTGGGACCCATTAACTTTTCATATATATGACACAATCAATGCTTGTGCCAAATTTCATGTTTCTATGACATTGGGAAGTGAGAGATTTAGATTATGTACGTAAAATTTGGACGCTAATTCTTTTGCGCATAGAATTGAATAATGGAGTTGGGACCCATTAGCTTTTCCTATTTATGACATAATCAATGCTCGCGCCAAATTTCCCGTTTCTTTGACACCGGAAAGTGAGAAAATTACATTCCGCACGTAAAATTTGGACGCTAATTCTTTTGCGCATAGAATTGAATAATGGAGTTGGGACCCATTAGCTTTTCCTATTTATGACATAATCAATGCTCGTGCCAAATTTCCCGTTTCTATGACACCGGAAAGTGAAGAAATTACATTCCGCACGTAAAATTTGGACGTTATTTATTTTGCGCATAGAATTGAATAAAGGAGTTGGGACCCATTAGCTTTTCCTATTTATGACATAATCAATGCTCGTGCCAAATTTCCCGTTTCCATGACACCGGAAAGTGAAAAAATTACATTCCGCACGTAAAATTTGGACGCTAATTCTTTTGCGCATAGAATTGAATAATGGAGTTGGGACCCATTAGCTTTTCCTATTTATGACATAATCAATGCTCGTGCCAAATTTCCTGTTTCTATGACACCAGAAAGGGAAGAAATTACATTCCGTACGTAAAATTTGGACGCTAATTCTTTTGCGCATAGAATTGAATAATTGAGTTGGGACCCATTAGCTTTTCCTATTTATGACATAATCAATGCTCGTGCCAAATTTCCCGTTTCTATGACACCGGAAAGTGAAAAAATTACATTCCGTACGTACAATTTTGACGCCAATTCTTTTGCACTAGAATTGAATAATCGAGTTGGGACTCATTAGCTTTTCCTATGTATGACATAATCAATGCTTGTGCCAAATTTCCCATTTCTATGACACCGGAAAGGGAAGAAATTACATTCCGTACGTAAAATTTGGTCGCTAATTCTTTTGCGCATAGAATTGAATAATGGAGTTGGGACCCATTAGCTTTTCCTATGTATGACATAATCAATGCTCGTGCCAAATTTCCTGTTTCTATGACACCGGAAAGTGAAAAAATTACATTCCGTACGTAAAATTTGGACGCTAATTCTTTTGCGCATAGAATTGAATAATGGAGTTGGGACCCATTAGCTTTTCTTATTTATGACATAATCAATGCTCGTGCCAAATTTCCCGTTTCTATGACACCGGAAAGGGAAGAAATTACATTCCGTACGTAAAATTTGGACGCTAATTCTTTTGCGCATAGAATTGAATAATCGAGTTGGAACCCATTAGCTTTTCCTATGCATGACATAATCAATGCTTGTGCCAAATTTCCTGTTTCTATGACACCGGAAAGTGAGAAAATTAGATTCCGTATGTAAAATTTGGACGCTAATTCTTTTGCGCATAGAATTGAATAATCGAGTTGGGACCCATTAGCTTTTCCTATTTATGTCATAATCAATGCCCGTGCCAAATTTTAAGTTTCTATGGCATTGGGAAGTGACAGATTTAGATTATGTACGTAAAATTTCGACGCCAATTCTTTTGCGCTAGAATTGAATATTCGAGTTGGGACCCAATTACATTTCCTATTTTGGAGATAATCTATGCTTGTGCCAAAATTCATGTTTCTACGATATCGGGAAGTTGGAGAACTTTTGGCGAGTCAGTCAGTGAGTCAGTCAGTCAGTCAGTGAGTCAGTCAGTCAGTCAGTCAGTCAGTGAGTCAGTGAGTCAGTCAGTCAGTGAGTCAGTCAGTGAGTCAGTCAGTGAGTGAGTCAGTGAGTCAGTGAGGGCTTTCAGCTTTATAAATATAGATTACACTCTTATTGCAATATGATCACTATTGTAAGCGATAAGGTATTATCATAGCCATCATAGCTGTATGGTTAAAGTTCTATACAGGGACATAAAAATGTAGAAAACAAAATGTAAATAGTGTAAAACAAATGCAAAAAAACCCTTTTTTTTGTGCACTTTCCTCTATTTGTATTAATAAGTAAAATATCCCCATATTTGGTATCATTGTATCCATAACGACATATACAATAAATTGAACACACTATTTAACCTGTATAGCAAAAGCGTAAAAAAAAAACTAAACAAAAAATGGAGGCAAAATGATTATTTTGTTCATTTTTCCTCCCAAAAAACAACAATAAAAGTGATCAAAAAAGCTTTCTGTACCCCAAAATGGTACAAATAAAAAATACAACTTGCCACGCAAAAAAATAAGCTCACAGAGCTCCATCCATGCAAAAATAAAAAAGTTATGGGACTTTGAATGCAACAATGTAGAAAAAGAAACAAAAAAAGTGATTTTTTTTAGCGCATAAATAGGCGAGCGTTAAAAAAATTGCACATCAATTGTAAAAAAATCATGTGAATTGGTTAATTTGCACTTGCATGTACAGCTTTTACACGTGCGATTATTTATTGCCTCTACAAAACGTACACGTGAACACATTTATGGGAACGCACTGGTTCTAATAGAGCCGCTTTTTAAGCGTGCATATTCATGCGCTAAAAAAATCACTCGTCTGTCCGAGTCCTTATTGTGCAAAAGTAAAAAACAATAAAGATATAACTTTAGTATCGGCATTATTGTATCAGCACACACACAAAAATAAGGGCAGAATTGATGTGTTTTCTCTCCCTGCCCTTTAAAAAAAGACTTAAAGGGGTTGTCCCGCGGCAGCAAGTGGGTCTATACACTTCTGTATGGCCATAATAATGCACTTTGTAATGTACATTGTGCATTAATTATGAGCCATACAGAAGTTATAAAAAGTTTTTTACTTACCTGCTCCGTTGCTGGCGTCCTCGTCTCCATGGTGCCGACTAATTTTCGCCCTCCGATGGCCAAATTAGCCGCGCTTGCGCAGTCCGGGTCTTCTGCAGTCTTCTATGGGGCCGCTCGTGTAGAATGCCGGCTCCGTGTAGCTCCGCCCCGTCACGTGCCGATTCCAGCCAATCAGGAGGCTGGAATCGGCAATGGACCGCACAGAAGCCCTGCGGTCCACGGAGACAGAGGATCCCGGCGGCCATCTTCAGCAGGTAAGTATGAAGACGCCGGACCGCCGGGATTCAGGTAAGCGCTGTGCGGGTTGTTTTTTTAACCCCTGCATTGGGGTTGTCTCGCGCCGAACGGGGGGGGGGGGGGGGGGGGGTTAAAAAAAAAAAAAACCGTTTCGGCGCAGGACAACCCCTTTAATAATAGTTCTACAATATATTCTACCCAAAAATGAAAAAAACATACAATACTCATATGGCCATGTCAATGCATAAATAAAAAAATATGGCTTTTGAAAAGTGAAGGTGAAAATCTCCCAAAAATTGTTGCAGGGGTTAAAGATCCTAAACAAAAGTCACCTAATTGTATACCTGCATATCAATTTACATCCTTACGTGTTACTATTTGCTTCAAGCTGGTTGGTTTGTTATATCAGATAGTGACTGTAACACGTAAAGATTCTTAAATTAACAAAATTGAAAAAGATGGATCCAGGAAACTACAGGCCGAAGAGCCTGACATCTGTAATGGGAAAGATTTTAGAACAAAAGTAAGTGGTGTGTGTGCAAGTATTTGGATGATAATGGAGTAGTTAACTAGAGTCAGCATGGATTTGTAACAAACAACTCATGCCAGACTAACCTAATTTCCTTCAATGACAGAATCATGGATTGGGTTGATTAGGAAAATACAGGTAGAAATAGCATATCTTGACTTTAGTAAAGGATTTGATAAAGTATCTCATACCATACTTATTGAAAATGCAAACTATGCCACCCATCCCACTCTCCTCCCTTTTTACCCTTGAAGGTAATATCCTTTTTTATTCAAATTTACCCCAGACTGGAGTTTGCAGCCCTTTTTTTTAGCCTTAAAGGCATGCTCCATCCCTGCAGCCCATGGCCGCTTCCTTATGTACTTTACAGCTTTTCAGTATTTGCACATAGAGGTCAGTTAGATTGTTCTCAGTATAGAAAGATAGAGGTGAGGTAGATTCTCCTCAAAATATGCACACACACCTCCATTAGATTGTTGTGCCAAATTTCACGCTTGTACGATACCAGGAAGTCGCATTACATAGGGTGCACTTATTTTTGCAATTAGCATTGACTAATCAGGTTGTGATGCCTTTACTTTTCCTATCTAGGACCTAAAGATAGCCCACAATGCTGTTGAGAATTGATGATAAATTGACGTACGATAATCATTCCAATCCCGTGCCACCTCCGTCACAAAATTGTCAGGAGCCGCAAACGTGGACATAAAGGGGACTCAGGTGCTAGCACTTCTACACATCTCCACAATGTAGCAATACTCTGTGTGGGAAGCACGTGAGCGGGCACAGGGTCAGTCTCGGTCCCAGCCTCCACCTTGTGTGACCCAAGGTGCTGTGAGTTACATAGCAATGGGAAATCGATGTGTCCCCACGCAATTCATTCTATGTAGATGTTAGATAGCTCAAGACCGCAATGGAAAGTCTTTGAGTTCCTTGGGCTTGCCTATGCTGTCGGTGCACAAAGATGGTATTACACAGGAAGAAATAAGAGCGCCCAAACATGGCAGAGTTTCACGCCGCCAAGGACCTCAGCCTACATTTCTACCCTAGTCAGTCAGTGTATTTGTGCCACATAGGTAAAATACAGCAATGGGAGGTCTTTGTGCACCCACAGTATAGGCAGACCCCAGTAACATTTCTGTAGCAGAAGAATAGGCAGACCCCTGTAACATTCCTGTAGCAGAAGTATAGGCAGACCCCTGTAACATTTCTGTAGCAAAGGTTTAGGCGAACCCCAGTAACATTTCTGCAGCAAAAGTATAGGCAGACCCCTGTAACATTTTTGTAGCAAGAGTATAGGCGAACCCCTGAAACATTGGTATAACATGAGTGTAGGCGCAGGCAGGAAAAATTAGTAAGATAACAGTATAGGTGAGGGCTAGAAAAAATGGTGTACCAGGAGTACAAGTGAACCCATGAAAAATTGCTGAACACCGAGGGCAGGTGAAACCCACAAACATTTTTTGAAGATACAGATCGTTGTTGCTTAATTTGTAACAAAGCCTGGAGGCAGCCCTGTGAAAAATATTGGTTTCTGTTAAAGTATCAATACTTTTGAAACTTTGAAAATTTGTAAAAAAATTATAAACAGAGCCTTTTGGGCCACAGAAAAACTTGCAGTTCAGCGTCATGACATGCTGTTTTAGGAGGAGGAGTAGAAGGAGGAGGAGTAATAATATCCAAGAGTGATTGACAAAGCTAATTCTCCCTTTTTTTCCGGTGATAGAGAATGCTTTTTTCTCCGGTTGCAGCGAAAAGAATCTTTAGGTTCCGCTGCTCTCCGCCGTTGGAGAAGAGAAGTCTGTGGAAATCCAGCCTTTGTTCATCTTTATGAGTGTAAGCATGTTGGCACTGGCAGTTGAAAGGTGGGTATGCTTATCCATGATGATTCTCCCAGCTGCACTAAACACCCTCTCTGACAAGACGCTAGCGGCAGGTCAGGCCAGCACCTCCAGGGCATACAGCGCAAGTTCGTGCCACGTGTCCAGCTCTGACACCCAATAGTTGAATGGAGCAGAGGCATCTTGGAGGACGGTGGTATGATCGGCTACGTACTCCCTCGCCATCTATTTACAGTTCTCCCTCTGACTCAGCCTGGACTGGGGAGTGGTGACACAGTCTTGCTGTGGAGCCATAAAGCTGGCAAAGGCCTTGGAGAGTGTTCCCCTGCTTGCGCTGAACATGCTGCCTGATCACGCGCCTCCCCTGCTACTTTGCCCTTGGAACTGCATCTTCTGCCACTAGCGCTGTCAGATGGGAACTTTAGCATCACTTTTTCCACCAGGGCCCTGTGGTAATGTATCACTCTCGTACCCCTTTCCTTTTTGGGAATGAGAGCGGAAAAGTTCTCCTTATACCGTGGGTTGAGAAGGGTGTACACCGAGTAATCCGTGTTGGGCAGAATGCGTCTAACGCAAGAGTCACAGGAAAGGCAGCCTAACATGAAGTCAATCATGTGTGCCAGGGTCCCAGTACGTAATACATTGCTGTCCTCACTAGAAAGATGACTTTCAGGATCCTTTTCCTCCTCCTCCTCCTCCTCTTCAGCCCATACACGCTGAACCTATGAGAGGCAAGCAGCATGGTTACCCTCTGGAGTGTGCCCAGCTGTCTCTTCCCCCTCCTCCTCCAAAATGCGCTGAGATATAGACATGAGGGTGGTCTGGCTATCAAGCGACATACTGTTATCCCCCGTCTCCTGTTCCAACCGCAAAGCGTCGGCCTTTATGCTTTGCAGCAAACTTCTCAGCAGGCATAGCAGCGGGATGGTAACACAATGATTGCAGCATTGCTGCTCACCATCTGGGTAGACTCCTCAAAGTTTCTGAGGACCTGGCAGATATCTGCCATCCATGCCCACTCCTCAGTAAAGAATTGGGGAGGCTGACTACCACTACGCCGCCCATGTTGCAGCTGGTATTCCACTATTGCTCTACGCTGCTCATACAGCCTGGCCAACATGTGCGGCGTAAAATTCCACCGTGTGGGCACGTTGCACAGCAGTCGGTGCTCTGGCAGCTTAAATCGATGTTGCAGGGTCCTCAGGGTGGCAGTGTCCATGATGGACTTGCGAAAATGTGCGCAGACGCCGCGCACCTTGCCAAGCAGGTCAAACAAGTGGGGGTAGTTTTTCAGAAACCGCTGAACCACCAGATTGAAGACGTGGGCCAGGCATGGCACGTGTGTGAGGCTGCCGAGCTGCAGAGCCGCCACCAGGTTACAGCCGTTGTGACACACGACCATGATCGGTTGGAGGCTCAGCGGCGAAAGTCAGAGGTCGGTCTGCTCTTTTAGACCCTGCAACAGCTCGGGGGCCGTGTGCCTCCTGTCACCTAAGCTGATTAGTTTCAGCACGGCCTGCTGACGCTTGCCCACTGCTGTGCTGCCGCGCGATACCGACTGCTGGCGACATGCTCACACTTCTTAATTGAGAGGTAGAGGTGGCGGACGAGGGGGAGGGTGTGGAGAAGGTGGCATAAAACGCCGCAGATACCAGCACTGAGGTAGGACCCGCTATTCTGGGTGTGGGTAGGACATGAGCTGTCCCAGGCTCTGACTCGGTCCCAGCCTCCACCAAATTCACTCAATGTGCCGTCAGGGAGATATAGTGGCTCTGCCCGCCAGTATTTGTCCACGTGTCCGTTGTCACACACGACCATGATCGGTTGGAGGCTCAGCGGCGAAAGTCAGAGGTCGGTCTGCTCTTTTAGACCCTGCAACAGCTCGGGGGCCGTGTGCCTCCTGTCACCTAAGCTGATTAGTTTCAGCACGGCCTGCTGACACTTGCCCACTGCTGTGCTGCCGCGCGATACCGACTCCTGGCGACATGCTCACACTTCTTAATTGACAGGTAGAGGTGGTGGAGGAGGGGGAGGGTGTGGAGAAGGTGGCATAAAACGCCGCAGATACCAGCACTGAGGTAGGACCCGCTATTCTGGGTGTGGGTAGGACATGAGCGGTCCCAGGCTCTGACTCGGTCCCAGCCTCCACCAAATTCACTCAATGTGCCGTCAGGGAGATATAGTGGCTCTGCCCGCCAGTATTTGTCCACGTGTCCGTGGTTAAGTGGACCTTCCCAGTAACTGCAATGGTGAGGGCATGATTTATGTTGCGGGAGACCTGCTGGTGTAGGGCTGGGACGGCACACCAGGAAAAATAGTGGCGACTGGGGACCGAGTAGCGTGGGACCACCGCCGCCATCATGTTTTCAAAGCCTCCGTTTCCACAAGCCTGTATGGCAGCATCTCCAGGCTGATTAATTTGGCAATGTGCACGTTTAAAGCTTGTGTGTGCGGGTGGGTGGTGGTGTATTTGCACTTTCGCTCCAATGCTTGTGTTAGCGACAGCTGAAGGCTGCGCTGAGAGACATTGCTGGATGGAGTGGAGGACGGTGGAGGTGAGGGTGTGGGTGCAGGCCGAGAGGCGCTTGTGCCTGTGTCCTGGGAGGGGTATTGGATCTGTGTGGCAGGTTGGGGCACAGGGAAAGAGGCAGTGGTGTGAACTGGAGGTGGTGAACGGCCTTCGTCCCATTTTGTGGTGTGCTTGGCCATCATATGCCTGCGCATGCTGGTGGTGGTGAGGCTGATAGTGGTGGCTCCCCGGCTGATCTTGGTGCGACACAGGTTGCACACCACTGTTCGTCGGTCGTCCGCGCTCTCACTAAAAAACATCCACACCTTTGAAAATCTAGCCCTCTGCACGGAGGCTTGCCACGAGGGGGAGCTTTGGGAAACAGTTGGGGGATTCTTCGCTCTGGCCCTGCCTCTATCTCTGGCCACTCTACTGCCTCTTCCAACCTGTCCTGTTGCTGGACTTGCCTCCCCCTCTGAAGCCCCATCCTCAGTAGGCTTAGCAAACCAGGTGGGGTCAGTCACCTCATTGTCCAGCTGCTCTTCCTCCGAATCCTCTGTGCGCTCCTCCCTCAGACTTACTGCCCTTACTACTACCTCACTGACAGACAACTGTGTCTCATCATCATCATCCTCCTCCTCACCCACAAAAAGCTCTTGAGACAGTTGCCGGAAATCCCCAGCCTCATCACCCAGACTCCGTGAACTTTCCAAAGGTTGGGCATCGATCACGACAAACTCCTCAGGTGAGAGAGGAACCATTTTTTCCCACTCATGGCAGGGACCCGAGAACAGTTCCTGGGAGTCTGCCTGCTCATCAGAATATGTCATTTTCATGGAGTGAGGAGACTGGGAGGAAGGAGGAGGAGCAGCCAGAGGATTCAGAGTTGCAGTCTGTAGGCCGGGAGTAGTGGACTGCGTAGAAGACTGGGTGGTCGATACATTGCTGGACGCATTTTCTGCCATCCACGACAGGACCTGCTCACACTGCTCTGCTTGCAATAAAGGTCTACCACGCGGACCCGTAAATTGTGATATGAAGCTGGGGAGCCCATAAACTTGCCTCTCTCCTAATCCTGCTGCCGGCTGTGATTCACCACGACCAGGAACTCGACCTGTGCTCACACCCCCTCTTAGACATCCGCGTCCACGTCCACTTCCTCGACCCTTACCCCTACTCCTCATCATGGCTGATTAAGAATAGAGCAGGGCCCAAATAAATTACCCCACTGTACAGCACTGACAACTGTGGCTTAATTCACTGCACACAGAGACTTGTAGGTAGCGGAGGCTCTATGCTGTTACTTGAAAAAATTAACCCGCTGTCTTGCGCTGATACCTAGGGGTAATTTACCGCTCACAGAGACTTGTAGATAATAGAGGCTGTGTGGAGTGGGAGAAGACTCTAAAGCCAGTGGATAGTGCAGGTAACTGCGGCTATCTCAACACCACCAAGGAAAGGGTATTGTGAGATGCTCTGCACAGCGGCAGAGCTTAAATACTTTGCAGTGGCCCAGGTAATATTACAGTACTGTTTAGCGGTGAGACCTCTGTCTAATGCACTGCAGAAACAGAACAGTATAAATGAAGTCGTTCGCAGTAGGCTAGGAATTATTTGAGTGCAGTTTCACGGTGGTAGCGGGATTGTACGGCACTGCAGCCTGAAAAAACTATTACTGAAAGGCTGCGAACAGGCCTAGATGCGTAATACAAAAATGGATGCACTACAACTCCTAGCCAGACACCCAGTAAAATGCACACGGCCAGATGTAGCCGTAAGAAGGACCATTGGGCTTCTTGAAGGCAGGATCCTACTCTAACACTATATCAGCAGCAGCTCTTTCCCTAAACTCTGCATAATACACTGCAGACTGAGAACCCTGTAGATGAAATGACCTGCACAGTCCGAGATGAAAAAAAAATGGTGCACTTCTGCTCCCAGACAGCCACAACAGTAATGCACACGGTCAGATGTAGCCCTAAGAAGGACCGTTGGGGTTCTTGAAGACAGGACCTACGCTAACACTATCCCTGAATGAGCAGCAGCACTTTCCCTAACCTCTGCCAGCATGCATCTGAGGCGAGCCGCGGGAGGGACCACTTTAAGTATTCGGCGGTCACCTGATCTCGCCAGGCTGTGGTGTGGGATAGGCCTGGCACGTCACAGCAGGAAGTGGTAATGCCTTCCCCGCATGTCTATTGGCTAGAAAATTGTGCTAAACATGCGGGGAAGGAAATGCAATTGACTCGAGTACCGCGTGGTATTCAACTCAAGTAACGAGCATCTCGAGTACCCTAATGCTTGAACGAGCATCAAGCTCGGACAAGTGTGCTCGCTGATCTCTAGTAGCAATGTCTATTTATATTACAAGGTATGAACTGAAGAACTAATACATGAACCCTGACCGAGCGATTCTTCAGTGCAGTAAGAAAACGGCTTAGACTAGTCCACAATTTAGTCCACTAGTCAGAAAACTTTCCCCAGGGGGTTTTAAGAGTACTTTAGCTGTGTCACTGCTTAGCAAGGCTTTATGCCAGTAATCAGGACGTGGCTTGGTGCCTGTCCTCTGTGACTACTATAGTAAGAAACGTGTTGTTCTCTGTAACAGGCCCCGTAATGTCGATCAACAGTTCATATTTTTATGTGTGCACACTTACAGAGACCGGTCTCTAGTTCTCAACAGAACATACTAGTAGAGTCCTCAGATGATGTCCTTATTTGGTGCAGTAACTTGCCCACTGAAGATAGTAGAGGATTGAAGAGCATCTACCTCATCCTTTCTGATGTCTTTCATTCACCAGCAAATTCACTGAGCAAATGGCTATACTACCCACAGAGTATCCATCTTTTCTCTAAGCTCTCGGGCTCTCCTCTCATCCAGAAGATCCATCAATTTCCTGTTTTCCTGTCCCATAGAGTTAACATTGTCTATTGTACGTAATAGGAGCCAGGCCTGTTGTTAGAATTAAGCTCCCTTTTGTGACGAGACTCAGTATTGCAGTCACATTATAAACATTCAGGGCCTGGAGGCTCCTGGCTAGACAGATAAGGCTGTTTCACAAGAGCAGATGATTGCTCAAAGATCGCTCAAACGACAGTTTGAGTGACAGCTTTGAGCGATCATTTTGCATAAATCATTGGTATGCGATTATTGGTATTTAAGTAGCTACTCAGCTACTTAAATACCAATTAGTTGTGCAAGTGAAGCCTTCCCTGAATGCAGTTAATAGCCCGAGGGCTATTATCTGCGCTCAGATCCTTTATACTCCACGGGGAAACAATGCTATCAGCACCCCCCCCCCCCCCCCTGGAGAACTACTGATAAAAGTGAGGGATGATTTTTAGGTTGGACTCAATTTAATGATCAGCTAGCAGTGCACGAAAAGTAGACGATGGGTGCACATTAACACGCATCGATCATCGCTAAAACAATCGCCGATTAGCGATTTTTTAGTGATCATCAGCTGGTGTATATGGGCCTATAGATCACATTTACAGTAAGTCAACAAAGAAGGACAATAAAAAGCAAGTGATATAGTGAAAGTCTCAGTAAGAAATTCCTCTTGTCTGCATTGCAAAATGAATGTATTTGTATATTAAGCAAAAGCCTCTTTACCATGAAACATGCCAACACAATATTGAATTGCACAATAATAGAACTAAGACAGTCCCATTGGTAGTAAGAGAATAAAAGCCTCATTATTTCAATAGCTGAAACCATAATGAGCAGCGATGCTTTGGAGACAAGTGAGGAAATTAGTTTACCTTTAAAACTTAAAATAACAAACGATCTCCCACTGGATGTGCTACTAATGCTCCACTTAGCTTTAAAACAGTAATGTTTCATACTAACCTCCATTTCTGAAAACTCCTTGATTTCATTAAAGTAACGTAAATGTGTGTCAAAAACTGTACCATATATTACTTTTAAGCTGAATATATGCTTTTGTGCTTTCCTAGATGATAAAGTGCTTATGAATGATATAACATGATTGAATTATACGATACATGTGTTGCCTAATACGATCATTTAGCTAACAAGAAAGCTACACAAAATAATTAAACTAGTTTTAATACTTTAATGTGACATCCCGTTAAAGAGGGATTTATGAAAGTTCTGTTCCAGTATTTTTAGTCCTCTTAATATATTTTACTTATGTTCATTAAAATAAAATAATAGGAATGTCTAATTCCTTATTACAATAGTGATTTAAATAAATACGTCTTAAGTATTGCACTGAAGTAGGTAATGCACAACCAGCAATTGTGTTGTTAGTTGACATACATTAATGACCCAGGCAAAGGGCCAAGAATTATAATTCCCTTGATTTTTCCTTAGACAAATGACTACTAGTCTTTGCTTGTAAAGACATAGGAAGCTGTAATCCTCAGGACAGCAAGTCATTAAGCAGCAGTTTCCTACTTGAAAAATAAGTTTAACAGCAGTCACTCAACAGTGTTTAAGTTACAATGTGCCTAGAAAAAAAGAATCTACCAAAAGAAAAAAAGCTTCATTAAATATAACCCTTCAAAAACAAATCAAGAATGCATAAATATTAAGTTTAGGCATATTGAACATATTTAGCCGATACAATTTCATCACAATACACTCTTTGTCAAAAAAGTAAGCCCCTAGAAGCAATTGTCATTTTGCTGCAAAACTCGGCATGCAGTTCCATCTCAGGCAGGAATGCAAATAATTAAAATTGTGGTGTGATTAGATGAACGGCCTTGTCATCTGAGGCCCTAAAAGTAGTTCCACCGTTGGCCTATCAAAGGCTCTCAGAGGCGATTTGTGTGCAAAGGACCGCTCTTTCCACTTTTGTAATGCTTCTTAACCACTATGACACACTTGCAGAGATTTTGCCCAGTTAACAGTTTGAGATGGGGAACATTATTGGGAGGCGAGCAGCTGGATGGTCCTATCGATGAATTGCCTGCCACCTGGGCTATTCTGACCAGAATGTGAGTAGATGTTGGGACTAGTGGATGCATAAGAGCATGTACACAAGGCGGCTGGCTTCAGGAAATTCTTCGACAGACCACCAGTAGAGAAGATCCTCTGATCGTTCAACAAGCATGAGCAGCTTAACTGTTTTGTTGTCCACAACCTAGACACAAGTGGCACCATCATTACAGAACCCTGTGTTTGTGTATGTGTACTGCCTTTGACACCCAACCACCATTGCATCCATTTACAGTGGTGTCATGAATGATAAAATTAAACTGTTATGGAGTGAAACTGGATTGTCTTCAGTGACAAATCCATGCTTAGTTTGGGCACTGACAGCCATCTTCATGTCTGTGGACCTAGGCAGGAGTGCCTTAATCCTGCCTTTGCTGTAGAGCAGCACACTCCTCTCACTGCTGGTGTGATGTTTTGTGGGGGGAAAGGACCTTGTAACTATCTGCAGAGACTTTGAAGACCTTGGAAAGAAGCTGAAGGAACTAAGAGCACAGGTGGTCTTCTCATCCATCCTCCCAGTGGATGGCCATAGAAGAAGAAGATGGAACAAAAACAAACAAAAACCTGTTTGCCTCCATGACAGTGGTGATGTTCCCTGAACCTGCTGTTGCAGCCAATAACAGCACTCCGCAATGATTGCTGAGTGTTGACATTGGCTGATGCTGCTTGTTTGTTGATTGGCTCAGCCTGTAAAGTTACGTCACAGGGAAACCAGAGCCAGAGTTGGAGGACGAATACGGGAGCGGGGAGAGGTGATTAACTGCTCATTTCTAATTTTATACCATGGGCTTTTCCTCAACTTTGACAAATCCTTTATTATATACAGTAGGGGGAAATTTATAGAAAATGTGTCCCTGGGTAACAAGCAAAGTAGTGCTTCATATTTGCCAGTAGTCAAAACTTTTTATCCAGTAATGAGTATTTCTTTATCTACCTTTGTTGTCTTTATTTGCTTTTCAGATATATTTTTTCCCTGTAGCTTTTAAAAATATCCCATTTATTGGCTCTACTCTTTTTTTTGAGGAAATTGCCACACTTAGCAAGGTTAAGAGCATTTTTAAGCTTATCGAACTTTGCCTTTCTAAAGTTCAGTGCTTTTGGGCTCCCATTTTTTTTATGTGGTATCTAGCAGCAAGATGTTAGCAGCAAATTCTTTAAATGGGTCATTCTAAAATCTAAAGTTATTCCCTGTCCATAGAATAGGGATTAACCTTATGATCAGTAGGCATGTGACCATTGGGACCACCACCGATCCCAAGAATGGGAGTCCTGTGTTCCCCCTCCTCATTACTGTGGGCTTAATGCGTCCTCCAAACTGAGGTGAAGATTGAATTGAGCGATGGCCGCAGATGTGTGGTGCCACTCCATTGACTTTCAATAAAACTGTGGGAGATAGCAAAGGTACAAGCACTCAGCAATTTCCATCAGCCTCATTGAAATTAACGGAGCATCAGCAGTGCATGCTCGGCCTTTGATCCATTCAGTGTGACATCACTATATGTGGGAGAAGCATCCCTGCATCAACAGATGAGGGGTACACAGGACCCTCATTCTCAGGATTGATGGAGGTCTCCCTCTATCCTAGGGATTGAAGATAACTTTAGATTTTGGAATAACCTCTTTAAGTCCTGTAGGTTGAGATATGAGGCTTCCATGGATCAGACTTGTTTTTCCAGCACAGCACACAGATCCCCAATAAAATTGAGAGCTGCAGAATTCAGAGACAAACTCAATACCTATTAGGGAATGCCATAGCAAAAAAGATGTGTACTTTGTCTGCAAAAATGTTTAGGTAGGTGGTATGTGTTATAATCATATCCACATAAAAGACAAAAAACAAAGGTTTCCTAGTAGTTTGCCAGTAGGACAGCGCTGAGAACATCATACTACTGCCACTGGCTTATTTTCTTCTCATAGTACATCCTACTGCCTCTCTCTAACCTACGTAAACAATGTACATGTAAGAAGAGTTTAATAGTAAAAGATATGTGTTCCTTGAAAAAAAAGTCAACCTTTAGGCCTTAGTCAGACGGGCGTTTTTTCTCGCGATTTGCGGATCGCATGACGGATGCGCATCCGCAAATCACGTGACCGAAGCGCAAGTCGCCCGCAAATCGCCCGAAAATCTGCTCCTAGCCGCGTTTCATTAGAAACGGGCCGGAGCTGTCCAGCGCATTGCATTCAATGGAGACGGCAATAGAGCCGCCTCCATTTAAAGCAATGAGCTGCGGGCGAGCCCGGGATGAATTGTCGGTAAGGGCTTAAATATATAAGCCCTTCCCTGCAATGCATCCTAAAATGTGTTAAAATAAAAAAAAAATTGTATACTCACCTTCTCCCGGCAGCCGGAGCTCCGCGCGGCTGTCCTGCAGTGGGTGTGAAGGGGGTGTGAGTCAGACCTGCCCCCTGATTGGCTCAGCGCTGAGCCAATCAGAGGCATGCCTCACTCACACCCATTCATGAATTCATGAATGGATGTGAGTCAGACCTGCCCCTGATTGGCTCAGCGCTGAGAGGCAGCAGTCACTCACCCATTCATGAATTCATGAATGGGTGTGTGAGTGAAACCGGCCTCTGATTGGTCAGGGCTGTGACCAATCAGAGGCAGATCATTCAGCAGGCGGGGATTTTAAAGCCCCGCAGGCTGAATAGTGCCGAGAAGCAGTTCAGGAGAACTGACAGCGGCCGCGGCTGGACTCCGGCTGCAGCGGAAAGGTGAGTATACAATTTTTTTTTATTTTAACACATTTTAGGATGAATTGCAGGGAAGGGCTTATATATTTAACCCCTTCCCGACAATTCACCCCGCGCACGCCGGCAGCCCATTGCTTTCAATGGAGCGGCTGTATTGCCGCTCCATTGAATTCAATTGGCAAACATCGTTCTTCTCTGCCACAGCTGTAACAGCTGTGGCAGAGAAGAATGATTTGTCTTCTATATGTTCTCAATGGGGTCGGCGCTGCTGCCGCCGGCCCCATTGAGGGCATATACAGAAGAGAACAGGAATCGCAGATCGCAGATAGGTGCGATCTGCGATTTTTTGTTCTATAATTTATTGGCCGAGCGCATAAAAAGCGCTCATGTGTCCGATACCATTGCAAAGCAATGGTTTTATAAAATCGACGGACGCATGCGCATGCACAAATCGCGGCTAAAAACGCCCGTCTGACTAAGGCCTTAGGCTGCGGTCAGATGAGTGTTTTTTCCGTGCATGAATAGGTGTGCAAAAAGATCGCCCCCAGTGTGTGTAAAAAATTGCGTGATCCGGGGAATTTTAGCTATTAGATGTAGCCCGTTCACATGATCGGAGGTGCGTGTTGGGTGTTTTCCAGCGCTCATAGTAGTCTATGGAAAGCATGCTTCAAAGATAGGACAGGTCCTATCCTTGCACTCACCACGGACCTTTAAACACGAGTTGTACTAGCATAACCTATCTTTGGCAGGTGCCTGTATTTTGTGCCTTTAAAAAGCGAACATATAAACACTTTCATAGGAAAGCATTGGTTCTAATTGATGAGATCTTTTTGGGCGCCTATTTGTGCTTGGAAAAAAACGCTCGTCTGACCGAGGCCTAATGGTAGAAATTATGATTTTACTATCTTCGCACAAAAGTGGCACAGTATGTTTGATTATTACAGTTCCCACGAATAGGCAAAATATACTTGGTGCATTTGATGGAAAAATATCTTATTAGTTGCTGTACACTTTATGGGGCACAAATAAACTTGGTGCTTGTTGGTCACTTGAACATTCTAGAACTTGAATTTAACAGTATCATAGTATATTAACACACATTTAATAAAAGAGAAAATGCAAGAGAATAGCAGATATAGTCGTTTTTGTATCATCCCTAAAAGAATAGAAAGAGTAATCAATAAATTTCCCAAATGGTACCACTAAACATTTCAACACATCCCGTCAAACAAAAATACCTTATGTGTCTACTTTGCTGAAAAAAAAAAGTTATGACTCTTGCATTGCAGCAGCACAAAAAAAGACTTCACTTTAAAGATCTATTTTTTAATCCTGATAAAGACATGTTTTATCTTTATATAAAAGTACTAAAACATAAGAAGTTTAAAAACAAAAACTGTACGGTTTTTGGTATATCCATATTCATACCAACCTATTGGACAATTCAACTTGTTTTTACCACACAGTAAGCATTGAAGACAAAATTCCTCACAAAAAAAGTATTCAAATGATTCAATAAATTATATGTGCACCCCAAACTGGGGTTATAAAAAAAATACAATTTGTCTTGTGAAAAATAAGCCCTTATACTGGACAAATAAAAAAGTTGTGGTTCTTTGAAAAATGTTTAAAAAAAACTGCTTGCCCCTAAGGCCCAAAATAAGCTGATGCTTAAGCGGATACATATAGCTGTACATTAAAATAAAACATCCCATAAAACTGGACATATAAAAAGTTCAAAGTATGACAGATATTGTGTGTAACTATTTGTATAAGTGATCAGCACTCCAGATTTAGAAAGATGATGGCTTTGAAGGATTGAAATTGTAATCCTTTAAACATCTGGAAGAAGTCAACGGTATTCAAATCATTCTAAAGCAATTAAAATTTATTATATGCAACAAACATTCATGAAAAATGCACAGCATAAAGACATTACTCTTTGCTTTTCCAAAGTTAAAACTTTTCAGTCCTCCTGAACTTTATTCTTCAGAATCACAAAACTGTGAAGGCTGCTGTGGGACCAGAATGCCAGCCACCACTGGGGCAAACGGAGATCAGCCACACTGGTTCTGCAGACAAAAATGACATATACTATTAATATTACTATCATCATCAACAACAACAAAGATTGTAGACTTCATGGATTTACCACTCACAATTAACAACATTTTTTATCTTAGTGTTACCAATAACTGAAGTAACTGTAATGGTAAAATTTCCTAGATATGTTTGAATGAAAGAAAGAAAGAGAAAGAGAGAAAGAGAGAGAGAGAGGGGGAGAGAGAGAAAGAGAGAGAAAAAAAAGATACACAAAGAGAAAGAAAAAGAGAAAAAAAAAAGAGAGAAAGAGACAACTAACCCTAGGAAACCTGCCTGCAATGCGGGGAGATTGTCCCAATATGGACAACCCCACACTGGAGCCTTGGGACTTACCTCGTTCTGAATTGTGTCTCATTTTGGACAGCAGAATGCCCTCCAGAGGCCGCTGATTTAGGAAATTTAATTTTGCTAACCCTGTACAAGCATACAGTGAATGGACACTTTATTAGAGACACTTGCCCTTTCATGATTGGAGCTTCCCTGTATAGAAACTAGAGGAGATCCTGGGAATGCAGCATCAGGTCAAGAGAATAAGTTTTTGTTAATCAGTTTCAGTATGAATCCACATAACACTGTGAAAACTGAGACATCTGAGCATTTCTGTATAAGGTATGGTCATCGGTACTAGACTAGCCAGGACCAGGAACTAATTTTATCCCTCTGGGACAAGGGGTGAGATAAAGGAACATAAAATTACAATATGGTGATTGTGTTTGAAATTTGCATCTACACGGCATCTGTAGCTATCTTTAAACAGAAAGTGTACATCAATGAAGAGGATGCCAAGACGAAGATCAGGAGCCATGTGGATTCAAACTTTAAGCAGCCAGCATTCATTCAAAGCCACATCGGTGAGCTAACCTAACTACTGAGATATGTTTCAAATATGAGACTTAACATTCTCTAAATGTCAAATGTTGCCACAAGAAAAAGAGGCGGCTTTGAGACGATGATCTGTTGCTTATACTATACATTATAAAATATTATGAGAATAATATATGAAAGTTTATAGAAAACAGAGCAACCTGAGCAATTTTGAATGAGGCATTCCAATCAGTGCTAGACTAATATTTCAAAAGTTGGCAACCTTGCTGTTGTGGCAATTTGAGCTTGACTGCATTTGGTCTTTTTTGACTCTGATAGGTGTGTCAGCTCTCTCTGAATGAATGACAGGCGAGAGCTGCCTGTGATTGGCTGAACGCCTCAGCCAATCACAAGCAGCTCTTTAAGCAGGCAGGGAGTTCAATCCCCCGCCTGCTGAAAGAACTGCATTGCAGAGCCAGGGACAGTGCAGAGAGGATGCGGCTGAGCCCCAGCAGCTGAAGGAAGGTGAGTATATGGTTTTTATTATTTTTAACACTACTTTGCCTTGTTTTTCAGGGAAGGGCTTATATTTAAAGCCCTTCCCTGGAAAACAATAACGGGGTGCCGGTAGCTGAATCCCCTACCTCAGCTGTCATCTGTGACAGCTGCGGTAGGGAATTCTTTATTCCACGTGGAGATTTAGAATTCCTTTGCTGCATCTGTCACAGATGTAACAGATGCAGCAGGGAATTCTTTATTCCCCGCGGGGATGAAGAAAACATTTTGGATGTTTGGAAGATCAAGGTTGGATTTCAGAAAGGCAGATTTCAATGAACTCAGAAAGAGGGAAGGAAGAATCCAATGGCTAGATGTTCTTAAGGACAGAAATGTTCAAGAAGGTTGGAAAATATTGCGAAATGAGATTCTCAAAGAACAATCGTTAACAATCCCAAAAGAAGGAAGAAAAAGAAGCATTTAAAGAAACCAGGATGGATGAACTTGCAAAAATATGTTCATCAAATGGAAAGAGGGGAAATATTTAAAAAAGAATATAATGCGGTCTGCAGAAACTGTACGGTAAGTGTCAGAAAAGCTAAAGCTAATAATAAATTGAGGCTTGCAACAGAGGCCAAAAGCAATAAAAAGGATTTTGGGGATATGTCAAAAGCAAACGAAAAGTAAAAAATGCTATAGGATGCTTACAAGATGAAAGTGGTGAATTGGTTAAGAATGATGTTGAGAAGCCCGAACATTTAAATTCCAATTTTGTAGCTGTTTTCTCTCAGAAAGTAGATGGAACATCATCTGATCCTCCCTATGCTATTGAGGGAATAAAAGAATGCAGGCTATCTGGAAGCAGAGAGATGGTGAGGGAACACTTCACCTAACAAATGAATTCAAGTCACAAGGTCCAGATGAATTACATTCTAGGATACTAGAGGAAGCAGCGGAGGTAATTGCTGAACCACTTGCCATAATCTTTGAAAATTCCTGAAGAACAGGAGAAGTCCCTGAAGATTGGAAAAGGGCAAATGTTGTCCTTATCTTCAAAAAAGGGAAGAAGGTGAATCCAGGAAACTACAGGCCTGTGAGCCAGACTTCTATACCAGAAAAATCTTTCAACACATTATTAAACAGCATGTATGCAAGTACTTGGATGAAAATGGAGTAATTAACCAGAGCCAGCATGGGTTTGTAAGAAACAAGTCATGCCAGACTAATCGAATTTTCTTCTATGAGAGAATCACCCACTGGGTTGATCAGTGAAATGTGGTGGATATAGTTTATCTTGACCTTAGTAAAGCATTTGACAAAGTATCTCATACTACGCTTATTGAAAAAATGACCAAATATGGGATTGACAAGGCAACAGTTAGGTGAATTCACAACTGGTTGAGTGATCGTACTCAGTGGTCATAAATGGCTCCTCATCCAAGTGGAAAAATGTATCAAGTGGGGAACCACAAGGCTCTGTCCTAGGCCCAGTGTTGTTCAACATTTTTATAAGTGGCCTGGAGAAGGGAACTGATGGGAAACTGATCAAATTTGCTGATGATACAAAGATAGGACGGATAGCTAATACTATCAGTAGGGAAGAGAGGGAGAGGATTCAAAAAGATCTAGAAAAGCTTGCACACTGGGCAGCGACTAACAGAATGGTATTTAACAAGGAGAAATGCAAAGCCCAACATGTGGACAAGAAAAATGAAGAAAGCACATACAGAATGGGAAGAATTGAGCTAAGCAGCAGCACATGTGAAAAAAACTTGGGTATACTAATAGATCAGAGACTGAACATGAGTCAACAATGTGATGAAGCAGCCAAAAAGGCAAACACAATTCTGGGATGTATTAAGAGGAGCATAGAGTCTAGTTCACGTGAGGTCATTATCCCTCTCTACTCTTCCTTAGTCAGACCTCATCTGAAATACTGTGTCCAGTTCTGGGCACCCCACTTTAAAAAAGATATAGATAAACTGGAGCAAGTTCAGAGAAGAGTTACCAAGATGGTGAGTGGTCTGCAAATCATGTGCCCTGAGGAACGGTTAAAGGATCTGGGAATGTTTAGCTTGCAAAAAAGAAGGCTGAGAGGAGACTTAATAGCAGTGTACAAATACCTGAAGGGCTGTCACAGTGCAGAGGGATCAGCCCTATTCTCATTTGCACAAGGAAACACTAGAAGCAATGGGATGAAACTGAGGGGGAGGATACACATATTAGATATTAGAAAAAACTTTCTGACAGGGAGGGTGATCAATGAGTGGAACAGGTTACCACGGGAGGTGGTGAGTTCTCCTTCAATGGAAGTGTTCAAACAAAGGCTGGACAAATATCTGTTTGGGATGATATAGTGAATCCTACACTGAACAGGGGCTTGGACCCGATGACCCTTCAGGTCCCTTCCAACTCTACCATTCTATGATCTGCCGCTGGCAGATGTGTTCTTCATCCCTGCGGGGACATGGCAGCGGATAACAGGTAAGTATATTTTTTTATGTATATATATATTTTTTTCCACTAAAATTGTTGTTTTTCAGGGAAGATCTTATATTTAAAGATCTTCCCTGAAAAACAATTAAGGGGTGCTGGCAGACCATTGCCTTCAATGGAGCCGCCAGCGCACCTACATTCAAGCGTGTTTGTGCACATATGTGGGTGTGCACTTTTGTGCGCACCTATGTACGGCAAATGCACACGCTCGTGTGAAGCCACCCTAAGAGAACAGAAAGGAAAGACTCACTTGGCTAAATAAAAAAAAGCACAAAAATTGGAACACTGAGCAATTGGAAAATGTTACCTGGCCAGATAAATTCAGATTTCTCTTGCACATATGGATGGGAGGATCAGAATTTGGTGCAAGCAGCATCAATTGAGGAAGCCTACTTGTCAGCTGTCCAGTGTATGCCAATACGTCTGTATAATTTGTGGCAACTGCAAGAAACAATCCTATTGACATGGTCAATATTCCTGCAGAACAATTTAAATACCTAGTGGAATCTATGCTACAAAGGATTGCTGCTGTTTTGAAGGCTAAGAGGTCCAACAAGATACTAGATAGGTATTTCTAATAAAGTGATCCTTCAGTGCATCCACATGTTCTGTGTGCTTCCTATTGGGCCCTGCAAGCAAATAAATTGATTAGATAATATTAGTTATGTTTGCATATTTTATATGCTTTACTTTTTTTATGGTTTTAATTATTATTTTTTTGTTCATGACTTGCTATCTTCCCAAAGTACTTGTGACACATATCATACTACTAATACCAATGTTTCTATAAAAGAATAGGATAAAGAGGATGAGAATGCTTCCACCCAGAAACACAAATATTGGAGTCTAGTAAACATAGCCTTGTCCATTTCTGATTGGTACGTTGATAGACTTAAAAGGTGTCATTTCTTGTAGTACAGTGTAATTGGAGCTATGGCTTCTGATACCACCCTTAGCCATGAGCAGAAAGAGAAAGGAAATTAGAATACCTAGGGAATCCTCGTGGTAATTAATCATTGTACAATGAAGAAGCCTGTCAGAATAGTTTCTAAAGCTGATACTGCTGTCAATTACAAGTAACATTTCACCATATGCAGTTGTTTAAAATATCACCTAGTGCTGGTATTGACATTTTTAACACTCGTGAGCTTTCTATAGCATTACAATATATAGTATTTTACAAAGTGGATTATAATAAATTGTAACAAAATTATATTTTATTTAAGTAATATACAATATAAAACATAAACAAAACATAGATACACAATACATTGAATGCATGCAATCCTGTGGACTGCAGCTCTCACTTGATAGTTAAAATCGATCAATAGTGCTACAAAGTATCCGTGTAGTTGAGGCCTAATTGACAACTGGTTGGTTCCATTTCCTTTGTGAGTAGGATGTGCCCCAACAAAATCTGATACTGTCAGTGATGAATAGACGCAGCCCATTTCCCCTGAGGATGCCATATATCTCGGGAACATATCAGGGGAGCTTGTTGTTGAATAATAATATCAGATCCCTAGACTGTGTATGTGACCTACTGAGGTGCTTCCGCTTCAACTCCATGTATTGGAGGGAACATTTTTTCTCTTGTCCTCCTGCTCCTGTGTGGGCACTTACTGATACAGGTTACTGTGTGCCTGCTTATACTGCTATATACTGGCACAGCAGGGGCTCTGGGTTTTTAATCATTGATAAAGGCACTGTGAATTTTTATCAGTATTTAATAAAAGTTATATTTTAGGGGACCCGATATAGAGTTGTTTTTGCCTTTTGACACAAGTTTTTTTTGTTTACAGTTTAACCTTATTGGGTCATAGCCACCTTTTATGATGATTAGCCACTGTCGGTAAATAGGGACAATCCCTTTCACAAGATGAATGGTAGCAGTTGTCAATTTATTCATATATTTCCAGAATGAATCACAAAGGAACACTACAGTGCAAAGTTATAATAAAAGATGCTCCAGCACTGTTATTTCAAGGAAAATAAAAGTATTTGCTAAAATAGACATATCTGAAGTGGTGACTGGTTATCTATATATATAAAGACGAAAGCCCTCACTGACTGACTGACTCACTGACTGACTGACTGACTGACTCGCCAAAAGTTCTCCAACTTCCCGATGTCGTAGAAACATGAAATTTGGCACAAGCATAGATTATCTCCAACATAGGAAAAGTAATTGGGTCTCAACTCGATTTTTCAATTCTAGCGCAAAAGAGTTGGCGTCGAAATTTTGCATACGGAATGTAAATCTCTCACTTCCCAATGTCATAGAAACTTAAAATTTGGCACAAGCATTGATTATGTCATAAATAGGAAATGTTATTAAATTCTATGCGCAAAAGAATTAGCGTCCAAATGTAATTTTCTCACTTTCCGGTGTCATAGAAACGTGAAATTTGGCACGAGCATTGATTATGCCATAAATAGGAAAAGCTAATGGGTCCCAACTCCATTATTCAATTCTAAGCGCAAAAGAATTAGCATCCAAATTTTATGCATGGAATGTAATTTTCTCACTTTCCGGTGTCATAGAAACGTGAAATTTGGCACGAGCATTGATTATGTCATAAATAGGAAAAGCTAATGGGTCCCAACTCGATTATTCAATTCTATGTGGAAAAGAATTAGCGTCCAAATTTTATGCATGGAATGTAATTTTCTCACTTTCCGGTGTCATAGAAACATTAAATTTGCCATGAGTATTGAATATGTCATAAATAGGAAAAGTTAATGGGTCCCAACTCGATTATTCAATTCTAGCACAAAAGAACTAGCATCCAAATTTTACATACGGAATCTAATTCTCTCACTTCTTGGTGTCATAGAAACATGAAATTCGGAATGGGCATTGATTATGTCATAAATAGGAAAAGTTAATGGGTCCCACCTCGATTGTTCAATTCTAAGCGCAAAAGAATTAGAGTCCACATTTTACGTACGAAATCTAAATCTCTCACTTCCCGATGTCATAGAAACTTGAAATTTGCACGGGCATTGATTATGTCATAAATAGGAAAAGTTAATGGTTCCCAGCTCGATTATTCAATTCTACGTGCAAAAGAATTAGCGTCCAAATTTTGCGTATGGAATCTAATTCTCTCACTTCCTTATGTCATTTTATATAAAGAAAACATTGCATGGTTACCTCCCCATGGTGTTTCCTGGGTAACGCAGCGAACTATGCAAAATGGTGAACATATGTTTTTCCGGTATCTCTAAAGTAACCACGACTTCATAAGATTTTCCGTGTGAACACCAGATAAACACCAGTACCAAATTAACTCAGGCGAAGCCGGGTATATCAGCTAGTTAATAATATAATAATCTTTATTTACACAGTGCCAGCATACTCTACAAAAAGATATTGATCTTAATTACTTTGTCACTTTTCAACTTACTGTAATATTACTGAAACATAAAAAAACATACTTTTTCTCTTATCCAAGGTGACTCTTTTAAACGGAGTCTGTTTCCTACTTTTAGCCATATAAACTAAGCTTATGGGCTCAAAGTAGATAGCCCACTGAGTCCGAGGATATGTTATATTTTCCTTATTTGTCGTTTTCCTGGCTTCAGTACTGGAAGTCATTGCTTAGTGCATTGAGAGGCTATGCTAAGTAGTCTGCCCATTATAAAATTTGAACTGGCAGACTACTTAACAGCACTGCTCAATGCACTGAGAGGCGGTTTCCAGAACTGAGTCTAGGGGAGATAAGCATAACACATCCCCAGACTCAGTGGGTCACTTACTTTTAGTCCATAAGCTTAGTTTATAGAGCTAGAAGTAGGTGACAGAGTCTCTAAGTACTAAACATAACCATACAGCATATCTAGGTCAGTAGAGCAGATGGATCTTCTATAATTGTAACTTCATCTGATCTGTGCTGCATTGTCTTCAATAGTCTGTAGAGTAATTTTACTCTGCAGGATGCCTACATAGACCTGATATCTGATCTGTAGGTGATCGTTGTAGGGTGATATTATTGGTTACATCTATGCGTGAATATTAGTGGAGTATACTTGTTCCTGACAATATAATTAGGCTGTTTCCTACTCTACTTTATCTTTTATGTTCATGGTGTAGTTTTTATATTTAAAGCAATGGTGTGACCAAATTGAGATAAATTCACCACACAGCATACCATTATTTTTCCACTATGCAAGGTGCAATAATGCATGTGGGCTGGTTAAATTTTTATGATTGGGCTGCTTCATAGTTCCATTCCAGCCCTGGGTCAGTTGCAGCATTACGCCTGGACCTGACTGTCATATTGGTTTAAAAAAGTACACCATGCAGGGCTGGGCAGGGACTACAAAGCATTCCCAGAACACAAATATTACTGGCCCACTTATCAATTTGTTCTTAAGAACACTTCATAGCAATAATACATCCATCCCCATTTCTAGCACTAGACGGAAGTTGCAACTGTCTGGGATGCAGTAGTGGGGGAGGGTAACAGGGATATTATGAAGGGAACAGGAGGGGGCAATTGTTTTTGCTAAATGGAGGCCATGAGGAGCATTATTATTGCTCATAGGAACAATGAAGTCAATTATTACTAACAGGGAGCCATGAAGGGAAGTGTTACTGAATGGGGACCATAAGGATTATTATTACTGTTTTGGAGAGGAGGGGCAGTAAAAGTGGCAGTTACTGTAGGGGGCCTACAGGGAGAAAAAAAAGGGGATATTTTTACTACGTGGAACACATGGTATTTTACTATCAAGGGCAGTTAGGATTGGAAGATTGTGTAGAACTGTTGAAAACAAAAGCAAATGGCGGAAAATTGATGAGTCAAAGATGTCTGTGTGTCGGATTCCACAAAGACAAATTGTCATCAGGAGAAGTCATCATGCCAGTCTGTGCAGAATGGAGAAGAAAAGGGAAAGTGAATGATGGCATTCACGGGGGACACCACCTCTGATCACTTATACATTCTGCAGAGTGCCTGCGTAGAACTAATATGTACCACTATATGGTCATTGTGTTGCCCAAATAATGGTCTTTGTGTACTGCTTTTTAAGTAACACTGTGGTACTATTTTGTGGTCACAATCTGGAGATATAATATGGCCCTCATAAAGTGTTGTTGTTGACAATATCGATCCTTGTAGTGGTCATTCAGTTAACAGTACGGTTGTATTATTTGGTAACTACGTGCTGCTAATATGTAATCATGCTGTGGCAGTTTTATTTGGCCTTTGTATATTATTATTAGTGATAACGTTGGTCTTTGTATAGTGACAGTATGCAGGTGATTATACGCGTCATGATTAGAGATGAGCGAGCGTACTCGTCCGAGCTTGATAGTCGTTCGAGTATTAGCGTGTTCGAGATGCTCGTTACTCGAAACGAGTACCACGCGATGTTCGAGTTACTTTCACTTTCATCTCTGAGACGTTAGCGCGCTTTTCTGGCCAATAGAAAGACAGGGAAGGCATTACAACTTCCCCCTGTGATGTTCAAGCCCTATACCACCCCCCTGCAGTGAGTGGCTGGCGAGATCAGGTGTCACCCGAGTATTAAAATCTGCCCTCCCGCGGCTCGCCACAGATGCCTTCTGACATAAATCAGGGAAAGTGCTGCTGCTGGTGCTGCTGCTATAGGGAGAGCGTTAGGAGTGATTTTAGGCTTCAAGAACCCCAAACGTCCTTCTTAGTCCATAGAAATCGCAGATCGCACCTATCTGCGATTCCTGTTCTCTTCTCTATATGCGCTCAGTGGGGCCGGTGGCAGCAGCGCCGACCCCATTGAGAACATATAGAAGACAAATCATTCTTCTCTGCCACAGCTGTATCAGCTGTGGCAGAGAAGAATGATGTTTGCCCATTGAATTCAATGGAGCCGGCAATACAGCAGGTTCCACTGAAAGCAATGGGCTGCCGGCGATCGCGGGATGAATTGTCGGCAAGGGCTTAAATATATAAGCCCTTCCCTGAAATTCATCCAGAAATGTGTTAAAATAAAAAAAAAAAAAAAAAAAATATATATATATATATATATATATATATATATATATATATACTATTACTTACCTTGTCCCGGCAGACGGAGTTCAGCCGCGGTGGCCGGCAGTGGGTGTGAAGGGGGTGTGAGTCAGACTCAGCGCTGAGCCAATCAGGGGGCAGGTCTGACTCACACCCCCTTCACACCCACTGTAGGCCGGCCCCACGCTGAACTCCGTCTGCCGGGACAAGGTAAGTATATACCGTATATACTGGCGTATAAGACGACTTTTGAACCCCGAAAAATCTGCTCTGAAGTCGGGGGTCGTCTTATACGCCGGTAATACAAAAAAAAAGAAAGTGTCAAAACAAAATTCATTACTCACCTCCCCCGGCGTTCTGCAGCGCTGCTGCAGGCTGTCGCTCCCTCCTGGTCCCTGGCAGAGCAGTGCTTTCTGGACACAGGGCTTGAAATCCCCGCCTCCAGAAAGCTACTGTGATTAGCTAACACACTCCGTTAGCCAATCACAGCCATTCAATGACATCATTGTCATTGGCTGTGATTGGCTGAAGGCACGTGTGTTTCTGGAGGCGGGGATTTCAAGCCCTGCGTCCAGAAAGCAATGCTCTGCCGGGGACCAGGAGGGAGCGACATCCTGCAGCAGCGCCGCAGAACGCCGGGGGAAGTGAGTAATGATTTCTATTTTTTGCTCCGCTGTATTCCCGGCGTATAAGGTAACAGTTGGGGGGTCGTCTTATACGCCCCGTCGCCTTATACGCCGGTATATATGGTATATTTTTTTTATTTTTACACATTTCTGGATGAATTGCAGGGAAGGGCTTCTATATTTAAGCCCTTCCCGACAATTCATCCTGCAATCGCCGGCAGCCCATTGCTTTCAGTTGAACCTGCTGTATTGCTGGCTCCATTGAATTCAATGGGCTAACATCGTTCTTCTCTGCCACAGCTGTTACTGCTGTGGCAGAGGAGAACGATCTTTATGCTGACAGTGCGGGGGGGGGGCACTCTTGCCGCTACTGTGGCTTAATAGTGGGACCTGTGAACTTGAGATGCAGCCCAACATGTAGCCCCTCGCCTGCCCTATCCGTTTCTGTGTCATTCCCATCACTTTCTTGAATTGCCCCGATTTTCACAAATGAAAACCTTAGCGAGCATCGGCGATATACAAAAATGCTCTGGTCGCCCATTGACTTCAATGGGGTTCGTTACTCGAAACGAACCCTCGAGCATCGCAAAAATTTCGTCCCGAGTAACGAGCACCCGAGCATTTTGGTGCTCGCTCATCTCTAGTCACGATCTTTGTAGTGATAATGTGTATAGCATTATTTCACATTTACAAAATAAGAGTGTTTTTTTGTTGTTTTTTTTTAAACTGTGTGCAATTGCTTGATCACTTTTTGGTATATTAGGGAGGGGGGATTTTGTGATGTTGACCCTATTAGCCAAATTCCCTAGGAGTTGCCATGAAAACATTGAAGAATATGGTCGAATGCCATATTTATGAAATTCCTGATCAATTTTATCAAGGAAAAGGAGTGGAACTTTGGACTATCAAGGGTATAGACTCATGCATTAATCTTTTCTGCCATTTTTCTAGTTAGGAGAAATCAACAGTTTCACATTTTAGCTTATGAATACTCTGTGGATTTTCCACAGCAGAATTGGCTCCAGAAAATCTGCAGTGTATCACAGTAGCAGCAAAGTGAATGGGATGTTAGGAAGAGCAGTTCACATATTGCTAAAAAAAAATATGCAGTGTAAATTGACTGCACCAGAATTTGTAGTGTATTTTTTGCAGAAGAAAATGCTCAGGATATGAACATAGCTTTTCAGTGAGCGAGATGCTGGAATCTATCAGAGTTGTCACTTTTAAAAAGGCCTCACTGTCAATAAAGAAAATGAGAATTGTTGATAATACACTCAATTACACAAGTGTTATTGTATTATATAATCAATCAAGAAATCCCATGTTCAAGTCCCCTGCTGGGACAAATAAATGTAGTAAGAAACTAAATATATATTCATGCAAAACAATTGCATAAAACAAAATAAAAACAATCATCATTTTCCCAGCAAACACATAATTTCCTAATGAAGCTATTAGGAAAAAGGCTATATCCTTCGATTTGGTTTTATTGCCACATGTGCCCATCCCAACCAGGCCTCTATAATTACCCCTGATTTCAGACATAACACACAGTTTACATTATTACTTTTATCTAAGATTTTTTTTATTTAAGATTTAGGGACTGTCAAAAGGAGGGGGGGGGGGGGAACTATTTTGAGGGAGTCAATTTTTTTTCTGCACAAATGTGCAATTGGGGCTGGAATTTATTCAGTTATGACCTGAAATCCAATGGGTGTTCTTTCCATTATAGGCCTAGCCATGTGTCAAGTAAGCAGATTGGGGCAAGAACAGAGGACAAACAGGGGTATCCATTTGGGGTGCAAGTCTTCATTCATATATGTGCTTTGCTGGAGACATTTATAGGGGTTCTCCATCATTTGGGTCACTTAAGGGCTTCGCAAGTGTGCAATAGGGCCTACAACACCTTCAAAATGTCTGTTCTGAAAGTCACCGGCCGCTGCTTGGGCGTCGTTATGCATACGGACATAAGATTAAGGCCACAATGGGTGTGTTTCTGAACACAGGACAAACAGGGGGATACATTTAGGAGCACAAGTGTTCATTCATGTGTGTGCTGTACAGTTTTTAAAATGACACAATTGCCATAAAAAATGAAAATTGTAATGTTATCCTTCTGCTTTGCTTAGATTCATTCAAAAACTGTGGGGTCAAAATACACAGTACACCCCTAGATTAATTCGTTAAGGGGTCTAGTTTTCAAAATCGTCACATTTGTGGGGGTTCTCTGTGGTTTTGGCCACTCAAGGGCTCCACAAGTGGGCAATGGGGCCTAAGACACCTTCAAGCAAAATGTCTGTTCTGTAAGCCACCGGTTGCTCCTTTCAGTTTGGGCCCCGTTGTGCATCCAGACAGAAGATTAGGGCCACAATATGTATGTTTCTGAACACAGGACTAACAAGGGTATCCACTTTGTGGTGCAAATCCTCATCTTCATGTGCACTACAAAAAAAAATCTGTCTTTGAAATGACATATTAGCAAAAATATGAAATTTTATTTTTTCTCCTCTAAACTCCTGAAAATAAACTGTGGGGTTAAAATCCTCCTGACCCCCTCAGTGAATACATTAAGGGGTGCAGTTTATAGAAAAGGCGTCATTTTTGAGGGTATCTATCATTCTGACACCTATGAGCCTTTGCAATCTTAGCTTGGTGTAGGAAAACAAAGTGTTCCTCAAAATGTTAAGAATTAATGTTACTTTTGTACGTCTCCTAAGGGCTCAGTCAGACGAGCGCATTTTTCATGCATGTATAGATGCGTTTTTGATTTGCATCTATTAGAACCAATGCTTTCCAATGAAAGCCGTCGCATGTCTGTTTTTTAAAATGTATTAAAAATTCGCGCCTACAGCGTGAAAAACAAACACGACTTTGGTCCGTTGTGCGACTCGCACCTGAACAATGTATTTTGCGCCAAAGCGCAAGAGTTGCCTTTGACTGCTATTGGGAGCTTTAAAAACACACTGCACGCTACTCCGATTATGTGAACGAGTGCATAGACTCCTATGTGATCTCAAGCTCTTGCAAATACATACAAGGTGTTTCCGATGTTCTTTTTGGGGCTGCTGTAATTGTGGCAAAAGGGTCCGTGTGAATGGAGCATTTAATGAAACCTTGCATTGCCAGCGCTACTCATGGGTGAGGCTTATAGTTGCGTTTGTGTGGCAGTTTTCTTCACTGCCTTTTGGGGGCCTTTCACCCGTAATTTCTATTTGGCATTTTACGAGTTAAAATACTATATATTACATACTTGTTGCACTAGATGCAATTGTCCACACCGTCGCCTCACTTTTTCAATCACCCACTCAGTATTTTGGAGCTATAATCATCATGTGTTTCCACACCTGCTATACACGCTCCCCTTTGTTAGCATATGTAATTCTGGGCACTTCCCCATGCAAAACGCATAGATGCTCATTTTTTTTTTTTCACAAGTGCTTTCTATTAAAGGGGTGGTCTCGCGAAACCAAGTGGGGTTATACACTTCCGTATGGCCATATTAATGCACTTTGTAATATACATCGTGCATTAAATATGAGCCATACAGAAGTTATTCACTTACCTGCTCCGTTGCTGGCGTCCTCGTCTCCATGGTTCCGTCTAAATTCGCTGGCAGCTTGCTTTTTTAGATGCGCTTGCGCAGTCCGGTCTTCTCCTTTCAGCACGAGCCGCTTCAGTGTGCTCCCCGCTACAGCTCTTCTGTGCATGCGCAGACGAGCTGTCACTGCTCGGGAGCGCGCTGGAGCGGCCATTCTGTACCTTCCTCTGTTAGAGGAAGGTGCAGAGCTGCCGAGCTGTCCGGAGAAGCCGCCCAGCTGTCCCGCCGTCCAGCTGTCCTGGTAAGTGATGGGCCGGGGGGGCTGCCACTGCGCTGGGCTGCGCCGGGGGGGGGGGCTGCCGCTGCGATGGGGGGGCTGTCGCTGCGATGGGGGGGGCTGTTGCTGCGCCGGGGGAACTAGCGCTGGGCCGGGCTGCGCCGGGGGGGGGGGGGCTGCCGCTGCGATGGGGGAACTAGCGCTGGGCCGGGGGGGGGCTGTCGCTGGGCCGGGGGAACTAGCGCTGGGCCGGGGGGGGCTGTCGCTGGGCCGGGGGGGCTGCCGCTGTGATGGGAGGGGGGGCTGCGCCGGTTACCTTCTGCCTGGCGGTGGGTGACTGGTCGGCCGTGTTCACTCCAGGGGTCCGGTCGGCGGCTGCGGGGCGTCTGGTTGCCATGGAGACACAGCTGGTAGCGTCTCGGGAGCGCGCACGTCGGGCTACAGCAAGTGATGCGAAAAGAGCTGGCGGCCATCTTGGGAAAAAGTTTTATAAGTTGCTGAAACGCTGGAACGGTAAGTAGAAACCAGCTAGGAAAGTCATTTACAGGGGTAATTAGTAATGTATGTTTAATTAGGGGGACTGGGCAAAAAAAAAATTCACTGCTTCCTCGAGACATCTCCTTTAATTATGGGTGCAGTTTTGCCGCCTCTAAAGGCGTCACTATAAAAAGATTCATTGCAGTGCGGCTCAAGTATGGCAGAAATTTATAATTTCACTTTGGCACCATGGACAAAAGAGCATTGATCGGCAGTTGAGAACTGCCCAGTGCTGTGGGACCCCAGGAACAGCACTTATAAGAACTGCAGACAAACGTTAACGTTGTGGGAGGAGGTCGCCAGAATGGCCCACAGGCGATGCTGGCCAACATTCAGCCCCAATACATGGCATTTGAATAGTGAGTATATTTGGTCAAAGCTTTTTTACCTTCTTCACACTATTTTTGTGCCTTTGCAAATTCATGTTATCTACCAATTGGTAATGTTGCACCAAAATTGATCTTCAATGTATTTTATGTGGCTGTATTTGTTAACCTGCACTCTGTTTGCCCTGTATGTACCTATATTTCCATTATCGCTTTGACCTACTGGCCTCAAACTTTGCATGCCATTTCATTATGCCTTGCTGCCCTTTGTCTGCCTTTATTATATGTGTCGTGATATTTCTAAACACTCTTGGATGTAGGGTCACTTTTCTTTATATATATATATATATTTGAAGTTATTTGTTTTCTTTGGTTTAAATTGGTTTTTTTTCCATTTTTAGTTAAAAAAGTCATGACTTTGTGGCGCTCAATTCAGGACACATTCCGGAAAGAGCTGCAAAGACCTAGACAGCAGGGCTCTTCTTGGTGGCCGGCCTACAAATTTGCTTATTTGCTTGATTTTCTGAAGCCTATAATGGAGCTTCCCCTGTAATTATTAATGATTTGCGCATGTGGGTGAAACTGTAGGTGTTGGTGTAGAAATTGCCAACTTAGCACACACTAGTTGTAAAGCTATCCAGTATGTATGGTTCAGCCACTACCAGTGTTTTTAATCCACTCTGGCAAAGAAATAAGATAGTCTACAGCTTAACACCTCACATTGCTTGGTTACCCCCTTTTGGCCAGGGTTTTTTTTCCCCTAGTGTCTGCAGCCCCAGACTATACGTGCCACCCTGATGCCCTTTTGTTGTTTCTTGCAACTTGCCTCAGCCAATTGATACTTTTGTGGCAGCCTGCTTTTCTCTTTGCTAAATGCTACAGATGTAACGTTTGAGCCACGTGGCTGTATGCTCTTCCCTGATATGCAATCTTAACAGGGTCATGCACCCTATTGTTACTGGCCCTTTTGGTTACCCTAGCTTTGCCAGCAATGCACGTATGCTCTTTTTAAATTGTGTGCTTGAAAGCATAAATCCACATGGCCCGCATAGGCAAAAGAGACCTGGCTCAAGCAAGGCCCTTTTTAGCCCTTGCACAATGGAGGCAAAAAAAACTAGACGCAGCAAATTAGTCACACTTGCTGAGCCATGTGTAATTGATACTTCAAAATGTTGGTGGTATGCAGAGACTAATTTTTTTTCCTTACCTTTCATGTCCTTAGGAGATACAGCTATGTGTGGGATGAGGATGCCTTTGGGGATGAGGTGGAGAACCTGGAGCTGGCATCCTCCACATCTGTAGTCACATCACCGTCCAGACTGGATTAGCAGCACCCTGTGTTTGAGAGGCCACCTCAGCGTTCGCCCTAGCATATCGGATCCAATGCTCCCCTTAGGACTCCCCCTAGTCGGGGTGTCTCATCTGAGGTCCCACAGCCTCTGTGACAGGTAATTGCTAAGCAGATGTCAGACACTGGGGCCTGGCAAACTGGCCATGTACTAAGAGAAGGCAAAGCTGCAAACAGTATTCTAGTATGTCCAAATGAGGAAGAGCACATGACATAGACACCAGCTCATTTGCAGCTTGTGTGGCCCTTGACATCTGATGAGTATAATTAAGAATTTTTTAAACACTGCACACATTTGCCAAATGAATAGTTTAGCAACTGCCAGTGGCAGAACAATGGCCACATGCCTTTTATGATGTAACAAGTTTTGCCAGACCCTATTTTTAGCCCCAAACAGCCACTGTGGTATGTAACATCCATATATGGACAAGTGTCTGTAATTAAAGCTGACCTTCTTTAACGCCTACAACCAATGCAATGACATAGCTTGACATAGTGCTCAAATACAAGCCACTGTAGTCCAAAAGAAAATTACAACTTTTAACTAATTATTCCTAAGCATGGGTGGGCTTCTTCTGTGTCCTAACTGCACTAAGCTGGCAAAGCTTGAGCTAATGGCTTTGTGTTGCATGGACTGGGAAATGCATGTGCAAGTTTAACATTTAAAAATCAGAGGGCCATTTTAACAAAAAAATATGTAGACATATGTGTATTTTCTGGGTGCAAAGCCAAAGTGTGATATTTACACAAGCTATTTTTCCCCAACAGCATGGCGAGACGTTCCCCCTGAGGAGAGGGTGGCCTGGTACTTCCAGGAGATCCATCATTGTTATGTGCATCTCTCTGCCATGCAGAGTGGCCTTGACTGACTCCGGGAGCGCCTGGCCAACCTCCATCAGTGGGGAGTGCATCACTTCCTGACGACGGAAGAGAGGTCGCTCCACCCAGCTTCCAACTCCGCACAGTTAACGCTATTGCCCGTGGATCTTTCTATGCAACGGTTACTTATGGCTCTTGGGTGCAGTAGGACCTTGCACTGCCATCATTTCAGGCTGGTACCTTGTCTACACATAGAGAAGCTGTGTTTCCTGACATCTCAGAAGTTGTACATTTGTTTCACACATGTGCCTTGTTGGCCTGTTTAATCAAACTTTTATTGTCAAAGTTTATATTTTTTATAACAAAAAAAAATTAGGGCCTCACAATTTTTTATTTATTCAACTCTGTACATTAGCCAGAATACAATACATTTTAAAAAGCAGGGAAGTCTTTTAGATTTGGCAGGCAATTGCTGGGTGCCATACACACCAGTGTAGTCACCCTGTTTGAGGGGAGTATATTGTTCAAAGCTAACAACTATTCCCACACAAAACATCTCTGCACCACAAGCTTGTAGACAAATTGACTTTGACAGGTGTATTACCAAAATACAAAAAATGCTAACTATGTCACCACGAAATCAGCAGAATCACACATATATGGCCTTACTCATAGCCTTTTTGTGGGCTGGCTGAGAGGGGCTTATTTGAAAGTCTGCTAGAGGAGAGCTGATTGTGTCTGGAATATTAGTAGTGGAAGTGGGGCCACCCTCTGTTTTTACACAACAACGTCAAAAATGGTCATTTATGCTGGAACACAATTTTGTGCTATGGCCAGAATAGACCTACCGATCCGGGAAGAATACCTATAGAGATAGCACAGAATTGTTTGTTAACTCTCAGCCATGCATCAATAACAACCAAAAAACTTTTAAACAAGAGGTATACTTTGTCATTTTTAATAAGATGTGGTGGGCTGGGGCAAAAAGTCACAAATATATTGCACCCAAAACAAAGTTGGAGGAAATAAATGTACTTTCAAAGCCTTCAAAAAACAGCACCTACACAAATGGAGTGAATCTTGGCTGGGAGAATCTAGCTATCCAAAATTGAGGCAAAATGGACCTTTAGGCCACTTGAATGAGAGGAACATCACCTGACAGTTGACGTGATACCTTTCATTTTGGTCATAGTCCCTGGGAGGGCCAAATAAACAAGGTATTGGTTAACTACATTGGCCACCTTATGCTCCTGCGATCAAAGGTTTTCAAAGCCCCAAGGGGGGTCACACACTTTTGTAATCGCTGGGAGGTGTCCAATTTAGAACAATCTCGTAACGCACGTCAAGGGTCCTCGTTGTATATGAGTCCCTAACTAAAAACATGTGCCAATAAGTAGCTACCTAGGAAAAAAACAGGCAGAGCCAGCTTAAAAAAAAAAACATACTATCTGGAGAGACCAGTTCATCAGTCTCCTCACACATGGTCCAACTGCCACAGAACCACTCACTGCAGCAACAGGAAGTAGTCTGTGAAGAGGTCCCTGACTTAAAGAGCAGATTCTGTTGGCCTACCATACTGTACAGGCTCCTCCACAACTCCCCCCCCCCCCCCCAAAGCGGTGGGCAGAGCATCCACTGCATTACAAACAGTATTATTTTCCCAGCATAAATTATGGAGAACCACATAGGCGTGAACTACTGCACACACATTTTCCAGAGCCAGCTAAATAGCGCTTAGTAAAACTCTCCATCTGTTGGCCAGAATCCCAAACGCACACTCCACATAACGCCGGGCATGTGTGAGGCGGTAATAAAACACCTGCCTCCTGGTATCTATGTCCCTGCGAGCAAAGGGACACATAACATGATTTGCCAGGCCAAATGCCTCATCCACCAAAAAGCAAAAGGGGCATCTTGACCTGACAAGCCAGGATGGGTCTAGGGCTTAGACACAGAAAGCTACTCGTCCCTCAGACGCCTACCCATTCTGGAAGCTCTGAAAATGTGAACATCCACAGCACTCCCAAAGACCTCAATATCACCAGCAAGAATCAATAGTTACTTTCAGCAACAGCCAACAGAACCACCGAAAAAATTGTTGAAAAACTGAGACCCTGAGTTAGGTGGCTTTTGGACACGAATATGCTTCCCGTCCAGTGCCCCAATGCAATTTGGAAACTGCGTAGTGTACAGAAAACTGCCAGTGACATCCATCCAATCTTGACAAGGGTGCGGAGATATCACCAAAGGCACCAGATGTTGCCAAAGGACGTCACAGGTCTCCCTGACGATTCCACTGATGGTAAAGTGGCCAACCCAGAAAAAATGCAGTGAAGCAAAAGTATTCCCATTAGCGAGAAACCTGAGTGAAGAGAGAAGAGATCTTACAATGAACTTAAAAACCTTGCAGCTTTAGCAGACACAGACATGGGTAGGCAGCACTAATAGAAATAAACCTGGGACTATATTTGTAAGGCCAAAAAGCCAAGATGGCCGCAGATACACTTACCCTCCACCACCGACAGTGTGGTTGGTGGTATCCAAAAACATCTATAGGAGCTGCATGGTTCAGAGCTTAATGTGCTGCTATGCTACAAATTGTGAATTTTGTCATCATGTGAACGCACAACAAGTGCAAATTAAAAACATGTATGAAGCTATGGTCATGCGATTTTTATACATGCGTTTTGTGAATTTTTTTCCCGCACCTAACATGCGTGAAAAAAATGCTCGTCTGACTGAGCCCTTAAATGGTTAAAAAAAAACCTATAGTTTTTCCAATGTGCGTCCAGAATAAAGTAAACCGATGGAAATATATATCTCATCAAAAATTTGTACAGTATGTTTGCACGTATTTGACATATTAAAGTTGAAATTGTGAAAAAATGAACATTGCTTCAATATTTTCCCAGTTTTGGCATTTTTAATAAATATACACACATTCTATCAGTCTGTTTTTGCCACCTAAATGAAGTACATTATGTGGCAAAAAAACAATGTTAGAATCACTTAGATATGCAAAACTTTTACAGAGTTATTCTATGTTAAGTCATACATGCTAGATTTCCAAAATGTGGCCATTAAGATACAAACAGACTTGGTCACAAACGGGTTAAAAGTCAATTTCTAAAGACATGGAAAATACATTCACAATACCCCTTGATGAATTTCATGAAGAGTATGGTTTCTAATATGGGGTCTTTTGAGGAATATTTCTTATGCTTTGGCACCTCGATGCCTCTGCAAACTTGAAACATTGCCTGGAAAATATCCCAATGAAAAAGAGGTCTCAGAATCTGCAAGGTGCTTCTTCGTATCTGAGACGAGTTTGATTCATGTTGCAAACTTAAGACACGTGGGATATTTCTAAAAGCTGTAGATTCAGGGTAATAAATATTGAGGTTTTTGTTTGCTAATTCACGCTGTGTTAAAGAAACAAGTTTGAGAAATTGAAAATCTGGGGAAAAAAACACTTTCAAATTACTTCACTGCTTTCCTATAATTCCTACAAAATACCTTAATAGTTAACAGATGTTTTAAGTGCCGTTTCAAACACTCTAACGGGGACAGTTTAAAATGGGGTGATTTGGGGAGGTTTCTAATATATAGGCCCCCAAAGTTACTTAAGAACTGAATTGATCACTAAAAAAATAGGTGTTCAACATTTTCTTCAAAATTTCAAAAATCGCTGCTATACTTTTAAAGCCTTCTGATGTCTAAAAAAAGAAATGACACTTAAAAAAGGATGACAGCACAAAGTAGACATAGTAACATAGTATGTTAGGCTGAATGGAGATAATGTCCATCTAGTTAAACCTGTTTTAACCTCCCCCTTGTTGGTCCAGAGGAAGGCAAAAAAACCCTGCGAGCCAATTAGCTCCTATGGAGGAAAACATTTCCTTCCTGACTCCATAATGGCAGCCAAAGTAATCCCTGGATCAACATTTGAGAACAACAACCCCGCTGGTCACCTGATGTCTATATCCTGTAATATCGCAGCGCTCTAGAAAGACATCTAGTCCCCTCTTAACCCCTTCCCGCTGCAGGGCGTAAGTTTACATCCTGGCAGCCTGGTACTTCCCGCAACAGGGTGTAAACTTACGTCCTGGAGATAGCGCGGGATCACATATGATCCCGCGCTATCCCGCAGCGGGAGCCGGCTGTCAGTCACAGCCGGCGTCCCACTGTTAACCCCTTCCCTGCCGCGATCTAAGTAGATCGCGGCAGGGAAAGAGTTCACAGAGGTAGCGGACTCCCTCTGTGTCTCCGGCCGGAAATCGCGATGTTATCGCGAGAGCCCGGCCTGTCACCATGGCAACAGGATGACAGACACTGGCGTCCTGTATTGCCTATGCCTGAGATTGCTGTATAAGCGATAAGGCATGGCAGAGCAGTAGCTCTGCCATGCCTTATGACAGCGATCATCAGGGCAGTGGTTAAAGTCCCTCAGAGGGACACAAACAGTGTAAAAAAAGCAAAGATTAAAAAAATGAATTTAAAAAAATGTTAAAAAAAAAGTTAAAAAACCATTTTTTTATGCTTTTTCTCAGATTAGCATAAAAAAAGGTAAAAAAATAAAACCCCACATATTTGGTATTGTCGCATCTGTAACAATGTGTACAATAAGTTGCACATGCTTTTGACTGTGCATGGAAAAAAACGGTTAAAAAAACGCTAAAAAACTGAGGCAAAATGCTAATTTTTAGCATTTTGCCTCACTAAAAACGCAATAAAAGTGATCAAAAAAGGTGTATGTACCCCAAAATGGTACCAGTAAAAACTACAGCTCGTCTTGCAAAAAATAAGCCCTCACAGAGCGCCGTACATCGAAAAATTAAAAAGTTACAAAACTTTGAATGCAGCAATTTAGAATAGAAAAAAGATTTCCAAAAAAAAGGGGTTTTATTGCAGAAAAGTGGGAAAACCTAAAAAAAATGTAAGAATTTTGGTATCGTTGTAACCGTAGCGGTCCGCAGAAAAAATGGAATGTCTCATTTATGCTGCATGATTAACGCTGTAAAAAAAAAATTAAAAAATCTATGGCAGAATTGATGCGTTTTCTCTCCCTGCTATCATAAAAAAAAATAAAAAAAGTTTTACAATATAGTCAATGTACCCAAAAGTGGCACCGATAAAAACTACAGTTTGCCATGCAAAAAACAAGCCCTCATACGGCCGCGTCGACGAAAAAATAAAAAAGTTATGACTTTTGATAAACGAAGAAGAAAATCCGCCAAAAATTGTTGCGTCCTTAAGCCCAAAATAGACCATGTCATGAAGGGGTAAACTCCTCTATGGATTTTGCCATCACCACGTCCTCAGGCAGAGAGTTCCACAGTCTCTCTGATCTTACAGCAAAGAACCCCTTTCTGTGTTTGTGATGAAACTTGCTTTTTTCTAGATGTAGAGGATGCTCTCTTGTTACCGTCACAGTCCTGGGTATAAACAGATCATGGGAGAGATCCTTGAATTGCCCCCTAATGTATTTATACATAGTTATGTAGTCGCCCCTTAACCATCTTTTTCCCAGGGTAAATAATCCCAATTTTGATAGCCTCTCTGGGTATTGCAGTTCTCCCGTTCCATTTATTAATTTAGTTGCCCTTCTTTGAACCCCCAAGCACTGCAACAGCTTTCCTGAGCATCGGTGTCCAGAACTGTACACAATATTCCACTTGGGGCCTGTCAAGTGCCTTATATAATGGGAGAATAATGTTCTCGTCCCTCGCCCCTATACCTCTTTTAATGCACCCCAAGACTTAATTTGCCTTTACAGCCACTGACTACCATTGACTGCTCCAGTAAAGTCTACAGACCACTAATACCCCCGGGGCTTTTTCCATATCACTTTTCCCTATCTGTACACCATTTAGTGTATATTGGTGACATCCATTTCTCCTGCCCATGTGCAGAACCTTACTTTTATCAACATTCAATTTCATTTGCCATTTTCCTGCCCAAGCCCCCAGCTTATCTAGGTCCGTTTGTAGCCGCACATTGTCCTCCGTTGTATTAATTGTCTTGTATAATTTTGTATCATCTGCAAATATTGATATTTTACTGTGCAGTCCCTCTATCAGGTCATTGATAAATATGTTGAACAGAATGGGACCTAGTACTGAACCCTGTGGCACCCCACTAGCGACAGTGGCCCAATCAGAGTACAAGCCATTTATTACTACGCTCTGCTTTCTATCTCTGAGCCAGTTCCTTACCCGGATACACACGTTTTCGCCCAGACCAAGCTGTCTCATTTTATATATCAACCTATTATACGGAACGATGTCAAAGGCTTTAGAGAAGTCCAGATATACGAGATCAATAGACTCTCCCTGGTTCAACCCAGAACTTACTTCATCATATAAGCTGATCAAATTGGTCTGACATGATCGAACCCTAATAAACCCATGCTGATGAGGAGTTCTGCCGTTATTTTCCTTGACGTATTCTAGGATGGCGTCTCTCAGAAACCCCTCGAATATTTTTCCAATTATTGAAGTGAGACTTACCGGCCTGTAGTTACCAGGCTCTCTTTTAGACCCATTTTTGTATATTGGAACCACATTGGCAATGCACCAATTCAGCGGTACAACCCCGGTCTCAATAGTGTCCATAAATATGAGAAATAGCGGTCTAGCTATCACGTCACTTAGTTCCATTAGAACCTTTGGGTGTATTTCATCCGGACTCGGTGATTTATCGATTTTTATCCTCTGAAACCGATTCTGCACTTCCTCCTGTGTTAGGCATGCAATATTTAGTGGGGGATTCATTTTATTCATGAATACACGAAAAAAAAACCTATTTATTATATTTGCCTTCCCTCCATCATCTTCTATGGTTTCTCCTGCATTATTTGTTAGCAGGCCAGTGCTTTCAGTGCAAATCTTTGATTGTTCTCAAGAACTTATTACCCTTGTGAGATTTGCAGGTTTTGTCTTCTCATATTATATCCGGATAATTAAGGTCTCCCATAATAATTACTTCATTGCGGTTTAACACCTCTTCTATTTGCCTTAAAGGGGTTGTCCCGCGCCGAAACGGGTTTTTTTTTTTTTCAATAGCCCCCCCGTTCGGCGCGAGACAAACCCGATGCAGGGGTTAAACAAGAAAACCGCACAGTGCTTACCTGAATCCCCGCGCTCCGGTGACTTCTTACTTACCTGGTGAAGATGGCCGCCGGGATCTTCTCCCTCGGTGGACCGCAGCTCTTCTGTGCGGTCCATTGCCGATTCCAGCCTCCTGATTGGCTGGAATCGGCACGTGACGGGGCGGAGCTACAAGGAGCCGCTCTCCGGCACGAGCGGCCCCATTCAGAAAAGAAGAAGACAGGACTGCGCAAGCACGTCTAATCTGGCGATTAGACGCTGAAAATTAGACGGCACCATGGAGACGAGGACGCTAGCAACGGAACAGGTAAGTGAATAACTTCTGATAACTTCTGTATGGCTCATAATTAATGCACAATGTACATTACAAAGTGCATTAATATGGCCATACAGAAGTGTATAGACCCACTTGCTTTCGCGGGACAACCCCTTTAATAATAAGATTTCAGTTTCTTCTGTTGCTTTTGGTGGCCTATATCTTCTCGTAGCTTTGGCATTAAGTACGATTTAACATACAGACATACTCCTCCTTTTTTCTGGTTTCCACAGTCTCTTCTGATGTGATTGTAACCCTGTAAATTCACTGCCCCATCGCACTTATCATCAAGCCATGTTTCCGTTATTCCCACTATATCGTAATTTTAATCAGACATTCTCACTTCAAGCTCACCCACTTTACCAATCAGACTTCTTGCATTCATTTCCATACAATTATACAGTGTTTTTTGTTTCTTTATATTCATTTTGCTATTAATGGTACTATTGGCTGGTCTGTCAGTTCTAGCTGTACTAACCCCATCCCCTTCTCGCCCCCCCTTTCCATTTATTATTTCCAGGCCGCTATCTACACTGTCTACCTCCTTGTTTCTCTTTTTGCCCTCCCCCCAATCCCTAGTTTAAACACTCCTCCAACCTTCTTGCCAATGAGATGCAGCCTGTTCCTACGGTAGAGCCTGTAGCCGACATCAGTCAGCCTAGTTCTCCAGGAACCCAAACCCCTCCTTCTTACACCAACTCCAGAGCCAGAAGGGGACATTGCGCAGAAGGGGACATTGCGCATGGCACCAGAGCCACGGCTGCAAAGAGACAGCAAGAGAGCTGCTGGAGGATGTGTTCAGCAGGGTGAATAAGAAGGAGGAGCGGGTCCCGGAGCAGCAGGAGGCCGGAGGGTGAGATCTCCGAGGGAGAGGTCCCGATACTGAGCTGCTGACTTCATCGGCTGCTGGAGAGGAGGCTGCGGCTGCTGCTGACAAGAGCTGTTAAGTATATTCTGTGCGTGTGTGTCAGTAAGTGCCTGTGTTTGTCTGTTGGTAAGTGCCTGTGTGTAAGTGTCTGTGGGTAAGTGCCTGCATGTAAGTGTCAATAAGTGTCTGTGGGTAAGTGCCTGCATGCAAGTGTCAGTAAGTGTCTGTGGGTAAGTGCCTGCATGTAAGTGTCAATAAGTGTCTGTGGGTAAGTGCCTGCATGCAAGTGTCAGTAAGTGTCTGTGCGTAAGTGCCTTCGTGTAAGTGTCAGTAAGTGTCTATGGCTAAATGCCTGCGTGTGTCAGTGGTATGTGCCTGCATGTAAGTGTCAGTAAGTGTCTGTGGGTAAGTGCCTGTTGTTGTGGTACTATAGCTGCTATTGCCTCTCTGTTATCAGCCAGAGACCTGGAGTATATTGTAAGTCTTCTCTGCTTACACTGTTGTAATTTGATACTAAGATTGCCCACATTGCATTCCAACCCCCCTTTCTTGGTATGACACTGTTCTCCTCACCATGCATCTGTATGTATGTAGCAGGTATACGAGATAAGATAAACCAATAAGTGTTAGCTTATAATAAGCCCACCCACACTCTATTGAGGCGCATTCAGACACAACGATTACTGCTCAAAATTTGCTCAACAGCCGTGTTTTGAGCGATAATCGCTGTGTGTAACTGCACTGACATTCATTATGCCGTCGCTCATCGTTGTCTTTCAGCGTGCTGACGATCAGCCTTATCAGGGATTCACACTGGGATACATCTGATACTATTGTTTCAGCTGTATCCCGCTCCCTGATGACAGGCTGGGTATGAAGAACAGAACAATCCAGCTCTGTTCTCCATACCCGGTACGGAGCGCTTGGCTGTATAACAGCCGGGCGCTCCATGCAGAAAACAGCTGGATGCAGAAGACAAGCGGAGACACACAGCTTGTCTTCTGCATCCTCCACTCACAGCACAAGGTGATCGCTCATTTTGAGCAATCATCTTGCGATGTAAATGACACAAAGATTGTCGCTCAAAATACATCTTTTGAGCGATAATTGTTGTGTGTAAATGGGCCTTAAGGCTGTTAGAATCCTATTTTTTAGGGACTCTGGGTGAAAGATGTGAATCAACCAGAGCCTGTGCGCACATGAAATAACCATTTCCTGAGAAGATTCTGAGTTGTTCTGTCAAATATCCTATTTCAGTGTAAGTGTCTGTTGTAAATGTCAATAACAGTCTGTGGGTAAGTGCCTGCATGTAAGTGTGTGTGGGGTGCAAGTGAAGTAGTTTGAGTGACTGTGTGTGAGCAAGCAATAAGTGCGTGAGCAGAAAAAAAAAAGGCATGTGCGGCTGCGAACGGGCGGAGGCTTGGAGTGTGATCTAATCAATCTTCACTACTTCCGTAAGTAAATTGTAGATCTCCATTAGGATGAGCTCTATGCCTGGCGATGCCACCCAGTGTGCTACTTGTGCAATGTATGCTGTCCTTGGTCAGCCGATCGAGGGTACATACTGTCGCGCAAGATGTGTGCTAGTCGCGCATTTGAAAGCCCAAATTCTGGATCTAAATGAGCGACTGACAACACTGATATCCATTGACAGCATGGAAAGGCTGTTGTGTACCTTAAGCACCAGACACTTTTTAGGGACTTTAGCCATGTGGCGGTTTTACTGCTCTATTTTTTTTCCTTTAGCTACCAAAATTATTTTTGCTGCATTTTTTTCTGTGACATATAAGGCTTTTTATATCTTTTTTTTTTTTTTTTAGTTTTACTGGGGGTAAAAAGCTAAAAAAAAATATATTTTTAACATTTCTAGTTTTTAAATTAGTATGTTTATGGTAAAATAAAGTAAGGGAATGGGTTCCTCATTTTGTTTTGGACGTTTCAATATGTAATATGTATGGTTTTAGATTACAGGGCACATTTAGCGAAAGTTTTGGTTGGTGTCGGCTTTGGGTTATTTTCTTTCTTATATGTATATATTGTTGTTTTATTCTGTAATTTGTTTTACCTATGTATGTAATTATGTTCTTTACTATCTATGTCCCCCATGATGTCATATAAGACCTCTGGGGACATTCACATGTTTTTTTTAACCCTTTCCAATCCACTGTCTGACATCTGAAGACATTATGATTTAAGGCTGTACAGCTCCGATGTTGGAAGAAGTCCGTTGGGGTACTCTTACTGTATATTGCCAGCCTCTCTGCTGTCGGAGCCTATACAACGTGTCACCTCATGCAGTAGTGGGTTCAGCCAGCAGATGGCACTGTTGTATAATGACAAAAAAAGAGTAAGCACCCCTAGGAAAGCCAAGATACAAATTGGATTGGAAAGGGTTAATTTAATACTTTCCCACTGTAGCTGGGGCATCTATAGAAGCCTCAGTTACAGGAGAAAACATCCCTTGTAGTGACATTAGTCATTGGCAAACCTAGTCTGGGTCTCTATGACCCTGCAGCTCTGCTATAGCAGGAAATCCTGGTGGTCATGTGACCTCCAGGCTCATGTAGTGGAAGAAACACTTTCACTTTTAGTACATATTGTTCATTGTGTACTGAAGAAAGGAGGAGGCAGAAAGGGTTAAAACCCACTTCTCCTTCGTCATCCGGGTTATCAGCTGTGACTAACAACTGACAATCCGTCTTGCTGCTGTTTTATTGCAGAAGCATGAAGCTTTAATCCTCACCGCAATTTTACATACAGCTGGGATTAAAGCCCAGGACCAAGCACCGTATAATTACAGTGCTTGGTCCTGAATGGGTTAAGAAGTTATGGTTTCACTGCCTAGTCAAAAGAAGTACCAATGATTATATTAGGCATGGTGCCCTATATTATTATTATTATTTTAAATAGAAGTGATACTAATTAGAAGCAATGAACATCATCAAATTACAAGAGACATTTAAGGGCATTTGCACGGGACGATTATCATTCAGAATAGTTAAAATTTTTGCACTCTCATGGGAATTCGAACCATAGTCTTCCAGTGTAAATGCATGCAGAGACTTAATGAGAGTTGTTCAGTCGTTCAGATTCTGCATGCAGAAAACTGAATGACTAGCCATTCAATGTAAATAGTAGTTTGTTACTTCTGAACAACTACCTGCTTACAGTGAGTGGAGGCAGGCGGGCAGGCAGAGAGTGCTCCCCAGCAGCCCCACCTCCATGCCAGCAGCGCTTTCAGCGATACCAGTGATACTAGCTCCTGTTTAACAGCACAGGAGTGAGCATCACTGGGACGCATCGTTTGCCCGACAGCTTGTCCCATCTAAATAGGAGAAGACTAAGTCTTATGTACTATCTTATACAATCTGTAGGCTCACTAAAAAAGAATACACAGCATTTTTGTTATCCTTACAATTATTCCAATAATGAGAGGGTGTAATGAGAGTGTTGTGCATTCTTTCATAAATGTGCTATAACTGGACTACATCCTCCAGGGGCACCTCATTTTATATTGCAGAGAGCAGAACATTCATTACATTGTAATCACTCCGGAGGCACAACAGCCATTCCAGATTTTTACAGACTAGGCCTTCTGAAAACAGACAGATTCTGTGGATTTAATTCAGTCCTGGCACCATGTGTGCCCGCATTGTTATAGGCATTGTCTGTTAAGACAAATTGAACATGACCTGTAGTAATAGTGAACCTGCAAACTGTGCAAATTACACTTGCCTTCATATGGACAGATTTTGTGGTTTGATCAGCTTTCCATGTAGATTTTCCTGCTTTTCTGCTGTTTGCAATAAACTAAAGACCCATTTAAACAAGCAGATGATCGCTCAAATGACAGTTTGAGTGACAGCTTTGAGCGATCGTTTTGCATAAAGTATTAAGTAGCTACTCAGCTACTTAAGTACTAGAGATGAGCGAGCACCAAAATGCTCGGGTGCTCGTTACTCGGGACGAAATTTTCGCGATGCTCGAGGGTTCGTTTCGAGTAACGAACCCCATTGAAGTCAATGGGTGACCCAAGCATTTTTGTATATCGCCGATGCTCGCTAAGGTTTCCATTTGTGAAAATCTGGGCAATTCAAGAAAGTGATGGGAACGACACAGAAACGGATAGGGCAGGCGATAGGCTACATGTTGGGCTGCATCTCAAGTTCACAGGTCCCACTATTAAGCCACAATACCGGGAAGAGTGGGCCCCCCCCTCCCAACAATTTGTACTTCTGAAAAGCCCTCATTAGCAATGCATACCTTAGCTAAGCACCACACTACCTCCAACAAAGCACAATCACTGCCTGCATGACACTCCGCTGCCACTTCTCCTGGGTTACATACTGCCCAACGCCCCCCCCCCCCCCCCCCGCACGACCCAGTGTCCACAGCGCACACCAAAGGGTCCCTGCGCAGCCTTCAGCTGCCCTCATGCCACACCACCCTCATGTCTATTTATAAGTATGTCTGCCATGAGGAGGAACCGCAGGCACACACTGCAGAGGGTTGGCACGGCTAGGCAGCGACCCTCTTTAAAAGGGGCAGTGCGATAGCCCACAATGCTGTACAGAAGCAATGAGAAATATAATCCTGTGCCACCGCCATCAGGAGCTGCACACGTGGGCATAGCAATGGGGAACCTATGTGCCACACACTATTCATTCTGTCAAGGTGTCTGCATGCCCCAGTCAGACCGCGTTTTTTTATAAATAGTCACAGGCAGGTACAATTCCGCAATCGGAATTCCGTGTGCACCCACAGCATGGGTGGCTCCCTGGAACCCACCGGCTGTACATAAATGTATCCCATTGCAGTGCCCTGGACAGCAGAGCTAACGTCAGATTAGATGCAGGTGGGCTTCGGCCCACACTGCATGCCCCAACCTGACCAGGGTTTTTAATTCATAGACACAGGCAGGTACAACTCTCTATTGTGAAGTCCCTGTGGACCGACAGCATGGGTGGGTGCCAGGAAGCCACCGGCGGTACATAAATATATCCCATTGCATTGCCCATCACAGCTGAGGTAATGTGATTGTTCTCAGCAAGAGTTTCAGTTCCATTTTTGTACGGTACATTCTGGTATCCTCCATTAGGTACAATCACATTTTGCTCTACTGGCTAACACGGTACCAGATCTTTGTTTTCATTATACCTAGCTGAGGTAATGTCATGTTTCATGCAGGTGGGCTTCGGCCCACACTGCATGCCCCAGTCAGACTGGGGTTCTTTAGAAGTGGACACATGCAGTTACAACTCCATGTGGACCGACAGCATGGGTGGCTCCCTGGAACCCACTGGCGGTACATAAATATATCCCATTGCATTGCCCATCACAGCTGAGGTAATGTCATGTTTAATGTAAGTGGGCTTCGGACCACACTGCATGCCCCAGTCAGACTGGGGTTCTTTAGAAGTAGACACATGCAGTTACAACTCCGTGTGGACCGACAGCATGGGTGGGTGCCAGGAAGCCACCGGCGGTACATAAATATATCCCATTGCAGTGCCCAGCACAGCTGATGTAACGTCAGCTTTAATGCAGGTGGGCAAAAAAATTAATTCGATTACACTGTAGGCAAGGGCCCCAAAAAATTGGTGTACCAACAGTACTAATGTACGGCAGAAAAATTGCCCATGCCCAACCAAGAGGGCAGGTGAAACCCATTAATCGCTTTGGTTAATGTGGCTTAATTTGTAGCTAGGCCTGGAGGCAGCCCAGTTAAAATAAAAATTGGTTCAGGTGCAAGTTTCAACGCTTTAATGATCATTGAAACGTATAAGCTAAAAGGTCCACGTTTTTGATGGTGATAGAGAACAATGCTTCCATCCGCGGGTGCAGCCTACGTATTGTTTAGGTATCGCTGCTGTCCGCTGGTGGAGAAGAGAAGTCAGGGGAAATCCAGGCTTTGTTCATCTTGATGAGTGTAAGCCTGTCGGCACTGTCGGATGACAGGCGGGTACGCTTATCTGTGATGATTCCCCCAGCCGCACTAAACACCCTCTCTGACAAGATGCTAGCCGCAGGACAAGCAAGCACCTCCAGGGCATACAGCGCGAGTTCAGGCCACGTGTCCAGCTTCGACACCCAATAGTTGTAGGGGGCAGAGGCGTCACGGAGGACGGTCGTGCGATCGGCTACGTACTCCCTCACCATCCTTTTACAGTGCTCCCGCCGACTCAGCCTTGACTGTGGAGCGGTGACACAGTCTTGCTGGGGAGCCAGAAAGCTGTCAAAGGCCTTAGTGAGTGTTCCCCTGCCTGCGCTGTACATGCTGCCTGATCTCCGTGCCTCCCCTGCTACCTGGCCTTCGGAACTGCGCCTTTGGCCACTAGCACTGTCGGATGGGAATTTTACCATCAGTTTGTCCGCCAGGGTCCTGTGGTATAGCATCACTCTCGAACCCCTTTCCTCTTCGGGTATGAGAGTGGAAAGGTTCTCCTTATACCGTGGGTCGAGCAGTGTGTACACCCAGTAATCCGTAGTGGCCAGAATGCGTGTAACGCGAGGGTCACGAGAAAGGCATCCTAACATGAAGTCAGCCATGTGTGCCAGGGTACCTGTACGCAACACATGGCTGTCCTCACTAGGAAGATCACTTTCAGGATCCTCCTCCTCCTCCTCAGGCCATACACGCTGAAAGGATGACAGGCAAGCAGCATGGGTACCCTCAGCAGTGGGCCAAGCTGTCTCTTCCCCCTCATGCTCCTCCTCCTCCTCCTCAACGCGCTGAGATATAGACAGGAGGGTGCTCTGACTATCCAGCGACATACTGTCTTCCCTCGCCTCTGTTTCCGAGCGCAAAGCGTCTGCCTTTATGCTTTGCAGGGAACTTCTCAAGAGGCATAGCAGAGGAATGGTGACGCTAATGATTGCAGCATCGCCGCTCACCATCTGGGTAGACTCCTCAAAGTTTCCAAGGACCTGGCAGATGTCTGCCAACCAGGCCCACTCTTCTGTAAAGAATTGAGGAGGCTGACTCCCACTGCGCCGCCCATGTTGGAGTTGGTATTTCACTATAGCTCTACGCTGCTCATAGAGCCTGGCCAACATGTGGAGCGTAGAGTTCCACCGTGTGGGCACGTCGCACAGCAGTCGGTGCACTGGCAGATGAAACCGATGTTGCAGGGTGGCAGCGTCCCTGTGGGACTTGCGGAAATGTGCGCAGAGCCGGCGCACCTTTCCGAGCAGGTCTGACAAGCGTGGTAGCTTCTCAGAAAGCGCTGAACCACCAAATTAAAGACATGGGCCAGGCATGGCACGTGCGTGAGGCTGCCGAGCTGCAGAGCCGCCACCAGGTTACAGCCGTTGTCACACACGACCATGCCCGGTTGGAGGCTCAGCGACGCAAGCCAGCGGTCGGTCTGCTCTGTCAGACCCCGCAGCAGTTCGTGGGCCATGTGCCTCTTATCTCCTAAGCTGAGTAGTTTCAGCACGGCCTGCTGACGCTTGCCCACCGCTGTGCTGCCACGCTGCGCGACACGGACTGCTGCTGACGTGCTGCTGCTGACACATCTAGATTGCGAGACAGAGGTTGCGCAGGAGGAGGAGGGTGGTTTAGTGGAGGAAGCATACACCGCCGCAGATACCACCACCGAGCTGGGGCCCGCAATTCTGGAGGTGGGTAGGACGTGAGCGGTCCCAGGCTCTGACTCTGTCCCAGCCTCCACTAAATTCACCCAATGTCAGGGAGATATAGTGGCCCTGCCCGCCTGTGCTTGTCCACGTGTCTGTTGTTAAGTGGACCTTGGCAGTAACCGCGTTGGTGAGGGCGCGTACAATGTTGCAGGAGACGTGGTCGTGCAGGGCTGGGACAGCACATCGGGAAAAGTAGTGGCGACTGGGAACTGAGTAGCGCGGGGCCGCCGCCGCCATCATACTTTTGAAAGCCTCCGTTTCCACAAGCCTATACGGCAGCATCTCAAGGCTGATCAATTTGGCTATGTGCATGTTTAACCCTTGAGCGTGCGGGTGCGTGGGCGTACTTGCGCTTGCGCTCCAACACTTGCGCTAGTGACGGCTGGACGGTGCGCTGACAGACATTGGTGGATGGGGCCGAGGACAGCGGAGGTGAGGGTGTGGGTGCAGGCCAGGAGACGGTAGTGCCTGTGTCCTGAGAGGGGGGTTGGATCTCAGTGGCAGGTTGGGGCACAGGGGGAGAGGCAGCGGTGCAAACCGGAGGCGGTGAACGGCCTTCGTCCCACCTTGTGGGGTGCTTGGCCATCATATGCCTGCGCATGCTGTTGGTGGTGAGGCTGGTGGTGGTGGCTCCCCGGCTGATCTTGGCGCGACACAGGTTGCACACCACTGTTCGTCGGTCGTCTGCACTCTCAGTGAAAAACTGCCAGACCTTTGAGCACCTCGGCCTCTGCAGGGTGACATGGCGCGAGGGGGCGCTTTGGGAAACAGTTGGTGGATTATTCAGTCTAGCCCTGCCTCTACCCCTGGACACCGCACTGCCTCTTGCAACCTGCCCTGCTGCTGCCCTTGCCTCCCCCTCTGAAGACCTGTCCTCAGTAGGCATAGCAAACCAGGTGGGGTCAGTCACCTCATCGTCCTGCTGCTCTTCCTCCGAATCCTCTGTGCGCTCCTCCCTCGGACTTACTGCCCTTACTACTACCTCACTGATAGACAACTGTGTCTCATCGTCATCGTCCTCCTCACCCACTGAAAGGTCTTGAGACAGTTGCCGGAAGTCCCCAGCCTCATCCCCCGGACCCCGGGAACTTTCAAAAGGTTGGACATCGGTCACGACAAACTCCTCCAGTGGGAGAGGATTCGGAACCCTTGCTGCCCATTCTGGAGGAGGAGCAGTAGCCAGAGGATTCAGAGTTGCAGCAGTGGACGGCGCAGAATTCTGGGTGGTCGATAGATTGCTGGATGCACTTTCTGCCATCCACGACAGGACCTGCTCACACTGCTCATTTTCTAATAAAGGTCTACCGCGTGGACCCATTAATTGTGAGATGAATGTGGGGACGCCAGAAACGTGCCTCTCTCCTAATCCCGCAGCAGTCGGCTGCGATACACCTGGATCAGGAGCTCGGCCTGTGCCCACACCCTGACTTGGGCCTCCGCGTCCTCGCCCGCGTCCACGTCCTCTAGGCCTACCCCTGAGCTTGGTGTATTACCAGTAGTGCAGAAACAGAACGCCGTAATTAAATGTGCCGCTTATTGGCCTGTGGTTGGAGGCTGACTTCGCTTACGGAACGCACAGCAGAGCCAGGAAACAATTTTGCGCAAGCCTGCTGTAACACTTAGCTGGCTGCGTATGAATTAGGACAACTACCCCCAGCACAGACCCAGTACACTGAGGACGTTCACAGGCAGCCCAAATAGATTTTTTTTCCCAAATGTTTTTGGAAAGGCTCACTGCCTATATACACTGTATATGTCTTCTCTCTCTGCGTCACCACTACTGGCCCTGGAGTATGTAAAATAACTGCAGACTGTTGCACTGTGGACTGGAATACAGCGGTGATGTAACAGCCAACACAGAGCCAGGAAATAATTTTGTGCAAGCCTGCTGTAACACTTAGCTGGCTGTGTATGAATTAGGACAACTACCCCCAGCACAGACCCAGTACACTGAGGACGGTCACAGGCAGCCCAAATAGATTTTTTTTCCCAAATGTTTTTGGAAAGGCCCACTGCCTATATTCAATAAATATGTCTTCTGTCCCTGCCTCACCACCACTACTGGCCCTGGACTATGTATAATTACTGCAGGGCGCAATGCTCTGCACAGCCGATATACAAAAAAAAAAAAAAGTGCAACACTGCAAAAAGCAGCCTCCACACTACTGCAGACGGTTAGATGTGGCCCTAAGAAGGACCGTTGGGGTTCTTGAAGCCTAAAATACTCCTAACACTCTCCCTATAGCAACTCCAGCAAGACAGCACTTTCCCTGATCTCTGTCAGAACGCATCTGTGGCGAGCTGCGGGAGGGGCCGATTTATATACTCGGGTGTCACCTGATCTCCCCAGCCACTCACTGCAGGGGGGTGGTATAGGGCTTGAACGTCGCAGGGGGAAGTTGTAATGCCTTCCCTGTCTTTGTATTGGCCAGAAAAGCGCGCTAACGTCTCAGAGATGAAAGTGAAAGTAACTCGAACATCGCGTGGTGCTCGTTTCGAATAACGAGCATCTCGAACACGCTAATACTCGAACGAGTATCAAGCTCAGACGAGTACGTTCGCTCATCTCTAGTTCTCAACCCTTAGTCAGCTGCTCTTTTTACTACAATTGCTGCTCCTGTGTACTGACCTCTAGCTTCTCCCTGACTACGCTACCTCCTGCTCCATTAGTACCACCACTGATATCACCTGTGCTCCATCCTCTGGCTTCACCCTATGCTACCTGCCTGCTCCCTTTGTACCATAACCAATACTATCTGTGTACTGACCTTTGACTTCCCCTGACCACCCTATTGGCCCAAACTGGTCACAACAAGAGACTCTGAACCTACACCTGATCGTAATACCCCTAGTGGCTGCCACTTCAAACTTGATTTTCAGTGGTAAAACTAAAAATAAATAATGTAAGTATATTGCAAGATTAATGATACACACATAGGCTGTTAGATGAGTGAGCAGACGTGTGAAAATTTAGTATCATTTTAAGTTCAGAATCACTTTTTATCAGTTGTAGGCACACATTTTCATGCTTTCATCTGCTGGGTTCCATTTCTATTTTGAATGGCTATATACAGGCCCCGGGACCTAAAATATAACTATTTGAATACAATCATTTCAAACATACTCCTTTATTTCTCTCATTTCTCATGCTCCACTGAAAAACTAGGCTGAAAACCTGGGGAGCCGACATGAGGCACAATCTTGATGTTGTAGGTCTCAGTCTAACTTAACCTAAAAACAGTCTAACATGAATGATCACAGTAACATTAGTTATTTTTTTCATGCATATATGCAAATAATAGATTATAACGATATAGGTAGTAGACTATAGGCAGTGATCTAAAACTAATAATAGCATGACTATCAAAAATGAGAAGCCATGCATGAAAATGCATATTACTCTCCCTCTGTCTTTCATAATTCTATCTTTCCATAGATCTGCTAATTAAAAAGAATGAGAGGAAATTTTGTGGTATTGATGAAAGATTTTCAGACCTTCTGACCTCTCCCAACCCAAGGATTAGTATGGAAAATATGTGTGACTGAAATTTATTAGAGAAGCCATATTTGCATAATGATTTCCCACCTTCCATGGTGAAGCATTGTTACACTAAGCCCCCAAAGGTCCTTAAGCTTGCTAATAACTATTATAGCGGGGCAATGAAGTGAATCAAAACTAAAGCAAGTTCACCTGAGCCTAAGCTGATTAACCATAACCCTTCCCAGAGTTTGTGCAGCCTAGAACAGAATGCATCTAATGTATTGCTATTGTCACAAAATAACATAGTTTTTAATTTTTAGTTCCTGAAATACAAAGCTCATTGACTTAAAAAAAAACAAGAAGTTTCTTATCAAATAATTTCAATCTTTACAAAAGATCCTCGTATTAAGGATTTTAAATCACCACAAGGCCACAAGATCCCAGGAGATCTCATTGAATTCAATAATACCTAGTAAACCTTATTCTGTATGTTTTTATGTGGTCGTTAATTGGATACATTTTGCTATACGTACCCAAGGGAATTCTTTCTTTTGTCAAAAATATGTATAAGGGTGATTTTACACAAAACACTTTTTTGGGGAAAAAATAGTTTTTTGTGGATTTTTTTCTTGCACTTTTAAGCCAAAACCAAAAGTGGATTCAAAAGGAATGTTAAATATAAAGAAAGAACTTATACATTTTCCTGTTTTATCTGCATTTGACTTTGGGTGAAAAAAAAATTCAGTGACATTTAAAAAAATGGTGTAAGTGTGAAACAGCCTTTTAAAAGATAAAAGACAGATTTCTTCCTTTATCTAAACAGTACATCATCATGCACTGCACTGAGATTCTAACACGAAATCCACGTGTCTCTGCGGATTTTAATGCAGAAATAAAATGGCTTCAATCAGCCAGAAATTCTGCATTAAAATCTGCAAAGGGACCTGTGAGTTTCGGTGCGGAATTCCCTGTGGCAGAACAAGCTCCTCCCATTGTGAAAGCACCCCAGGGAAATAGAATATTATGCTGCTCTAGAATTCCGCACCAAAATCTGCATGTCTAAATGCAGATTTTGATGTGGAATTGTAGGCAGAATTCTGCTATTTTCAATTCTGCATCAAAATCTGCATGTAAGCAATGTGGATTTTGGTGCTGAATATTCTGCAAGAGAGCATATTCTGTAACGTTGTTGCGAAATATTCTGTCCTGCCTGGAAGCCCCCTTAGACTTCAACTCATTAGTAGAGTTTTCCAATACAGGGTAAGAAGCAAACAACGGCTTATGCTCATTGCGTCATCTGGAATAGTGCACATATAATGTGTGGAAGATGTTAGGGAAGGTTACACTTACTGATTTGGGTAGGGTCTCTCAATGAGGTCCCCCTACAGATTATTAAAGTCAGGAAGAAGGTGTCTTTTGAGCCCCAAGGTATTGTTCAAGTATTTAACTGGATCACAGTAGATCAAATGTTAGAAATACAGAAATGCATTTTGCCTCTCCAACAGGCCCTTGTCAAGCCTTTTGGAGGGCCAAAAAAACGTTGTTGTATTCCTGCCATTTGATCTGCTGTAATCCGATTAAATACTTGAACAATACCTTGAGGCTCAAAAGACACCTTCTTCCTGCCCTTAATACGTTGTAGGGGGACCTCATTGAGAGATTCCCCCCCAAATCAGTAAGTGTCACCTCCCCTAACATCTTCCACATATTATAGCACTATTCCAGATGACCCAATGAGTATAAGCCATTCTTTGCTTCTTACCCTGTATGTGTTTTCTCCTGGATTGCTATATATGCTCTCTGGTGTTTGGGCCATTTGCTCTCCACTTCTGTGGATATATGGACATCTGGAGCACCAGCTACACCACGACTATGCTGTATTAATCTATGGTCGAGTTCACTTGACCATAGACCTTAAGTTGAGCCGTTTGCCTCTCAGTAATATCACCAGATCAATTTGTGCTTGTTCAGTTGGTGTTTGGAGCGCTGTCCCTAAACATTTCCTTGCTAGAATTTTCCATTGGTATTTTCCAACTTGAATCACTAGCCAGCTACGTATGTTCAGATCTGTATTGAAGGCTCCATCATTTGCCTTCATTGCACGTCCCATTGTTATGACAATAAATGTTGGTTTATGCTAAAATAATAATTTAGAACTATCCTATTATATTACTACATATCTCTAAGAAACGGTTAGCTAAATTTTGAAAAACAAAAATTCAAGGAGCAGAAAAAAATACACCATAAAGCCAGAAAAATACAACAAACCGTATTATTTTGTAATACATTTTATATTTTACTATATACTTTCACTAAACATCTGACTGCAGTGTTCTGGGCTAAAAAATATGCAGTAAAAAAGCAAAATGTTGAATTGATATTTGTATAATTTCTTAAACTCACGCAATGTAGTAATTACAGATAAGTGAACTATTGAACAGTTCAGTTCTTCCAGTTTGCCGAATTTTCTATAAAACTTTGGTCTGTCCGAATTGAAACTTCACCAATATCCCTAAAACAACTATCCCAGCCAAATGGCAGTCTTATCCTGTGGCTTAGTGGTTAACACTATTGCCTTGCAGTGTTGTGGTCCTAACCACTGAGCTACCATGCTTATTCTTCCTCATTCTCCTCAATAAATGTATACACTTTGGAAATAAAGGGGATTATTATGAAAAAGAAATCCACACAAATACAGGGAGAGCATACAAAGTCCATGCATTTGTTGTCCTTGGTCAGATTTGAACCTAGACCCCAGTGCTGCAAGGAAACAGTGCTAATGACTAAGCGATCATGCTGCTTCCAATCCTATATAAATAAAGCATTGCATGATGTAAAACAAAACATGCTTCATCAGATCAGACTGCCTTCTTCCATCTTCCTGATGCTCATATGCCCATTGTAGTTGCTTTTGGTGGGAGACAAGGATCAGAATGGGCACTCTGATTAGTCTGTGGCTATGAAACCCTAAATGCAGCACTCTGTGATGCAATGTGTATTCTCATACTTATTTTTTAATCACAGCCAGCATATACTTTATCAGTACTTTGCATTATAGTATCTCTTTTGTGGGACTGAACCAGACAGGCTAGCCATTTCCCCACATGAGCCCTGGAAGCCCATGACTTTATCCCTGGATCAACGGTTGTCTTTCCTCTGACCACTTTTGATGGACACTAAACACAGCATACCAAGAACTGCTCTTTTCGGGAGACCATACAAACTCCATGCAGATGTTGTCAGATTTGAACCTAGGACCCCAGCATTATAAGTTAATAGGGCTAACCACTGAGCCGCAGAAGAAGAGGAGGGATGACCATCTTCTGCTTCTATGAGTTCAACTGGTTCGGTTCACTCAACACTAATAGTAATTTAAGCATAAATTGATATTTTGGATCTCTTTGGAGTAAATAAGTCTTAGATTTAGAATGTAAATCTGTTTCCCTGTAGTCCCATCGGCAGCACCACTTATGAAGATTTTTTGCCTGTGGACTGATAGGAACGATGATAATTTTAATTGACACCTAAACACTATATAAGATGTCAAAAAGTTTCCACTCATGTATTATAAGTAGAGATGAGCGAGTGTACTCATCCAAGCTTGATGCTCGCTCGAGTAATAGGGTACTCGAGATGCTCGTTACTCGAGGCGAGCACCACGCGGTACTCAAGTCAATTCCATTTCCTTCCCTGAAAGTTTTGCGCCATTTTCTGGCCAATAGACATGCAGGGAAGGCATTACAACTTCCTCCTGTGACGTGCCAGCCCTATCCCACCCCCCTGCAGTGAGTGGCTGGCAAGATCAAGTGACCGCCAAGTATATAAGGCAGTCCCACCCGCTGCTCGCCTCAGACACACGCTGGCAGAGATTAGGGAAGGTGCTGCTACTGCTATAGGGAGAGTGTTAGCTTCTACAAGAACACCAATGGTCCTTCTTAGGACCACATCTTACCGCGTGCATTACTGTTGTGGCTGCTAGGAAAAGTTTTGCACCAATTTTTTTTTTTTTTCATCTTGGGCTCTGCAGACTATTGCGTTCTCAGTCTGCAGCCAATTATACAGAGTATAGGGGATGTATTGGTGAGGCAGGGTTAGTGCTAGTGTAGAATCCTGTCAACAAGTACCCCAAAAAAGCTCCTGCTTAGGGCTACCTGTGCGCGTGTGCAGTTTATTGCGTGGCACCTAGGAGTTGTAGTGGCTCACTATTAGCCAGCTTGGCCTTTCTGCAGGCAAGCGTATAATTTTTTCAGCCTACAGTGTGCGTTACAGTACCGCTGTCAGCCTACAAGTGTAGGCCAATAATCACCTAATTTTTTTACAACGCTCTGTGTCTGCTGTATTCAAAATACACCATGCTAAGGGGTAGGGGTAGGCTTAGAGGACGTGGCCGTGGACGCGGGCAAGGACACGGAGGTCCAAGTGAGGGTGTGGGCACAGGCCGAGTTCCTGGTTCAGGTCAATCACAGCCGGCTGCTGCGGGATTAGGAGAGAAGCAAGTTTCTGGGGTCCCCAGCTTCATATCACAATTTTGGGGTCCATGTGGTAGACCTTTATTACAAAATGAGCAGTGTGAGCAGGTCCTGTTGTGGATAGCCAAAAATGCATCCAGTGATGTATCGAACACCCAGTCTTCTACGCCGTCCACTGCTGCAACTCTGAATCCTCTCGCTGCTGCTCCTCCTTCCTCCCAGCCTCCTCACTCCATGAAAATGACACATTCTGATGAGCAGGCAGACTCCACTGTCCTCGGCCTCATCCAGCAATGTCTCTCAGCGCAGCGTCCAGCTGTCGCTAGCGCAAGCGTTGGAGCGCAAGCGCAAATACGCCACCACGCACCCGCACTCTCAAGCAATAAACATGCACATTGCCAAATTGATCAGCCTGGAGATGCTGCCGTACAGGCTTGTGGAAACGGAGGCTTTCAAAAACATGATGGCAGCGGCGGTCCCATGCTACTCGGTCCCCAGTCGCCACTATTTTCCCCGGTGTGCCGTCCCAGCCCTACACCAGCACGTCTCCCGCAACATCAATCGTGCCCTCACCAACGCGGTTATTGGGAATGACCACTTAACCATGGACATGAGGAAAAGTACTGGCGGGCAGGGCCACTATATCTCCCTGACGGCACATTGAGTGAATTTGGTGGAGGCTGGGACCGAGTCAGAGCCTGGGACTGCACACGTCCTACCCACACCCAGAATTGCGGGTCCTTCCTCGGTTCGGGTATCTGCGGCGGTCTATGCCACCTCCTCTAAACCCTCCCCCTCCTCCTCCTCCAACAATGAATACATTCTTGGCAAATGCTTTCGCTTTGGTCCGTCTTGCGCCGGTCCAAAAATTTCACCTCTACCGGCACAATACGAATGCCCCCGGCCGTCCCTCTTAATCATGGCCACAGTTCTGAAAATCAACAAAATACAACCGGGGTCCTATTCCATTATTCCTAGCTGAAGCATTCAGCCGACTGTTAGAGCAATAGTGGCTTCCATCTTGTTGGTACTGATAATAATTACATATTTTAGTGTACAGCTGAGGTAGAAATAGAGCCGACTATAGAACACAGCATCCCTGCAGGGCTGGGGACAGAGTAGCAGCAGGCACATATCCTTGGTGGAAGCAGGCCAGCTGAGATCCACATACTCCCGGTCTGATTTTGGACTGATTGATGAGGCCTTTACTTGTGATCATCTTTGGTAATTCCTGACAAAGATGTGTGGTATAGCCAGAAACTTGCATTGCTAACACTTTGAAATGGTCAACAGAAAACATATGAATGAAGCCTTTCCATATTTCTGATTGAGATGAGGAGTTCAGACTTTTGGTACCTAGAATATCCTTTTCATTGCTATCAAATGTCCCTCTTGTCTCAGAAAATACTAGCTTTTCCACATAGCTGTTGTCGCTTCCACTTTTGTTCTGTGGCTTTACTTTTGTCCATTGGCTCTTATTCGTATCTGAAGGTTTGATTTTGCCCATGGAGGCAAAATTCAAGGTGGAGGCGCGGAACCGAGCCTGGCCCTGGGCCCGCTAATGTGCTTCCCACACAGACTATAGCGGGTCCTGGTCATAGTGTTTTGCCCTTGTAATGCCACCTCCTCCTCCCGCTTGGGGTCAGGGGATCAGCAATGCGCATCATGTATTTTCTCTCGTGTTACCACAGCTATCGGAGAAACTTGTTTGGGCCAAAGGAGAGGAGCGTAACTGCATTAACGTTACAGGGGTCTGCCTATACTTCAGCTGCAGAAATGTTACAGGGGTCTGCCAATACTGCTGCTACATAAATGTTTCTGGGGTCTGCGTATACTTCTGCAACTAAAATATTACTGGGGTCTGTCTATACTGTTACTACTGAAATGTACCTAATACTGGGCTCTGCCTATACTGCTGCTACTGAAATATTACTGGGCTCTGCCTATACTGCTGCAACGGAAATGTGACTGGGGTCTGTCTATACTGTTACTACTGAAATGTTACTAATACTGGGCTCTGCCTATAGTGTTGCTACTGAAATGTTACTGGGGTCTGTCTATACTGTTACTACTGAAATGTTACTACTACTGGGCTATGCCTATACTGCTGTTACAGAAATGTTACTGGGATCTGTCTATACTGTTACTACTGAAATGTTACTACTACTGGGCTATGCCTATACTGCTGCAACTGAAATGTTACTGGGGTCTGTCTATACTGTTACCACTGAAATGTTACTAATACTGGGCTCTGCCTATACTGCTGCTACTGAAATGTTACTAGGCTCTGCCTATACTGCTGCAACTGAAATGTTACTGGGGTCTGTCTATACTGTAACTACAGAAATGTTACTGGGGTCTACCTAGACTTCTGCAACATAACTGTTAGTGGGGTCAGCTTATACCTTTGCTACAAGAATATTACAGGGGTCTGTGCATAGTATGGGTGCACTAAGTTTTCCCATCGCGGTGTTCTACGTATCTGCCCCCCCCCCCCCCCCCAAAAAAAAAAAAAAACAGCCTGACTAAGGCATGCAGTGTGGGCCGAAGCCAATCTGTATTTTATCTCAAGTTACCTCAGCTATTCGGGGCACTGCAATGGTATTTATATATGTACCGTTGGTGGGTTCCAAGGAGCAACCCATGCTGTGGGTGCACACAGACTTCCCATAGCGGAGTTGTACCTGCCTGTGACTATGAAAAAAACCCAGCCTGACTAGGGCATTCAGTGTGGGCCAAAGTTAACCTGTATTTTATCTCACATTACCTCAGCTATCCGTGGCACTGCAATGGGATTAAATTATGTACCGTCGGTGGGTTCCAGGGAGCCACCCATTCTGCGGGTCCACACAGACGTCCCATACCGAAGTTGTACCTGCCTGTGACTATAAAAAAAACCCAGTCTGACTCGGGCATGCAGTGTGGGCCAAAGCCAACCTGTATTTTATCTCACGTTACCTCAGCTATCCGGGGCACTGCATTGGGTCAAACAAGAGGAGTGATACAGCGCTTATGAGTCGTTCACAGCTACGCTAGCATTGGATTCCGCTCTAGGCCCGCGATTGCTGAGGGTTTGTGCAGAGGCCTATGTCCTGGGTGCAGTGAAAGTCCGCTTCCTGCCTACGATTGCTGAAGCTGTTGGCCGAGGCCTATGTCCCGGGGGAAGTGCAAGTACGCCAGGTTGGGGCTGTGGAGCTTTTTCCTGCTAATCCAGTGATTGGAGCGGTGAAAGGAAAGCTAACTGATTTAATGAGCCCGTCGCAGATGAACTACAATCGAAGTCCGCTTCATGTCTACGATTGCTGACTCTGTGGGCCGAGGCCTATGTCGTCGGCGCGGTGCAAGTCTGCCATGTTTGGCCGCTCTGATTTATTTATTGTTCATGTCTTGGGTTGCCTAGGACCCACCTATGCTGTTGGTGCCCACTTAGTTCCCATTGCGGTGTTTAACCTGTCTGGCACAAAGACACTGACTGACTTGGGTAGGGGGCAGAGTGCAGGTGGCTTTCCCCTTGCGGTGTCGATTGAGCTATGTGACACCATGACAGAATGAATACTGTGTGGGCACATGGATTCCCCATAGCTATGTAACTCATGCCCACGTTTGCAGGTCCTGACAGAGGTGGCACAGGATTGGAATGAAGATCGAACGTCAATTTCTCATTGATTCTCTACAGCATTGTGGGCTATCGCCCCGCCCCTTTTAAAGAGGGTCGCTACCTGGCCCTGCCAACCCTCTGCAGTGTGCGCCTCTGGTTTCTCCTCATGGCAGACACACTTATAAATAGACATGAGGGTGGTGTGGCTATGCAGCCAGCATGTGGCATAAGGGCAGCTGAAGGCTACGCAGGACACTTTTGTGTGCGCTGCGGACGCAGGGTTGTGCGGGGGTTTGGGCAGCATGTAACCCAGGAGAAGAGGCAGCGGTGTGTCCCGCAGGCAGTGCTTGTGCTTGGTTGGAGGTAGTGTGGTACTTAGCTAAGGTGTGCCTTGCTAATGACGGTTTGTCCGAAGTAAAAATTGTTAGGGGAGGGCCCACTCTTGCCACTATTGTGGCTTAATAGTGGGACCTGGGAGCTTGAGATGCAGCCCAGCATGTTGCCCCTCGCCTGCCCTATCCGTTTCTGTGTCGTTTCCATCACTTTCTTGGGTTTTCCAGGTTTTCACAAATGAAAACCTTAGCGGAGCATGGGTCATATACAAAAATACTCAAGTCGTCCATTGACTTCAATGGGGTTCGTTACTCGAAACGAACTGTCGAGCATCGCGGAAAGTTCGACTCGAGCAACGACCACCCGTGCATTTTGGTGCTCGCTCATCTCTAATTATAAGCCTTTATTAGCTGACTGACTAAGAACAGTAAAGGGAGGAAGCCTTGCGTGGCTGATGGGACCAAGGAAAACAGATTTACGTTCTAAACTTAATGCTTCTCATAGATCCTTTACGGAAACACAACATATGAGAACGTAGAATCCTTTAGGGAGGGATGTTCGGCACTGATCTGATAACTGACTGTCAAAGGTAGTTTATTTGTTGGTATTTACAAAGTCTTATTCTGAGTAATGAAAAGTATTAAGAGTGGCTGAAAGGTTAGTTTATAATTTTGCTCCATCGGGAGTGTGCAGCAATTCCTAAGGATAAGGCTCCGGGCCTAGAGAACCATATGAATCTGTGGAAATGTAGGTCTTACAAATTGCTACATTAAACTACAGAATAATGGATATTTTAGGGGGTATTCTCCATAAGTTTTTAGGTGTTCATTTTTTTTCTAAACTGGTGGTAGAAGGTTAGATGCAAAGGTGTTGCAACATATCAACAAAACTCCACCAAGGTTTATTTTCAGCAGAGTTGTCAGGCTGCAGAATTGTAAAGGAGGTCAGCTGAATAATAATGACAAAGGAAGCAAATCTCTGGGCTGAATAATAAAACTCAGCACAGCCTATTCTAGATAACATACTGGATACATTTCTGAATAATCTAGGCTTAAAACTTTGAATAGAAGCAGATATTACAGCAATCTGGTCCTTAATAGTAGAAGGACTAAGAGCCTTCTTACACCCTTGCTACAGATTGTAAAGCCCACACTATCCTGAAAACCTCTATTTGTGGAGGAAACCTTATTAGTATCAGACTCCCTGGTCTGACACACCATTTATCAGACATGAGGCAGTCCATTGGAAGTCAGTAGACCAATCTAAACCACTGATGGAGGTTGACAAGATTGGCTTCCTGAGATTCATGAGATCCTGAAACAGATTCTCATATAATTAATCTGCACAAGTTTGATAAACTACAAACTACTTGGCCAATATGAAATTATGTCTATGAAAGATGTCCTCACTGCATAGGGATTAACTACTGTAAGTTTGCCATTTTCTTTTCCTCAGAGGTCTTGGAGATATCCTGAGTAATCCATGTAAGGGTTCGTTTGGACAAGCGCTGTTTTTGCACTGTTAGTAGCACACAGAAGGCACTTCTAATAGAAACATTTACATGAGAGAAGGTTAGGCATGCTGAATCAGCGCACCTAACAAAAGATAGGACATGCGAGTGCAAACTCTCATGTCGGCTTCGTGGTGCACATGACGATAGAACATGTCCCTTCTCTGCTGTGTGCTTTTCATAGGCTCCTACAGGAGCCTTGAAAGCACGCACCTCGCACCTTAGATCAGGGGTGTCAAACTCATTTTCACCGAGGGCCACATCAGGTTTTTGGTGAACTTCAAAGGGCCGATTGTAAGACAGTACAGTAAGGGCTCGTTCACACCAGCGTATTTGCATACATAATATGCAGAGAATAGAAGCCATTGATGTCACATGATGTATATTTTCACACAGCATGACCTATTTTGTTGTGTACTACGCACCCCGATAGGCCATTAAAGTGAATGGGCTGCGCAAATACGTGGTGAATGCGCAGGAAACCTGTGTATTCAATGCATATTTGCACACCATCTCAGTCGGCCAATCTGCGTTCTTTTCTGCGTGCCCAAATACGCAGGCATAAGCGATTTTCGATTGCGCAAATACGTAGCGTATTTGTGCGACCGAAATGCAATTACGTCCGTGTAAACGAGCCCTAATAGTGACCCCCATAGTGGTCGCAGTAGTAATAGTGACTCTGATAGTGGCCCCAGTAAAAATATTGACCCCCACAGTAGACCAGTTAGTAATAGCGATCCCCACAGTGGCCCCAGTAGTAACAGGGTACCCCACAGTGGCCCCAGTAGTAATAGCGACCCCTACAGTAATATTACCCCCTCCCAGCAGCAATATTACCCCCTCCCAGCAACATTAACCCCACCAGCAATATTAACCCCTCCCCCCTGCACCAATATTAACCCCCTCCCAGCAACAGTATTAACCCCCACCCACCCAGCAGCAATATTAACCCTCCCCCCCTCCCCTTCCCAACCCGGCAGCAATATTAACCCCCTGCCAGCAACAATATTCACCCCCACCAGCAATATTACCACCCCACCCGACCCCCGCAGCAATATTAACCCCCTACCAGCAACAATATTAACACCCCCCCACCCCCACCCCCCAACACACCAGCAATATTAACTCCCTCAGCCCCGGCAGCAATCAGAATTATTAACCTCCTCCCAGCAACAACAATATTAACCCCCCACCCCCCAGCAGCAATATTAACTTCCCCCTTCCCCAGCCATATGCTTACCTCCTCCTTGCTGTCAGCGCCGCTCCTCCTCGGATCGTGCTGAGCCCGGGTGGCATATGAACTTTTTCCACAAGACTTCTGCACTATTGAGCAATTCCAGCAACCTGATTGGTTGTTTGGGGAATCAGCCAACCCAGACAACCAATCAGGTTGCTGGAATTGCTGACTAGTGCAGAAGTCTTGTGGAAAAAGTTCATATGCGTCCGGGTGTGCACTGACATCAGTGAGCAGCACGGCACGCTTCCTCCCTGAGTCCTCTCCTGCGGAACTGAAGAGCAGGGGACTCAGGGGAGAAGGGATCAGCGCTGTCAGTGTGATTACCAGCGGGGAGCTGCGGCACCCCAGCTGGTAGTCACTACAGTGGTGTGCGGCTGTCGGCACGCCGCGGGCCACATAACACAAGGCAGCGGGCCGGATTCGGCCCGCGGGCCTTGTGTTTGACACATGTGCCTTAGATCATGTGAATGGGCTACTTCACAAAGCTTCACGGTCTTTTCAGCACTATAGCAGTGATCTTTTCTCCCTGCTAACAATGTGAAAACAGCATTTATCTGAACAAGCCCTAATATAGTATTCTGGACCTGCAAAAGAAAAAAATGTTAGTCAGTTTATCCAAAACTAACATTATGCCAATAGGTACCTGAAATTAAAAAGCCATTGTACTAGTTCTGCCACTGTGGCATTCTAATGTGACAATCTTTTTTTGTTATGATTTTTAGAAAAAAATTAAATAAAAATAAATCTTATTTGTGTAGCACCAACTTATTCCGCAGCACTTTCAGGTAATTTATTTCTTACCCCCCACTAAGCTGGGTACTAATTTTACTGAACTCGGAACACTCTGCACTGCACGACCCCAAGCTAGATCCTAAAATGAAAGACCCTAGAGACTACAGACCAGTCCTCAACACAAATTGCGATCCAAAACTAGACCCCTAAGTAAATTGAGATCCGCAAATGAGATCCCCAAATCAATTGAGATCCCAGAGCAGACCCAAATATTCAGATCCCAGCCCCCTTAATAATTTCAGTCCCCAGACAAGACCCCTAAATAAATTGAGACCCCAGACCAGACTCATTAATTAACAATGCCAGCATGTGTCCTGACACTGAATGGCATTAGGATGCAGTGAGGCAGTAAAGCTAAACAGGACGTGATACAGGAGCAAGGTGCATAAATATAAGTCCCTTTTTTTTCCTTGCACTTGGCGAAACCTATTGATGAAATACCAGAAAAAAAGCTATCCCCAGAACATGATGCATTTTGTAAAAAATAGCACTAACCTCAAAAATGGCACAATAAATCGACTCTGTGAATAACCTTCTCAATATACACTTAAAGTAACATCTGGCCAGTGTTTCAGACCTAAAAAAAAGCACCAACAAAAATGCCACAAGAAAGACAGCAAAATGCAGTGTGTGATTTCAGCCTGATAGCTGTACAGAATGCAGAAGGACATGCCCATTTTTCATTCCAAACTTTTAAAAGTTAAAGAATTCATACATTATCAGTTTTATTTTAAACTTGACATGAAAAGTATTGATGTTTAACAAATCACTTTAATTTTTCTTCAAAGGTATCTCAAAATTCTCAAGTTATTGCAGACACTCTAAAAAGCTAGTTGTCTGTTACACATTTAAGATATTTTAGCATAGGAGCTAGTCAACCACAAGTGTTTCAGACTGCTAAAAGAGCCTTTTGAAGCTTCACCATGTAAACATGCCATTAGATGTTACACAAACAGTGAAACTTTGAAGCATAATACTTCTCCTAAGGTGGAGAATGTTAATAATTGATTAGGGGGAGGGTTGAGGGTCAGGTTTAGGCTATCTGGCATAACAACAAAGCTGCTTCCTGCCATATGTGAAAAGGTGAGAACAAGTGAAGTGGTTTGACAAATATTCAGCTATCGTATTGAACTAGTAGAGAGGACATTGAGGACAATTCCTTCATTGTTGCAGCTGATGTATCAACAAGCTTTGACATGCTTAAAGAAAATGTCATCACTTTAAAATTTCAGTTGAATATACAATGAGGAAACATACTATTAGTGTTGTAAAATAATCATTATTAGAATATTTAGCAATTGATGCATTGAGATGATCATATTATTGAAGTTGTATCATAGAACGTCAAGTTATTATCTTTCTAAATATCAAAATATCCTGCCTTATTACCAGCTTTCCATTTTTTATATAAATGAACACATCATACTTTTTCAGTAATAGTTCAAATGTTAAAGGGGTTTCTAGGATATTTTTGTACCTTTTTTTTAGCATTCACCACTAGTGAACATGTTAATACAAATAATGTGAATTTCTTATTTAGCTGTCTTTAAGACTAACTGATATAGCCAACTTCCCCAGAGCTAATTTAGTACAGGTGTTCACCTGTTCACGCGTAAAATTTTCACAAAATCATGGTTACTTCAGAGGAACCAAGGAATAAAATATGTCTACACTGAGAGGAGTGTTAGATTCTCATCAGACTGCATGTACCGATGTCCCTCTGCAGAATGTGCCACCCATTCCACTCTCCTCACTTTTTACCCTTAAAAGGTAACACCCCTTCTATTCAAATTTAACCCCAGACAGGAGGCTGCAGCCCTTTCTTAGCCTTAAAGGCATGCTCCATCCCTACGATCCATGGCCACTACCTTATGTACTTTACAGTCTTTTAGTATATACACATAGAGGTCAGTTGGATTGTTCTCAGTATATGCACATAAAGGTGAGATAGATTCTCCTCAGTATATACGCATAGAAATGAGGTAGATTGTTCTCAGTATATACACATAGAGGAGAGGTAGATTGTTCTCAGTAAATACACATAGAGATGAGGTAGATTCTCCTCAGTATATACACATAGAGGAGAGGTAGATTCTGCTCAGTATATACACATAGAAAGGAGGCAGATTCTCCTCAGTATATACACATACAGGTGAGGTAGATTCTCCTCAGTATATATACATACAGGTGAGGTAGATTCTCCTCTGTATATATACACACACAGGAGAGGTAGATTCTCCTCAGTATATACACATACAGGAGAGGTAGATTCTCCTCAGTATATACACATACAGGTGAGGTAGATTCTCCTCAGTATATACACATACAGGTGAGGTAGATTCTCCTTAGTATATACACATAGAGGTGAGGTAGATTCTCCTCAGTATATACACATAGAGATGAGGTAGATTCTCCTCAGTATATACACATAGAGGTGAGGTAGATTCTCCTCAGTATATACACATAGAAGTGAGGTAGATTCTCCTCAGTATATACACATAGAGGTAAGGTAAATTCTTTTCAGTAAGTACACACAGAGGTCAGTTAGATTGTTGTGCCACATTTCACACTTGTACTACACTGGGAAGTTATATTACAAAGGAGTGCACTTACTTTTGCACTTAGAATTGAATAATCAAGTAGGGACCCATTTACTTTTCTTATTCAGGACCTAAAGAATGGTTGTGTCAAATTTCACGCTAGTATCACACCAGGAAGTTACACTACATAGGGGTGCACTTACATTTGCACTTAGCATCGAATAATCGAGTTATGCCCCCTTTACTTTTCCTATTTAGTTCCTGAAGAATGCTCGTCCCAAATTTCATGCTTTTATGACACCGGGAATTTAAATTACATAGGGCTACACTTACTTTTGCAATTAGTATTGAATAATTGAGTTGAGACTTTACTTTTCCTATTTAGGACCTAAAGAATGCTCCTGTCAAATTTCACGTTTGTACGACACTGGGAAGTTAGAGAATTTGTGGCAAGTCAGTGAGTGAGTCAGTCAGTGAGGGCTTTCGCCTATATATATATATATATATATATATATATATATATATATATATATATATATATAATTATTGTTACCTTATCCTCTTGCATCTCCCCCTTTGCTTGTGATGGCCTCATGTAAACAGTTGTGCTTCAGATCAGCTTCTGTACTGCATGCAGTACAGCTATAGATTTATTACTATTAGTGGCTTTGGGTTAAGACCACATGGCTGCTTCATGCTAACAAGGTAATGCATTATTCTATCCTAAGCAGTGGACTGTTAATGAGGATCTGCAAAAATCTGTATATGAATATTTTATTCATCTTTAACATCTAATTTACAAATATGAAGTCACATTTCTGTTAACTGACATTTACTTATTTTACTCATTTATATGGCACATATATATTTTGCAGCACAGTACACAGATTTTTATCACCTATATTGGGCCCTGCCTCCACGGCAACTCCCAATCTAAAGTTACCTACCAGTATGTTTTTTTAGAATGTGGGAGGAAATCAGAGGAAACCCATGCAAGCACAGGGAAAGCATGAAAGCTCAATGCAAATGTTTCCCTCAGCCAGATTTGAACCCAAGATAGCAGTGCTACAAGACAACACTGATAGCCATTGACACACCACATTGCTATTAGCAGTGAAAGAGTTCTATGGCAGATTCCAAATCTAAAGTCTAAATATTGTCATTAATGTATAAATGTGACTTAAAATAAGCAAAATGCGCATATTGTTAAATCCTTGACAACATCCCCTATACATGTATAGTGGCTATGAGTGAACTTGCAATAGCTGAGAACAGAGATAATTCTGTCCCTGGTTGTTTATTCCCATAATTGTTATGATCAATAGCAACTGTGGCATGTGAATTCTTATTGAAACCATGGGGAGAAGATTGTGGTCCTCTGACACAGCTTTGGCAGCTGTGGCAGGGGATTCCTTTGTCCCCACAGGGCGTCCCATCATCACTGAACACTGTGACAGCAGTATCACAGTGTTAATTGATGAAGGGACTCCCCATGGGGACAAAGGAATCTCCTGACACAGCTGTCACAACACTGTCACAGTGTTCAGTAATGAGGGGATTCCCAGTGGGGATGAAGGAATCCCCTCCCACAGCTGTCACATCTGTGGCAGAGAACCACAATGCTATCCCATTGCTTTCAATGGGGCTGGTGCTGCTTGCGCCCCATTGAAAGCAATGGGATGAAGGCAGAATTTTCGGGAGGGGAGCGGGGGGGGGGGGCTTGAAATATAGGCCCTACCCAGAAAAGAAGCCCTAGCAGCAGGAAAAAAAAAAAAAAAAAAAAAAATATATATATATATATATATATATATACATCACTGGCTGTGATTGGTGAAAGAGCTCAGCCAATCAGAGGCAGCACTTCCAGGAGGTGGAGATTTTTCAATCCCCAGTCTGAAAAATATGATAAAGAGTGCCGGGGACCCAGGGAGAACACGTGCTGGAGCCCGACAGCATTTCTAGGTGATGCATTAATATTTTTTAGCTTCAGCTAAAGTAATTATCATGGGGGACTTTAATTATCCAGATATAATATGGGAAAACGAGACCTGCAAATCTCATAGGGGTGATACGTTCTTGAGAGTAATTAAAGATAATTACCTGAACCAACTTGTGCAGGAACCAACAAGAGGGGAGGCCATTCTGGACTTAGTACTAACTAACAAACCGGACCGAATAAAGGGGGTACGAGTTGAAGGGCACTAGGGGAACAGTGATCACAATATAATCAACTTCCAGCCTGCATTCAATAAGAAGACAGTAAGGGGGGCAATAAATGAAAAAAAGAAAGCGTTCAAACTACTAAAGCAAGAAGGCAGCGAAGAAGCACTAAAATCGTACAGGGAAAACAACAAAATATGCAAAGAAAAGATCAAAATTGCCAAGGATGAGGCAGAAAGACTGATCGCCAAAGAGAGCAAAAACAACCCTAAACTATTTTTCAACTATATTAACAGCAAAAGGATTTGCAGGGAGAACACTGTCCCTTTAACAAATAATGCAGGGGAAATCATTGAAGATGATGGAGGGAAGGCAAATCTATTAAATAGTTTCTTTTCAAGAGTATTCACAAACGAAAAGGAAATGCCACACGAGATGCAGGGGAATAAAATGAACCCCTCACAAAACATCTCATACCTAATGCAAGAGGAAGTGCGGAACCGATTAAAAAAGATTAAAATCGATAAATCGCCAGGCCCAGATGGAATACACCCAAGGATATTAAGGGAACTAAGTGATGACATAGCTAGGCCACTATATCTAATATTTTTAGACACTATCAAGACCGGAGTTGTACCATTGGATTGGCGCATTGCCAACATGGTTCCAATTTACAAAAAGGGGAGCAAAAGTGAGCCTGGTAACTACAGGCCAGTAAGTCTCACTTCAGTAACAGGAAAAATTTCTGAGGGGATTCTGAGAGACGCCATCGATGAGCACCTCAAGGAGAACAAGGGAATAACTCCTCACCAGCATGGTTTCATGAAGGGTCGCTCATGTCAGACAAATCTGATCAGTTTCTACGATGAAGTAAGCTCTAGGCTGGACCTAGAATCTATTGATATTGTATATTTCGACTTCTCTAAAGCATTTGACACCGTGCCACATAATAGGCTAATATACAAAATGAGACAGCTCGGATTGGGTGAAAACGTGTGTAATTGGGTAAAGAATTAGCTCAAAGATAGAAAGCAGAGGGTGGTAATACATGGTTCATACACAGGGTTCAGTATTAGGCCCCATTCTGTTCAATATATTTATCAACGACCTGATAGAGGGGCTGCACAGCAAAATATCAATATTTGCAGATGACACAAAATTATACAATGTAATTAACGCAGCGGAGGACAATGTACGGCTACAAACGGACCTGGATAAGCTGGGGGCTTGGGCAGAAAAATGGCAAAGGAAGTTGAATGTTGACAAATGTAAGGTTATGCATATGGGCAGCAAAAACGGATGTTACCTATGTACACTTAATGGGGTACTGCTAGGGAAAAGTGATATGGAAAAAGACCTGGGGGTACTAGTGGATTGTAGACTAAACTGGAGTAACCAATGCCAGTCAGCTGCTGCAAAGGCAAATAAAGTCTTGGGGTGCATTAAAAGAGGTATAGGGGCGAAGAACGAGAACATTATCCTTCCATTATATAAGGCACTTGTCAGGCCACACATGGAATACTGTGTACAGTTCTGGTCACCGGTGCTCAGGAAAGATGTTACAGTATTGGAGGGGGTTCAAAGAAGAGCGACTAAACTAATACATGGAATTACGGGACTGGAATACCCAGAGAGGCTATCCAAATTGGGATTATTTACTCTAGAAAAAAGGTTAAGGGGCGACCAAATAACTATGTATAAGTACATGAGGGGACAATACAAGGATCTCTCCCATGATCTGTTCATACCAAGGACTACGACGGTAGCAAGAGGGCATCCGCTACGTTTAGAGGAAAGCAGGTTTCATCACCAACATAAAAAAAGGGTTCTTTACAGTAAGAGCAGTTAGACTGTGGAACTCTCTGCCTGAGGAAGTAGTGATGGCAAAATCCATAGAGGAGTTTAAAAGGGGACTAGATCTCTATCTGGAGAGGAAGGATATTATAGGTTATAAATCTAAGGTTAATTGTTAATCCGAGTATACAGGCAGGTAGGAACTATTAGGGGCTGATCCAGGGAACAGTCTGATTGCCATTAGGGAGTCGGGAAGGAATTTTTTCCCCGAAAGGGCTAATTGGCTTCTGCTCTTGGGGTTTGTTGCCTTCCTCTGGATCAACAACACAGGAGGATAGACAGGCTGGACTAGATGGACATTGTCATCATTCGGCCTTACAAACTATGTTACTATGTTATTCAAGGGCTTTGACATAACATTGATTCGCACGAAAACTGCATTGTTGTACAAATCAAAAAATGCTGTCCTATTTTTTCCTAGAGAGAAATTTTCCCACATGTGAAAAATGGACATGTGACTGCTTTCATTGGAAAGCATTGGTTCTAATAGATGCATTTTGAAAACGCTCCTATACATGTGGGAAAAATTTGCTCGTCTGAATGAGCCCTAAATGTATCATTAAAAATACAACTCTTCTTGCAAAAAACAAGCCCTCATGCAACTATGATGATGGATAAATTAAAACTTTATGGCTCTTGGAAACATAAAAAAAGAACAAACAAACACTGTAAGTCTACAAGGGGCTTTAATCCCTTAAGGGCCAAGCACAGTAAATTCACAGAATTTGGTACTGGGCTTTAATCTCTGCTAATCGTAAATATACCATGTTGGATTACAGCTCCTTTTCCTGCAATGTAGCAGAAGCAGGTTGGGTCCTCAGCTGTTAGTTACAGCCAAGGACCTGGAGGTGAAGCAGAAGTTTTTTTTAACCACTTTTGCCGTCTCCTTTACAGGGTACATAGCACTCAATGAGTGCTATATAGTGAAGAGAGAAAGTAGAAGCATTACTTCCGCTATATAATCACATGACCGCCAAGTACCCCTGCCACAGCAGAGCTGCAGGGTTCTACAGAACCTGATCAGCTCCGTTAGTGACTGATGTCACTGCAAGGAAATATTTTCCCCTGTGCCCAGGGCTCCTATAGAAAATTGTGAAATAAAAATAAAAAGTACAATGTAAATAAGCCCCAGAGGTTTTATATGATGTCATGGGGGATGTAGATGTTAAAAATAGTTACAAAAGTAAGAAAAAAAAATTACAGAATAAAAAAATATATATATTTAAAAGCAAATCATCCACCATTGACACCAAACAAAACCAATGCCATATGCACCCTGTAATCCGAAACTATAGAAATTATTATATCAAAACATCCAAAACAGAATGAGAAATTCCTGTACCTTATTTTAGCATGAATATAGTAATTTTTAAAATTAACAACTGTAAATTTAAAAAGAAAATAGTTCTTTTAGCTTTTTATCCTTAATAAAACTAAAAAGAGGGGAAAAAAAGTCAGTGAAAAAATGTGTTTAAAAAATAGTCCTGTATGTTACGGGAAAGAAATTGCAGCTAAAAATAATTTTTGGAGCTGAAGAAAAAAAAAAAGGGCAGCAAAACCAATACATGGATAAAATCCCTAGAAAAGTGCCTGGTCCTTTAGGACCTAAACACCCGGCTCCTCGTAAGGGGTTACATAGATGCAGAAAAATATATAAACTGACATTAGTATTAGTTGTTTCAGTTTTAACAAAGGCTATGAATTCTGTCATGTACAAAGATAGCACAAATGTAGATGAATTGTCCAGTGCCTTCCAAGTAGACAATGGCATGTGAAAGTTCCAGGTAATAGAACATGTTTTAGACAGAAATTGGGGAAAATATTATACATAAATAAGAGCAAACGGGAAAAGAATCATATGTAGTTTACTAGTGGATATGATGAAAGCTAAATCACAGGAGATATACATCTTATATGTTAACACTAGAGATGAGCGAACACCAAAATGTTCGGGTGTTCGTTATTCGTAACGAACTTCCCGTGATGCTCGAGGGTTCGTTTCGAACAACGAACCCCATTGAAGTCAATGGGCGACCAGAACATTTTTGTATTTTGCCGATGCTCGCTAAGGTTTTCATGTGTGAAAATCTGGGCAATTCAGGAAAGTGATGGGAATGACACAGTGACGGATAGGGCAGGCGAGGGGCTACATGTTGGGCTGCATCCTAAGTTCACAGGTCCCACTATTAAGCCACAATAGCGGCAAGAGTGGGCCCCCCCCCCCTCCCAACAACTTTTACTTCTGAAAAGCGCTCATTAGCATGGCATACCTTTGCTAAGCACCACACTACCTCCAACAAAGCACAATCACTGCCTGCATGACACTCCACTGCCACTTCTCCTGAGTTACATGCTGCCCAACCGCACCCCCTCCCCCCCACAGCGCACACCAAAGTGTCCCTGCGCAGCCTTCAGCTGCCCTCATGCCACACCACGCTCATGTCTATTTAGAATTGCGTCTGCCATGACGAGGGACCGCAGGCATACACTGCAGAGGTTGGCACGGCTAGGCAGCGACCCTCTTTAAAAGTGGCGGAGCGATAGCCCACAATGCTGTACAGAAGCAATGAGAAATAGAATCCTGTGCCACCGCCATCTGGAGCTGCACACGTGGGCATAGCAATGGGGAACCTATGTGCCACACACTATTCATTCTGTCAAGGTGTCTGCATGCCCCAGTCAGACCGGGCTTTTTAATTCATAGACACAGGCAGGTACAACTCCCTATTGTGAAGTCCCTGTCGACCCACAGCATGGGTGGCTCCCTGGAACCCACCGGCGGTACACAAAAATATCCCATTGCATTGCCCAACACAGCTGAGGTAGTAATGTCGTGCGTAATACAGGTGGGCTTCGGCCCACACTGCATGCCCCAGTCAGACTGGGATTCTTTACAAGTGGACACATGTAGGTTTAACTCCCTGTGGACCCACTGCCTGGGTGGGTGCCAGGAAGCCACCGGCGGTACATAGAAATATCCCATTGCATTGCCCAACACAGCTGAGGTAGTAATGTCGTGCGTAATACAGGTGTGCTTCGGCCCACACTGCATGCCCCAGTCAGACTGGGATTCTTTACAAGTGGACACATGTAGGTTTAACTCCCTGTGGACCCACTGCCTGGGTGGGTGCCAGGAAGCCACCGGCGGTACATAGAAATATCCCATTGCATTGCCCAACACAGCTGAGGTAGTAATGTCGTGCGTAATACAGGTGGGCTTCGGCCCACACTGCATGCCCCGGTCAGACGGGTTCTTTAGAAGTGTACAGATGTATTAAAAACTCAGTGTGCACCTACAGCATGGGTGGCTCCCTGGAACCCACCGGCGGTACACAAAAATATCCCATTGCATTGCCCAACACAGCTGAGGTAACGTCAGCTGTAATGCAGGTGGGCTAAAAATTAATTTGATTACACTGTAGGCGAGGGCCCACACAAATTGCTGTATCAACAGTACTAATGTACATCCCAAAAATTGGCCATGGCCAGCCAAGAGGGCAGGTGAAACCCATTAATCGCTTTGGTTAATGTGGCTTAAGTGGTAACTAGGCCTGGAGGCAGCCCAGTGTAACGAAAAATTGGTTCAAGTTAAAGTTCCAATGCTTTTAAGCGCATTGAAACTTATAAAAATTGTTCTGAAAAATTATTTGAGTGAGCCTTGTGGCCCTAAGAAAAATTGCCCGTTCAGCGTGATTACGTGAGGTTTCAGGAGGTGGAGCAGGAGGAGGAGGAGGAGGAATATTAGACACAGATTGATGAAGCAGAAATGTCCCCGTTTTGGATGGTGAGAGAGAACGTAGCTTCCATCCGCGGGTGCAGCCTACGTATTGCTTACGTATCGCTGCTGTCCGCTGGTGGAGAACAGAAGTCTGGGGAAATCCAGCCTTTGTTCATCTTGATGAGTGTTAGCCTGTCGGCACTGTCGGTTGACAAGCGGCTACGCTTATCTGTGATGATTCCCCCAGCCGCACTAAACACCCTCTCCGACAACACGCTAGCCGCAGGACAAGCAAGCACCTCAAGGGCATACAGGGCTAGTTCAGGCCACGTGTCCAGCTTCGACACCCAGTAGTTGTAGGGGGCAGAGGCGTCACCAAGGATGGTCGTGCGATCCGCTACGTACTCCCTCACCATCCTTTTGCAGTGCTCCCGCCGACTCAGCCGTGACTGGGGAGCGGTGACACAGTCTTGGTGGGGAGCCATAAAGCTGGCCAGGCCCTTAAAGACTGTTGCACTGCCTGGGATGTACATGCTGCTCGATCTACGCACATCCCCTGCAACATGGCCCTCGGAACTGCGCCTTCTGCCACTAGCGCTGTCGGCTGGGAATTTTACCATCAGCTTGTCCGCAAGGGTCCTGTGGTATAGCAACACTCTCGAACCCCTTTCCTCTTCGGGAATCAGAGTGGGCAGGTTCTCCTTATACCGTGGATCGAGCAGTGTGTACACCCAGTAATCCGTCGTGGCCAGAATGCGTGCAACGCGAGGGTCACGAGAAAGGCATCCTAACATGAAGTCAGCCATGTGTGCCAGGGTACCTGTACGCAACACATGGCTGTCTTCACTAGGAAGATCACTTTCAGGATCCTCCTCCTCCTCCTCCTCCTCCTCAGGCCATACACGCTGAAAGGATGACAGGCAATCAGCCGGTGTACCGTCAGCAGCGGGCCAAGCTGTCTCTTCCCCCTCCTCCTCATCCTCCTCATGCTCCTCCTCCTCCTCCTGTACGCGCTGAGAAATAGACAGGAGGGTGCCCTGACTATCCAGCGGCATACTGTCTTCCCCCGCCCCCGTTTCCGAGCGCAAAGCAGCTGCCTTTATGGTTTGCAGGGAATTTCTCAAGATGCATAGCAGAGGAATGGTGACGCTAATGATTGTAGCATCGCCGCTCACCACCTGGGTAGACTCCTCAAAATTACCAAGGACATGGCAGATGTCTGCCAACCAGGCCCACTCTTCTGAAAGGAATTGAGGAGGCTGACTCCCACTGCGCCGCCCATGTTGGAGTTGGTATTCGACTATAGCTCTCCGTTGTTCATAGAGCCTGGCCAACATGTGGAGCGTAGAGTTCCACCGTGTGGGCACGTCGCACAGCAGTCGGTGCACTGGCAGCTTAAAGTGATGTTGCAGGGTGCGCAGGGTGGCAGCGTCCGTGTGGGACTTGCGGAAATGTGCGCAGAGCCGGCGCGCCTTTACGAGCAGGTCTGACAAGCGTGGGTAGCTTTTCAGAAACCGCTGAACCACCAAATTAAAGACGTGGGCCAGGCATGGCACGTGCGTGAGGCTGCCAAGCTGCAGAGCCGCCACCAGGTTACGGCCGTTGTCACACACGACCATGCCCGGTTGGAGGCTCAGCGGCGCAAGCCAGCGGTCGGTCTGCTGTGTCAGACCCTGCAGCAGTTCGTGGGCCGTGTGCCTCTTATCGCCTAAGCTGAGTAGTTTCAGCACGGCCTGCTGACGCTTGCCCACCGCTGTGCTGCCACACCGCGCGACACCGACTGCTGGCGACATGCTGCTGCTAACACATCTTGATTGTGAGACAGAGGAGGAGGAGGAGGAGGAGGGTGCTTTAGTGGAGGAAGCATACACCTCCGCAGATACCAGCACCGAGCTGGGGCCCGCAATTCTGGGGGTGGGTAGGACGTGAGCGGTCCCAGGCTCTGACTCTGTCCCAGCCTCCACTAAATTCACCCAATGTGCCGTCAGGGAGATGTAGTGGCCCTGCCCGCCTGTGCTTGTCCACGTGTCCGTAGTTAAGTGGACCGTGGCAGTAACCGCGTTGGTGAGGGCGCGCACAATGTTGCGGGAGACGTGGTCGTGCAGGGCTGGGACGGCACATCGGGAAAAGTAGTGGCGACTGGGAACTGAGTAGCGCGGGGCCGCCGCCTCCATGATACTTTTGAAGGACTCCGTTTCCACAACCCTATACGGCAGCATCTCAAGGCTGATGAATTTTGCGATGCGGACGGTTAACGTTTGAGCGTGCGGGTGCGTGGCGGCGTACTTGCGCTTGCGCTCGAACACTTGCGCAAGCGACGGCTGAACGGTGCGCTGAACTACACTGCTGGATGGGGCCGAGGACAGCGGAGATGAGGGTGTGGGTGCAGGCCATGAGGCGGTAGTGCCTGTGTCCTGAGAGGGGGGTTGCATCTCAGTGGCAGGTTGGGGCACAGGGGGAGAGGCAGGGGTGCAAACCGGAGACGGTGAACGGCCTTTGTCCCACCTTGCGGGGTGCTTGGCCATCATATGTCTGCGCATGGTGGTGGTGGTGAGGCTGTTGGTGTTGGCTCCCCGGCTGAGCTTTGCGCGACAAAGGTTGCACACCACTGTTCGTCGGTCGTCAGGCGTCTCTGTGAAAAACTGCCAGACCTTAGAGCACCTCGGCCTACGCAGGGTGGCATGGCGCGAGGGGGCGCTTTGGGAAACACTTGGTGGATTATTCGGTCTGGCCCTGCCTCTACCCCTGGCCACCGCACTGCCTCTTGCAACCTGCCCTGCTGATGCCCTTGACTCCCCCTCTGAAGACCTGTCCTCCTGAGTAAGCGTTGCACACCAGGTGGGGTCAGTCACCTCATCGTCCTGCTGCTCTTCCTCCGAATCCTCTGTGCGCTGCTCCCTGGGACTTACTGCCCTTACTACTACCTCACTGCAAGACAACTGTGTCTGATCGTCATCGTCCTCCTCACCCACAGAAAGTTGTTGAGACAGTTGGCGGAAGTCCCCAGCCTCTTCCCCCGGACCCCGGGAACTTTCGAATGGTTGGGCATCAGTGACGATAAACTCCTCTGGTGGGAGAGGAACCGCTGCTGCCCAATCTAAGCAGGGGCCCGAGAACAGTTCCTGGGAGTGTTCCCGCTCCTGAGCAGGTGTCATTGTAGTGGACTGAGGAGGCTGGGAGGAAGGAGGAGCAGCAGACAGAGGATTCGGATTGGCAGCAGTGGACGGCGCAGAACTGCGGGTAGACGATAGGTTGCTCGAAGCACTTTCTGCCATCCAGGACAGGACCTGCTCACACTGCTCATTTTCTAATAACCGTCTCCCGCGTGGACCCATTAATTGGGCGATGAATGTGGGGACGCCAGAAACGTGCCTCTCTCCTAATCGCGCAGCAGACAGCTGCGACACACCTGGATCAGGAGCTTGGCCTGTGCCCACACCCTCACTTGGCCCTCCGCGTCCTCGGCCACGTCCACGTCCACGTCCTCTAGGCTTACCCCTACCCCTCAGCATGCTGTATTACCAGTGATTAGATTTCCCAGGCAGGAAATAAATTGGCGCAAGACTGCAGGCCAAATATAATTTTTGCCCTTTTTGGAAAACGAAAGGCCCCACTGCCTCTAGTGAATGAATTATCTAAGTTTAATAACTGTGCTGTGTCCCTGCTTATGTGTCACAGAACGTGAGGGTAGCAGAGTTATTATAACTCTTGGAGAGCAGGTATTTTTTTTCCCAATTAAGGAAAGCAAATGGCGAACCCAGCAGTAAAGCGTAGCTGGGTGCGTATGATTTAGCAATGTTTTTCACGCAGCTCACACGTCTACACAGGCGTAAGGACGGACACAGGCTGGACAAATAGATTTGTTTTCAGTTTTTTCCCACCAACAGGCAGCACTGCGTATATTCAATGAACCTGCGAAGTTTAATAACTGCGCTGTGTCCCTGCTTATGTGTCACAGAACGTGAGGGTAGCAGAGTTATTATAACTCTTGGAGAGCAGGTATTTTTTTTTCCCAATTAAGGAAAGCAAATGGCGAACCCAGCAGTAAAGCGTAGCTGGGTGCGTATGATTTAGCAATGTTTTTCACGCAGCTCACACGTCTACACAGGCGTAAGGACGGACACAGGCTGGACAAATAGATTTGTTTTCAGTTTTTTCCCACCAACAGGCAGCACTGCGTATATTCAATGAACCTGCGAAGTTTAATAACTGCGCTGTGTCCCTGCTTATGTGTCACAGAACGTGAGGGTAGCAGAGTTATTATAACTCTTGGAGAGCAGGTATTTTTTTTCCCAATTAAGGAAAGCAAATGGCGAACCCAGCAGTAAAGCGTAGCTGGGTGCGTATGATTTAGCAATGTTTTTCACGCAGCTCACACGTCTACACAGGCGTAAGGACGGACACAGGCTGGACAAATAGATTTGTTTTCAGTTTTTTCCCACCAACAGGCAGCACTGCGTATATTCAATGAACCTGCGAAGTTTAATAACTGCGCTGTGTCCCTGCTTATGTGTCACAGAACGTGAGGGTAGCAGAGTTATTATAACTCTTGGAGAGCAGGTATTTTTTTTTCCCAATTAAGGAAAGCAAATGGCGAACCCAGCAGTAAAGCGTAGCTGGCTGCGTATGATTTAGCAATGTTTTTCACGCAGCTCACACGTCTACACAGGCGTAAGGACGGACACAGGCTGGACAAATAGATTTGTTTTCAGTTTTTTCCCACCAACAGGCAGCACTGCGTATATTCAATGAACCTGCGAAGTTTAATAACTGCGCTGTGTCCCTGCTTATGTGTCACAGAACGTGAGGGTAGCAGAGTTATTATAACTCTTGGAGAGCAGGTATTTTTTTTTCCCAATTAAGGAAAGCAAATGGCGAACCCAGCAGTAAAGCGTAGCTGGCTGCGTATGATTTAGCAATGTTTTTCACGCAGCTCACACGTCTACACAGGCGTAAGGACGGACACAGGCTGGACAAATAGATTTGTTTTCAGTTTTTTCCCACCAACAGGCAGCACTGCGTATATTCTATGAATAATAACTGTGTTGTGGCCCTGCCTATACAATTCTTTCCCTGCAGTATCAATGGAGGGTGCAATGCTCTGCAGAGGCGATTTTGAGAAGCCCAAAAAAAATGCAGCACAGCCAACAGCAGCCTGGACAGTACTGCACACGGATAAATATGGCCCTAGAAAGGACCGTTGAGGTTCTTGAAGGCTACACTCACTCCTAACACTCTCCCTGCCTATGCAGCACTTCTGTCCCTAATGCCAGGTGCAACGGTCTGCAGAGGCGATTTTGAGAAAAAAAAAAAAATCCCACTGCTAACAGCAGCCAACACACAGCTATCAGTGGCCCTAATAAGGACCTTTGGGGGGTCTTGAAGCCTACACTAACTACCAATTCTTTCCCTACAGCAGCTCCGGTATAAACAGCACTGTCCCTCATCTAACTCACACCGCATCTGAGGCGAGCCGCGGGAGGGGCCGACTTTTATATTAGGCGAACACCTGATCTCGCCAGCCACTCACAGCAGGGGGGTGGTATAGGGCTTAAACGTTGCAGGGGGAAGTTGTAATGCCTTCCCTGTCTTTCAATTGGCCAGAAAAGCGCGCTAACGTCTCAGGGAAGGAAGTGAAAGTAACCAGAACACCGCATGGTGTTCGTCACGAATAACGAACATCCCGAACACCCTAATATTCGCACGAATATCAAGCTCGGACGAACGCGTTCGCTCATCTCTAGTTAACACGCATGTTGGTTAAGACAGAAACATTTTCCGCTTGTGGTCTCCTGCAGGGCATGACTAATATATTACAACTCTAGTGGATTCTTAGTTTGTGGCTATAAACTGTGGGGAATAAAATGTCAGTTCAGTAGGATGATTTCACCAGCTAAATGGTAATTCTAAAAGGCACATATTAGACATCATTTATTACAGTTCAATTATTCCCATGTTTTTATTTTTCCTTTAGGTTTAGCACAGTGTGTGGAATTTGTTTTAATTACAGTGCCTTTATCTCATAAAGATATCACATAGAATTGGAATTTCAAAACCTTTGCCACAACTTGAAGTGTGGGAGGAAGTCTGTATGACAGGTCTTGCCTGTGGTACACGTACAACATTTTTCAACATACATACTGTAATTAGTGTCCCGAGTTGATACTTATGTCAAAATATTGACAATAGTTATCCAAGCATTTTTTAATGAGAACATGTTGACAAATTTGGTGCACATTTTGATATTTTTCAACGTTTGCATGATTTTGTTGTTGATGACAGATTTACACACGAGTAGCAAACATATTTTAACCTACTATCAAAAGATGTATCTTCTTTATTTCTGTTTCAGTATTTTTTTCAGAGTACCATATTTTTTGGAGTATATGGCACACTTTACAGCAAGACAAAACTTTACTAAAAATGTCTGCGTCTTATACAACAAAGATCACCATCTTTTGGGTATCCTGATCAGACAGCAACAGGGCACAGTATAGTAGAACACAGTAGTAGAGGTCTCAAGCACTTTCTGATGTCATGACCATGTCACCAAATATGTGGGAGGAGTCTTACCCCGCCAGCAGGAGGGCAAAGCTGGAAACAGATTTCTACACTGGCAACTTCACTAATGTATTCTCTTTAACTATTAAACAAAGCTGTGTACGTAGTAGTAGTGTTCTGTGTGTGGGTAGCTGGTCTGTGTATGTAGCAGTGCTGTGCTGTGCTGTGTGTATCATGCCATAAAGGGAGTAAAAAACACTCAGAGATTTTCCAAGAAAAAATTGTATTTTAGTTACTTTTTAAGCGGTGATGGCAACGTTCAAAAATAATTAAAAAGGTCTACTCCTGGTTGCCTGCAGTTTTAGTGCAGCACCTCTTTTTTCCTCACTTGTCCATTTACAGCCTGCAGTCAGTTTGTTTACAAAACATTATAGGCTGCTGTAGCCAATCACAGACCTCAGTGGTCCACCTGTGAGATCTGTGATTGGCAGTAGAAGTCTGATGTTCCATTTGCAGACCAACTCCGTAGCTCAAAACATATCCGGTGGCATGAACGGAGGTGCGACAGTGGAGCTGCAAGGACCCTGAATTGGTGAGCATAACCTTTTTTATTGTTTTTGGACATGGCCAGCACCATTTTAAAAAAGAAACTCTGAAAATCCCTTTTAAAACAATAAAAAACACATACAGCATACCATAAAGGATAACGCAAGATAAGCAGATATGTTTCCTAGACATTTAAATTGATAGCAAAATGTAATGAAGTGTCCACATGCCCCAACGTAATTTCTTTTGATGGTCAAAAGAGGAAACACAAAGTTTAACAAGAGCAAACTGTTAGCTGGTAACCCCATCACCTACACTAGAATATCAAGAAAAGAGGCATTTCCCTAGATGATCAAAAGTATTGGTATTGACCCGTCCACTTCCTTAGACCATTAGGGAAATATTAATTAATGGGAAATCCTTTTTTCCTACATTTTAATGTCTAAACGTGGGGTATGTCTTAAAGTTAGGTGTGTTTTATAGTCCGAAAATATGGCATATCTTTTTCAGAAAGGTTATTAATTCAGTGATTATTCTGACTGGAGTCAGGAGGAAAATTTGGCTTCTTACTAATTGGGTTTATTTTGCCTTCCTCTGGATCAACATTGGGAGAGGAGGGGGGGGGGAATTGGCTTAACTAGGGAGACATGTTTTCTTTAAGCCTAAAATACTATGTTACTATAAAAAGGGAACAATGAAGTGAAGAGATTTTTACCTGTTTATTCAAAAAGTGGTATGGCTCTTACACAATTGACAAGCTATAATTTTATACAAAACACCTGTCATGTATATACGAGTAGTTCAGGAGGAAACAAATTAGGCCTTGTGCATGTTTAATCAGTTATGAATTACTGATGTCAGTAAACCAGGAAATTATAAAGGCTCATAAACTGACAGCACAACATTTATAAATTGGGGAGGGTAGTAAAGTTTTCACTATATGGTGACATGTGTATAAAAGGATTCTGAAACACATTTCTAAGAAAGCATAAGCAAAGACAATGGACTCCGGCAAAGTACAGGTTTATATATGCCCTGTATTTTTCAAATATATCATGGTAGGTTAAGGCTAGGACTGCATCGTGACTTTGGACACACAGTTTTAAGATAGCAATGTCACACCATGACATTACGGCTGTTGATTGTCAATAGGGTCACAATGCAACCTGCAACCTAACACATCCCCAACCTAATAGTCATAACAGATCCCAAACTGTTAGCTTTTGGTCACAAGTTGCATGTTGCACACAATTTTGCTATGACCGCATGAGACTGCAAATTGCCTGCAACTTATCTGAGCTTTGGCTACTTTATGTCACGGATGGCCACAATGCAGGAATAGACCATTCACCCTGCGACTATGCAGGTCACAGGTTAACACACGTTATGTGGGGGCTGCTGGCTATTTACCTGGATGCTGCATCTATCTGAGAGTCATACCCATGAGAAAGGGTTTTGGGTATGGTTCCGTCTGTGCTACCTATCAGCAGGTGTGGAGGCCTTTATATTCCCACCCCTTCCTTTCTCCCTTGCTGTTGATTCAGTTCAGTTAGATGAGTCGTTGGAGCAGGTTGAAGCCTCTTTCTTGGGTGAAAGCTTTCCAATGACAGTTAGGTGCTGATTTTCTTTCCTTTTTGTTAGTCTTTACACTATTTCTTTGCTGTGTTTTGTGCATCTCTCCAGGTACCTAGTCAGAGATAGTCAGGTGCTAGGCCGTCCTTACCAGGACTTTCCCATTCTCCTGAGTTTGAGGGACAGGTTTTTCCATCTATCCATGCCTAGAGTGGTGTAGTCTTAGTTAGCAGTATATCGTATGTGCTTTTTGCGTTTTTGTGTGAATGCCACCCTGTGTCCATGCTTGGCATGGTGCTCCTGTGCCACGTGAATGTGACATTTATAACAATTGCATGACAGTAAGTTGCAGACAAGTCATACCCATTTTTTGGAACACTATCTCACTATTTATTTACATGGTGAACAGTGGATAAATAGTAACTGATCATATTGATCTGCAAAATAAAGTGAACATGTCATTTTTACTGCATTGGGAACCCTGCAAAAAGCGAAATCCCCCGAAATTGCACAATTGAGTTTTTTTTTAAATTTCTCCCAACTTAAGGTTTTGAATGCGTAATAGGATACCATTTAAAAATACACGTCATCCTACAAAAAACAAGAACTTATGCAGCTATACTGATGGGAAATAAAGTTATGTAACTTGGAAGGCAGAGACCAAAAACAGTGAAAAAATAAACCAACAAATCTATGGTCTTGAAAGAGTTAATTTACCTATAAATTAGTTTATTGCATTTCAAACACTTGCATTACAATTTTCGAAACAGTTGACTAACTTATCTGTTAGCTGCCCCTGAAATCTTTTCTACAGATGTTTGCAGAGGTTTCTAAACTCCTTCTGTGTTATCACACGTAATGTGTTGTATTCTACAGATGTTAACAACTTGTGGAACAATCTATGCTAACGCTGTTGTCAGCAGGGGGAGCAGCATGTGAATTGTTATTTGATACAGCAACTAAAATGAATACGCAGGAGATATTGAAGATGGCTTTGGAAGTGAAGGCGACACGAGAGACATGTACTCCCAAGAGAAAATCTTGTCAGGTGTATCTTTATATTAGTGGATAACTATGTTTGCCATGTCAAAATACACTGAATGTGTTGTAGGGAGCACTAAAACATGACAATACATTTAAAACCATATATATACATATATATCTATAGTTAACAAATTTAGAGTGCTAAAATTTAGTAAAAAACACACAATTATTTCTTGATAAATGATAAATACAGGTTTTCTACTGGATTTTTGCCATCTCACCATATAGGAGGGCTGTCATAGTGATCTTGAAATGAAGCATACATGCAGTAAAAAGATGTAATAAGACTCCATTCGAATACTGTGCATGTTATATTTATGTTAAGTAAAGAATGGCAGGAAACAATTTCTTAATTGTATCCAACTAAAGAAAAATAAATAAAATTATTTTGAAGTATAAATCATTAATAGTTTTGCTACAATTTTAAAGGCTATATCTAATCAGAGACAAACCTTTCCACAGTGCAAGAAGAACAGATTCAACTCACCTAAGTCATGTCTGGTCAAATTCTGACCCTGGGACGATGTTATATGGCTTTTCTGTACTTAGAGTGAAGTTGCAGCTCTTTGCATGAGAGAAGTCCAGCTGGAGTTGATGAGCAGCAGAAAGCGCCGTAGCAGAGTGTCTCTCCCATTGACTTCAATAAGAGTGAAGCTGGGGCAGGCACTTCCTTCACTGTACACTTATGACAATGTCTGGCCTGCTGCACTAGACAGTGGGCTGCATGATCAGCTGATGGACAGGGGTCCCGAGTGGTGGACCCCCATCCATCAACGACCTATCTAGAGGAAGGTCAATCAGCGAAAAGATGGGTAGACAACCCCTTTTGTTGTAGTTTGAACCTAATTGCTAAAACATTTCAAACAGAAAACCACCCACCCTTCTGAAATTGTCTCTTGCTTTCAATTACTTAAAATAAAAAAAAATCTGTAATACTTTGCTTCCAGAAGTGGTGTAGCGGCTGTCTGAACTTACAAGGTCACTTTTAGCACAATGTAAGCCAAACTTTTAGAGACCTCTGGGTCAAGTTTCAAATGTCTGCACATTCTTAGTTTAGCTTAAAACAGGCCTAAAGATGAGGCGCACTTTAAAGATAAATGTTCATCTTTTCTCACATTGAAAACTTCAAAAGACCAATTACCAGAGAGCTGACATGGTCCGTTTTGTGATAGTTCCTGTTCACTGAGAAACTCCTGTGTCTTCTTCATAGCCTCTTATTATGTTATTAGACAAGGAGCAACTTTCTGGCAAAACAAAAATATATGATCCCTGGTTTTCCTCTCACCTCCTTTTTGCACTTGTTAAAACCAATCAGTGTTCCTATCTAAAGCAAAGTTTGATTCCGAAATGTTTAGGTTATACCCATTGGCTACATAAATCTTGCATTATTAGATTATATCTTATTACATTTTAAAAGAATTGGTACCACCTGTTTCTTTAAAGCGAATTAAAGCTAGTGAAAAGGAAGACATTACTTGTGACACTACAAACGCATGCTTATACCTGAACTTTGTAACTCAATCTATTATTCGGACGAGTGCAAATACATTTTGTGATGGCAATTCCTTTGGAATTAAGAGGCACTGGTTTCACAAGCTCAGGGAGAATATTAGACGAGAGTTAATAGTCACATTTAGTTACAATTTTAAAGATGACAGACAGACTGAAACTTATATGATTCAAATTTCTCAATAAAGTTTGTTTGAACCTCAACAGTTCAAATGCCGCTGTACCACAGACATAATTCAAAACTGATGTTATACATGAAATTGTGAGGTCGAAAAGTACCCATGTGACACACGTTTCACATAGTAATAAGAAAAAATACAAATACACATCCACACACAAATGTTATCCATTGTCCCCTTTTACACTCTATTAAGATAATACTCATGTTCGAGGTATGGCAGACGTCCGGTCAGCTGTATCGCCATGTGTGTGGATTGTATATTCATTCATTTGGCGTTATAAGCAGCATTGGGCTGCAGTCCCTTGGGCCCACTTGAGGAAACTCTAATGGTTAAGCGTCAGTCCATTAAGAACCTGTGAGTTTTTTGGGTTTTTTTAAACACAATTTTACCAACTTGACAACATCCCTAGAGACAGGCACCTATACACAGTACTGTAGTCGTTACAATAAGCATAGTAAGAAGCATTGTTCCACCACTCCTACTCAATAACTATCCTGTTAGTCCCATTGTCATCCTGAATCCTTCAAACTTTGCTCTTGGCAGTGGATTTATTATAGCATCAGCAACCATCTTGTCACTCTCATAGTAAACAAACTGAGTTATACCATGTTGCACCAAATCACTCAGGTGGCGATGTACATCAATGTGATTAGTCCTTGCATTGGTCTTTTCACTGTTAGCAAGCGTAATACATCCTTGGTTGTCCTCATAAATCTACATTGATTGAGTTAGTGGTGTGCCAAGATTCTCTGACAGTTGGATCAACCAAATCACTTCTTGGCTGGCATGAGCTTCAGATGGAATGTTTTTCTTATATGAACCAGTGAAAGATTGTTGACTTACAATCATTTGAATCTCCAGCCCAAAGTGTATCCAAATAATTTGTTTCATATCTCCTAAGAGTGCCTTCATTCAGGGCAAAACATTCTGCAGATTCCACTGTCAAAATTTACGGTAAAATCTGCAGTTCTAAATGTCTTAATGCAGCTTTAGCATAGAATTTCCAACAGAATTCTGCCATTTTTAATTCTGCATTAATAAATCCTCACGTTAGACATGTGGATTTTAGTGCGAATGTTTCCACATAGCGGAACATTCTGCAGTACCCTGTGGAATACTCCACCCCATGGGAAAATGTCCTAATACACATATATTTAGATTTAAAGCAACCATCTGGGCCTTGAGAAGCAAAGATAGCCACATCAGCAACTCTGACAGGCTGATGCACACTGTGTATTAGTATGCATTATTAGCCCAAGACAGTACATCTGCTTAGATTAACCAATATTGCCCACATGAGGAGTGTTAGGTAGCCAGATCACACAGTGTCTTAAACTACCTATGCATAGTGTGCATTAGGTAGACAGAAAAGTAGTTTGCTCATCTTTGCTTCTCCAGGCCTGGAGGGTTGCTTTAAGTTTTGAGTCCTATAAAGATATTGCCAATCTCTCATACAGTAACTTTATTTCAATATCTCCATTGTGGCTTGCTCACACATCAGCAGATAATTCCCATTGTAGCTATGATAACTGGGCAAAAAAGCCCCCCGTCCTTGTCTGTAACTCTCGTTGTTGGGTAGCAAATCATCTTCTCCTTCTAACTTCAAATAGGATGGATCTATTAGTGTTGACGCACCTTTGGTTTCGGATGTTTCAGGATTGTGGTGATTTTAGCGCTCTAGTTGAGAAGAAAGCTTTTATCTTCTTCTGTCTGGATCTGGATTCCCAGATAATATTGCACATTTCAATGGTCCTTCGTTGCAAAATGTTGGTTCAGAATGTTGCCTAACTTTGCTAATTCTGTCTCTTTTTGATGAGCTTTAATTACATGTGTATATATAGAAGCATGTACATCCATTTCTCAGCTGCACATTTTGGGTAAACATTAGAGATGAGCGAGCGTACTTGGAAAAGCACTACTCGCTCGAGTAATGTGCTTTATCCGAGTATCGCTGTGCTCGTCCCTGAAGATTCGGGTGCCGCTGCGGCTGACAGGTGAGTCGCAGCGGGGAGCAGGGGAGAGCGAGCGGGAGAGAGGGAGAGAAAGATCTCCCCTCCGATACTCGGATAAAGCAAATTACTCGAGCGAGTAGTACTTTTCCGAGTACACTCGCTCATCTCTAGTAAACATTTTAGGTAAAGATTTCGGTAAACATTGGTTAAGCTTGACTCCTTTCTTCATCTCTCTTTCAACAAACTTTTTTTTTATTTTAGTGGTCCATGGTCTTGCCAATTGCTTGAAACCTGAGAGACTTTTTGAAGCTTACAAACAAGGCACTCTTTCCCCTTTTTCATTTAATATTCAGGCTGGGTCATGTACAACTCTTCAATGTCACCATTTAAAAAAGCTGTTTTGATGAGTATCTCACTGTCATTTTTCTATGGCTGCTACAACCACTATGTCCTGAATATAGTTTGTTTAGGTCATAATCTTCACCATATTTTGCAAATATCACTTGGCAACTAATTTTAGTTTAATCCCTTAACACTAAAGTGTGTATATGTATGCCCTCTGGAAGATGAGTTTACATTGAGTGGGCTCCTAAGTCGAGTCCGCTGCATTTAAGGCAAGTGTTAGATATCTTTGATAGCTGACACCTGCCTGCAACAGCCCTGTGGCATGAAGGAAAACTGAATCACAGCTGTTGACTATTTATATGCTACTGTCAAATCTGAAAGAGGGGTTTAAATGGTCAGACAGAGAGTAAGTTCCTCCTGTTTCCTGAATGCGCCTCCCAAAAGAGATTGTGGAGTACAGATCAGGTGTTATGACTGTCTGTGGCCTTGTGAAGACTCCCAGGTCTGTCATGGATTTCTGCTTATTAAGATATGTCTGTGGCACATCTTAATAGGATGCATGCAGAAATACAATATACTGGAATATTAGGGTATATTGTATAAGCAATCTGATGATCGCCAATTCAAATACCCTATGGGAAAAAAGTAAATATGAGTTGAATGAAGTTGTTTTTAAATTATTACAAAAAATACAAATATTAAAAGCTGAAAAAAGTTTTCTAATTTTTATCATAAAAAATAAAGAAATGTGGTATTGATACATCCATAACAGCCTGATCTACTAAATTAATCCGTTACCGCTATTTATCCTGCATGGTGAACATAATAAAAAAATACACAATACAAAAAGGTTGCTTTTTTTTTTTGTCTTCAAGAAAAAAATGTTATGAAAATTGATCAAATAGTCGTATGTACCCCAAAATAGCGGCAATAAAAACAACAGATTGTCCTGCTAGAGACCTTACCTAACTGACCTCTTAATGCTACAAGATGTATATTTATGTCCTGGATGTTTGGGGATTGTATGAAGGGAATTCGGGGGTTGAGCCAACTCCATTTAATGCGGGTGCTGGCTGTTTCTTACATCCAACACCCACCTGCAACAGATCCAATTAGCAGATCAAAGGTGTTAACCCTGACTGTGCAGTTATCCTGGAAGTTGAGGGCCTTCTGAAAGTCCCCAGGGCTGCCCTTGTAGGTTGCTTGTCAAACCATGTCTGTGTGGCTTGATAGATTGCCTGTCAGATTGCAGTATAATTATTATATTGCAAGAGCAATCAAACTATAGTGACAGATAAAAAAAAAAGAAAAAAAATGTTTAACTGTTTTTTATTAATTATTAAAAAATAAAAGGTAATAAAAGTATATGAAAAGAATCAAAATTAAAAAAAAAACATGTTTGCTGCATCCATAAAAGTTAGAGATGAGCGAGCATACTCGTCCGAGCTTGATGCTCGTTCGAGTATTAGGGTGCTCGAGATGCTCGTTACTCGAGACGAGCACCACGTGGTACTTGTCTCGATTAAGCGAGCACTGACCATTGAATTCAATGGAGCCGGCAATACAGCCGGCTCCATTGAAAGCAATGGGCTGCCGGCGAGCGCGGGATGAATTTTCGGGAAGGGCTTAAAAATATAAGCCCTTACCTGAAAATCATCCTAAAATGTGTAAAATGAAAAAAAAAAATTTATACTCACGTCTGGCCGGCAGTTCTCCTGAACTGCTCTGTGTAGTATTCAGCAGGTGGGGATTTAAAATGAATGACAGCTGAGAGCTGCCCCTGATTGGTCCCTGCGCTGAGCCAATCAGAGGCAGCACTCACTCACCCATTCATGAATTCTTGAATGGGTGAGTGAGAGCTGCCTCTGATTGGTGAGGCTGTGACCAATCAGAGGCAGCCCATTCAGCAGGCGGGGATTTTAAATCCCCACCTGCTGAATACTACAGAAAGCAGTTCAGGAGAACTGCTGGCCTGACGCGGCTGAACTCTAGCTGCAGCGGAAAGGTGAGTATACATTTTTTTAAAATTATTTTTAACACATTTTAGGATGATTTTCAGGTAAGGGCTTATATTTTTAAGCCCTTCCCGAAAATTCATCCCGCGCTCGCCGGCAGCCCATTGCTTTCAATGGAGCCGGCTGTATTGCTGGCTTCATTGAATTCAATGGGCTAACATCGTTCTTCTCTGCCACAGCTGTTACAGCTGTGGCAGAGGAGAATGATCTTTATGCTGACAGTGCGGGGGGGGGGGCTCACTCTTGCCACTATTGTGGCTTAATAGTGAGACCTCGGAGCCCGAAATGCAGCCCTGCATGTTGCTCCTCGCCTGCCCTATCCATTTCTGTGTTTTTTACCTGACTTTGGTGATTTGCTAAGATTTTCACAAATGAAAACCTTAGCGGAGCACCAGTCATATACAAAAATGCTCGAGTCACCCATTGACTTCAATGGGGTTCGTTACCCGAAACGAACTCTCGAGCATCACTGAAAGTTCGACTCGAGTAACGAGCACCCGAGCATTTTGGTGCTCGCTCATCTCTAGTTTCAGTACATTATAGCGTACATTAAATAGTATCATTGAAAAATACAACAAATCCCACAAAAAGTAAGCCCTTAGGGTGCGTTCAGACGAGCGTGTTTTGGTGCGTGCATACGCACACACAAAAACACGCTTGTATTTGCAACACTGCATTCCCTATGGTGTGTGCACATGTCCGTACTTTGCAGGTGCGTGCCTGCAAAGATAGGACATGCGTGCACCATAGGGAATGCTCGAATTGTTTTCAATGGATCCGCAGCTGCTGCCGGCGGCTCCATTGAAAACAATGACCTGCTGGCTCCCTGCATTCCTTTTCAGGGAAGGACTATACATATAAGCCCTTCCCTGAAAAAGAAAGGTTTTAGTGTAAAAAAAAATAAAAAAAAAATGCTGGCATTCTCTTCAATAGAGCCGCTTCTGCTGCCGGCGGCTCCATTGAAGACAATGGTCTGTGGCACACCTGTATTGGTTTTCAGGCAAGGGCTTTACATATAAGCCCTTCCCTGGAAATCAATTAAAAGTGATTTAAAAAAACAAAAAAAATAGATACTCACCTCCCTTCAGCTGCTGGGGCACAGCCGCGTGTTCTCCTGCTGTCCCCTGCACTGTGGTGCTGATCTAGTGCTCAGCCAATCACAGGCAACTCTCCCCGAATGAATGACAGGTGAGAGTTGCCTGTGATGGGCTGACCTCAGCCAATTACATACAACTCTTTCAGCAGGCGGGGATTTTAAATCCCCGCCTTCTGATAGATCAGCAGTTCAGCACCACAGTGCAGGAGACAGCAGGAGAAGACGCGGCTGTGCCCCGGCAGCTGAAGGGAGGTGAGTACCTTTTTTTTAAAAAAATTTTTTTTTTACTATTTTAAAAGGCTTTTCAGGGAAGGGCTTATGAAGCCCTTCCCTGCAAAGCCACTGACAGCTGCCGGGGCTCAGCGGGGACTTCTGCCGCTGTCCCGGCTCTGTAGCACTGCTGCAATTCAGCCAACCACAATCAGAGCTACCAGCAGGCGGGGATTTTAAGTCCCCGGCTGCTGATAGCTCAGAACTACAGAGCCGGGGACAGAGCTAAAAGTCGCGGCGGAGGTGAGAAAAGTTTTTTTTTATTTTTTGCACTATTTTAAATGGCTTTTCAGGGAAGGGCTTATGAAGCCCTTCCCTGAAAAGCAATTGACAGGATGCCGGCTGCAGGATTCTCTACCGCAGCTGTCATGTGTGACAGCTGCAGTTGAGAATTGAAGAATTCCTTTTGCTGCATCTGCCACAGATGTGGCAGATGTAGCAGCAGGGAACTCTCTTAACTAGCGGGGGTGAAGGATACATCGGCCACATGCGGCAGATGTGTTCTTCATGCTTGCGGGGGTCACAGCAGCGGCGGACAGGTACGTTTTTTTTTGTTTGTTTGTTTTGCACTAAAATGTTTCTTTTTCAGGGAAGGGCTTATATGTAAAACCCTTCCCTGGAAAAGAATGCAGGCTCCATTGACAACAAGCACTCAGCTGTGTTCACGCGTGCTTTTGCTTGTACCTAGGTGCGGACGTATGTTCGCACCTAAGTACGCACCAAAACACGCTCGTCTGAACGCACCCTTAGACAGCTATGTTGATGGATAAATATAAGAGTTATGATTTTTTTAAAGTGGGGAGGAAAAAACGAAAATGGGAAAAAAAGGGCTGCGCTCTTAGGCCGCAGTCAGACAAGCAATTTTTTAGCGCATGAATAGGTGCGATTAAAAATTGGCTCTATTAGAACCAATGCTTTCCAATGAAAGTGGTCACATGTCTGTTTTTACAGGCGCTAAATAATCTGCAAAAGATAGGACATGTGAGTGCAAATGCACCTAGTCATGCGATTTTTCTATACGCCATTTGCATTTCTCTTAATCCAGCTATTCATGCGCTAAATAAAAAAATCATCTGACCGAGCCCTTAAGGAGTTAAAGGAGAAATATGAACATTCAGGTGGTCAGAAGATGGTGACAGAAAGCAATTTGAAAAAATATATACTTTTTAAAAGTAATGCAGCAAAGAAAACTATGTAAATTTGATATCACCATAATCACACTGACCCAAAGAAAAAAGTTAGTGTTATTTTTGCAGACGGTGTACGCTGTAAAAACAAGAAACCCCCCAAAATGTTGAAATTGAGTTCTTTTTTTTTCAATGCATGCCACTTTGAAATTTGTAAAAGTTTTTTCAGTACAAAATATGGTAAATTAAACGGTACCACTGAAAAATAGAAATGGTTTCACTTTACAACTTGTGTTTTCAGTTCTGTTATCTGCATGTAAAGCCTTTGGCATTCTTCCAGATTTGATATTTCAGCAAGATACTCTTTAAATTTCTATAGAACTGCACCTTAGTTGTAAAGTATGTAGACTGTGGGTTTCTTTTCACTAAGAAGCTGGATGGTTGTACCATGAATTACACACCACCTACCTGGCCCATTTTGACCAGACTGTTAAGAAGTATTAGGTACAGTGGGATGTGCGAGGACATGCACACAAGGCGACCAGGCTCAGGCCGCCCTTGACTGACCACCAGTAGATAGGATTGTCTGATCTTCCGACAAGCATGAGCAACTCCAACTGTTTTGTTGACTGCCATCCAGAGACAGGTGGCACCATCATTACACCCCTGTGTCTGTCAGAACCATTTCTAGATCCCTGGCTGAAGGACATTTGGTCCAATGGCACCCATTACTTGTCCTGCTTTTGACACCCACACAACATTGACAGTTGATTACCCCTAGAAGTGGTATGAGGGACAATGACAGTTCATTGATATGTTCAGGACGTCCTGCAGCCAGATGTGTTGCCTCTCATTGCTGGGCTTCCAACAGGCATTTTTCAGAAAAAAAGGTGTCAAAGGAATGCCTTCACACCATTGCAACAAGTTCTTGTTGTCTCATAAGCCCCTGCTCTAACAAGACAACTTAACTCCAAGAGTTCTGCCTCCAAGCAGGTCGATCTTCCCAATAGGGATGGCCCCACTCTGGAACCTAGGGGCCTGGCTTGCCTTAAATGGTAAGAGACAGGACACCCTTCTCACACACCAACAACAGACGAGGGACATATAACCTGAACAGGTAACTGTTCACAGCAACAAACAGGGAAATACATACACACTGAACAGGACTGTTCAAACCTCAGGTTAGGTCACCTACACAGACACTAAACATGCCACCATTCACAGCAACAAACATTGAATCCCACCCAGAACCTCATGCAAGCAACACCAGAGCAAAATATGCATGACTCCAAGCACCAGCATTCTAAGAGGGAAATAGCAAAAGGGGTAATTGACCAGCACCCTCTAGAAAGAGGGGCTAATATTCATATGCAGCAGATTGGTAGTGATTGGCCGAAGAAATCCACACCATCAGCCAGCCAAATCAACCACACCTGCAGCAGTGTGCTCTTAGAAACCCACAGGTCCCAGGAGGACATGACAGGAATACAAGCCAAGGAAAAAAACAACAGACACTGAACAGGACAGTTCACACCTAATGTCTGAACAACTACTGACGCTGAACACGTCACTGTTCACACCAACAAACAGACAAGGGAATCCCACCCAGAACCTCATGGATGCAACTTACACCAAAGCAGAACAAGCCTGACTCAAAGCACCACAGTTCAGAGAGTAAATGAGATAATGAATAAATGACCAGAACCATCTTGTAAATGGGACTGGTATTTATGTGCAGAAGACTGGTGGTGATTGGTTGGTTGGAGCAATACACATCCAGCCAGCTTTATCATCCTACACCTGTGGAGGTGTGCTCCTGAAAACCCAGAAGCACAATTTTGACAAAATGGATGTACAGTGGGTCTCCAGAATACATTATAGTGATGGGTCTTAGGCACCCCAGTCTAACGCTGCCCTCGTTGCCTTATAGTTTTATTTGTATCTTTTTAAAGTGTTCAGTAAAAGATGCATTCCAGTACATGTCAAGCAAGAAGGTAACGGCAACAAGTTAACATTTCTTTCTGTCTCTGTATTACTTACTGGCAGGCATTTAGCTATAACCAGTAGTCTGACTTTTCAAGCATCTCACTCTGATTTTCGAATGGCAAAGGTTAACACTACATTAGACATGGGAGTTTCATTGTAATATAAGAAAAATACAACTGACAGTAAACAGTTGCAGATCTGATGCATTCCAGCAAACACTCGCACAAGGATTTAACACAGGAAATTTTAAGGAGACAAGAATAATGTTCTACCAACAGCAATAAAATATATTACAAAAAGTTTGATTTTAGCTTTATAGCTATTTACACTATTTACACATGTCACACTTTTGTTGCTGACTTTGTCTAAACTGACTTTGAATTTGTCACAACTGTACATGGTTGGTTGAAAGGGAGTTCTAAATAATTGCAGAGAACATTCACGATTAGAGATGAGCGAGCACCAAAATGCTCGAGTGCTCGTTACTCGAGTCGAACTTTCAGTGATGCTCAAGAGTTCGTTTCGAGTAATGAACCCCATTGAAGTCAATGGGCGACTTGAGCATTTTTGTTATGACTGGTGCTCCGCTAAGGTTTTCATTTGTCAAAATCTTAGCAAATCACCCAAAGTCATGTAAAAAAACACAGAAATGGATAGGGCAGGCGAGGAGCAACATGCAGGGCTGCATTTCGGGCTCCGAGGTCTCACTATTAAGCCACAATAGTGGCAAGAGTGAGACCCCCCCCCCCCCCCGCACTGTCAGCATAAAGATCGTTCTCCTCTGCCACAGCAGCAAGCAATGGGCTGCCGGCGAGCGCAGGATGAATTTTCGGGAAGGGCTTAAAAATATAAGTCCTTACCTGAAAATCATCCTAAAATGTGTAAAAAAAAAAAAAAAAAGTATGCTCACCTTTCCGCTGCAGCCGGAGTTCAGCCGCGTCTGGCCGGCAGTTCTCCTGAACTGCTCTGAGTAGTATTCAGCAGCCGGGGATTTAAAATCCCCGCCTGCTGGATGAGCTGCCTCTGATTGGTCACAGCCTCACCAATCAGAGGTAGCTCTCACTCACACCCATTCATGAATTCATGAATGGGTGTGAGTGAGAGCTGCCTCTGAATGACAGCTGAGAGCTGCCCCTGATTGGTCCCTGCGCTGAGCCAATCAGAGGCAGAACTCACCCATTCATGAATTCATGAATGGGTGTGAGTGAGAGCTGCCTCTGATTGGATGAGGCTGTGACCAATCAGAGGCAGCTCATTCAGCGGGCGGGGATTTTAAATCCCCGGCTGCTGAATACTACTCAGAGCAGTTCAGGAGAACTGCCGGCCAGACACGGCAGAACTCCGGCAGCAGCGGAAAGGTGAGTATACTTTTTTTTTTTTTTTTTTACACATTTTAGGATGATTTTCAGGTAAGGGCTTATATTTTTAAGCCCTTCCCGAAAATTCATCCCGCGCTCGCCGGCAGCCCATTGCTTTCAATGGAGCCGGCTGTATTGCCGGCTCCATTGAATTCAATGGGCTAACATCGTTCTTCTCGGCCACAGCTGTTACAGCTGTGGCAGAGGAGAACGATCTTTATGCTGACAGTGCGGGGGGGGGGGGGGGGTCTCACTCTTGCCACTATTGTGGCTTAATAGTGAGACCTCGGAGCCCAAAATGCAGCCCTGCATGTTGCTCCTCGCCAGCCCTATCCATTTCTGTGTTTTTTACATGACTTTGGGTGATTTGCTAGGATTTTCACAAATGAAAACCTTAGCGGAGCACCAGTCATATACAAAAATGCTCGAGTCGCCCATTGACTTCAATGGGTTTCGCTGTATTGCCGGCTCCATTGAATTCGATGGTCAGTGCTCATTTAATCGAGGCGAGTACCGCGTGGTGCTCGTCTCGAGTAAAGAGCCTCTCGAGCACCCTAATACTCGAACGAGCATCAAGCTCGAACGAGTATGCTCGCTCATGTCTATTCACGATAGTTCATCATTTACTTTGGTGCTCTTAGGAGTGTAATTGAAGAAAAAAATATTAGTAGCAAGTGTTACTCTTGTTAATGTAGGAGTTTGTCCAGGATGAGAAATAACAGGTCCCCTTATTATCCAGAAACAGTAGCACTCTTGGATTTGCGCTCTCCGTGTCTGGTAGGGCTGGGAAGAAGGATAGCTGAATAAGTGGCTTCTTATAACACCACTGAAACTACAAAAGCCAAAGCAATGCATTGCTGGTAAATTCCTTTGTACTACCAATTGGATTCCTTGTCAGAGATTCATTGATTAATGTAGGTGCCAATGCATGATGAGCACTTCCCCACAGTACTACAGGAGGCAATTAAATGCATGATTGTCTAATCTGCAACTATAATTCTGACATTCAGGTGCTAAAAGAGGGAGCAAGAGATTTCTGAATGTCTGCCTTGGACACTAAGAGCCCTTGTCCAGCCTCTGCTATCTAATAATGTACCCCTCACCTTGTGGGATCAATCACAGGACCATCTGCAGCATATGGACAAGAGTTGGAGATGTTTCTGGATAAAAATAAGATCCTTTTTCTCTTCCCTGGCGATTACCGTATATACTCGAGTATTAGCCGAGTTAATAAGTTTACTACAAAAAACTGATAAAACATATTGACTAGAGTATAAGCCGAGCTATACTCGAGTATATACTAGGTAAAGAAAAAATGCAATACTCACCTCCCAGCCGGCATCTGTGTCCCCGACGCGATGGTCTCCCCGGCGGTGTGGCAAGCTGCTTGAGAATTCTCCCCGCTGTCATCTCACTGCTCAGCTTTGAATTCCCCCACCTTCAGCGCCGTGTAAGTAAGCGCCGTGATTGGATTGAGCACCAGCCAATCACAGCCGGTGCTCTGTAAACCAATCACAGCCATTCAGTGATGTCATCCTCTGAATGGCTGTGAATGATTAAGCACCAGCTGTGATTGGCTGTGCTCGATCCAATCACAGCACTACCCTACACAGCGCTGATGGCGGGGGAATTCAAAGCTGAGCAGGGAGATGACAGCGGGGAGAATTCTCAAGTAGCTTGCCGCACCGCCGGGGAGATAATAACGCCACGGACACAGACGCCGGCTGTGAGGTGAGTATTGCGGGATTTTTTTTTTTACCTCTCTCGAGTATAAGCCGAGGGGGGCTTTTTCGGCATTAAAAAATGTGCTGAAAAACTAGGCTTATACTTGAGTATATACGGTAATTAGCATTAGAAAAAAAAAGAATTGTTAAACAGGCATTCCGATCCAGCAAGGTATTCCCCATCCACAGGTTAGGGGATAACTAGCTTATTGGTGGGGTTCTGGGACTCCCACTGATTATGAGAATAGAGGCCTGGTCAGTTCCCGAATGCAGGAAGTGCATATGGGGCAGTACAAGAAGCACAGGTCGGGCAGGCGCACTGTATTTCATTCATTTAATGAGACTATCAAATAGTCCTGAGCTAATGACTTCTCATAAATGTTTTTGATGCCTGTAGAAAACACAATAACTTTTCTGGTGTTCGGTGTTTCTTGTTTTCTTTTGTTTTGTTTTTATATACAAGTCCATTTTTTTCACATGCTTATTTTTTTCCCTACAGAAAAATCTGCAGGAAAACACCTTCTTGAAAAAAAAGATATGTACTAGAGATGAGTGAGCATGCTCAGTAAGGACAGTTACTCAAGAAAGCACCGCTATATTTGAGTAACTGCATACTCGTCGGAGAAAATTCTGGGGGGCCGCAGGGGTAAGCGGGGGTTACAGAGGGAAGCAGGGGGGAGAGAGAAAGTTGCCCTAGGTCAGATAAAAATCTAGAACTCCAGCACTGCAATGTTGCCATACTTATTCTTCATTTTCTGCAGGAGGAACAAAAAGTCCATGCAGATGTTATCCTTTTGAACCTTAGACCCCAGAGCTGCAAGGCAACAGTGCTAATGACTGAGCCACCATGCTTTTCTTCCTTCTACTCCTTCTTCCTATTCCTTCTTTATATTCCACCTCCTGCTGAGGAGAAGGAGAAGAAGAATGTAGAGGAAAAGAAGAAGAAGGGGAGGAAAATAAGAAGTTCTTCTTTCTTCTCCTTTTTTTTCTTCTGCCTCCTGCTTCTTCTTTCTCCAGGGAAGGAGGAGAAGGAGAAGGAAGAAGGTTGGTGTCTCAGCTGTTACAATTGTAGCACTGAGTTTCTAGATTCATGTCTCTCTATGGACAATATTTGCATGGAGTTTGTCTATGCTCCTTGTGTTTACTCTTCTTTTTATGCACCTTCCTCTTCTCTCGAGAAAGGAGAAGAAAGAATGAGGACAAGTGTGGTGGCTCAGCTATTAGCACTGCTGTCTTACAGTGCTGGAGTTCTATTTTCAAATCTAACAAAGAACAACATCTGTATGGAGTATTTATGTTCTCGTTGTGTTTATTCTTTTGCTTTTTTTCTCTAGAGGAAAAAGAGCAAATGGGGTGGCTTAGTTGTTAGCACTGCTGCCTTGCAGTGCTGGAGTTTTAGATTCAAATCTACCCAAAAGCAACATTAGGTATTAATGTTCTGTTTGTATTTATTTTTATGCTTCTTATCCTCCAGAGAAAAAAGAGCAAGTGTGGTGGCTCAGTCTTTAGCACTAAAGCCTTGCAGCTTTAGTGCTGAAGTTCTAGGTTCAACTCGGAGCATTTGTTTGGAGTTTTTGAAAGACTATTCAGATGTTTGAATGAGATTTATACCTAGAATGGGTCACAACTGATAGATTGGTGGGAAACTGACCATTGTGACCCCCACCAATCCCAAGAATGGGGGACCTCTGCCACCCCTATTTCATAGTTTAAGTTACAGTCTTCAATTTCTGTTGTGTAGTGGGGAATGGAGCTGCTGGTCACACATGCAGAGCAATGGCTCTTTCCTGTCTATGGTGCAGACAGGTAGCTGTGCGTTGTGCTTGGCTATCTCTATCTGCCCCATTGAAATGAATGGAGTAATGGACTCTAACCTATCTATCAATTTCACCCATTCAGTGGATAGGTGAAGACTGAAAAAATATCCCATCTTCAGAATACCCATTTAATTGAAACACACACACTCTCTCTGGGAGGCCAAATTAGTGAACATGATTTTTTACTCCCATTGACTTTTATCAGGATTGGGTTGTCCTGATTAATTTTGGAAAATTCCAAATTCCTAAAATTGCTCATCAATATTAGTGAGTTCCAGTGTATGATATATTCACAGGAGTAGGTTTGGAGTCAGCTGTATGAGAAGCAGACAAGAGGAGAACAAAAATGGAGAACTTGTGAGGAAAAGAGATGATGCGTGGAAAGGTATCAGGAGATTATGTCAAAGAGGTATGGAGGGGACACATTATGGAGAGCCTCATATGTTATTGTTAATATGGGGAATTGAATTCTCTGGGGTATGGGTAGCCAAAAAAGAGATTGGCAGAAGGAGGAGTCAGAGGAGTGCCAAGGGGAGAGGTAAATTAGCCAAGCATCAGAATTGCAAATGGATCGAGGGGTGCAAAAATGTTGGATGGAAAGCCGCAGGGAAGGATGTTGCAGTAGTATAGGCAGAAGATGATGGGATATCCATTAGCATTTTTGTTGACTCGGGGTTGAGAAAAATTATCTGTATTTCTCATTTATTAATATTAGGCAAACGTTCATGGTAGAAATTCTGTTAAAATTATGCTTTGTCAGGCAATTTTGTCAAATTCATTTTTACCATACCTTTGTCATTGTTAACTGTAGTCCTGCTTTGATTTTTAAAAAATCCATATAAATTTGGTATATTTCAACTGAAACCTGAGAAGGAAGCAATTTAATAAATACCCCAAAAGGTTTGTTTAGCACATGCCTAATTACAGGGGATTATTTAAGGGGAAAAGTCTCTTGAAAAAAAAGAATCCACACCTAACCCCCTTTTTATACCAGTAGTAAAATAATTTGTTTTTTATTATCTCAAATTTATAATAAGTGGGAAACGTCAAAATGAGTATAGTTTTTGCATGTTAAATATGGTCATATATTAGAAGGCTAAGGGTCTCTGCCACCACACAAACTAATCAGTTTTATCCATGAAGGGTTTTAGCAAATTACCAAAAAGGATGTTCAGGTATTGAGTGAGTTTTTGATGTTGTCCTGTATGAGGTTAACTTTGCTGGGTGAAATAATTCCCAGTAACTCAATATCATTAAACTGTTCGTTCTAGAATGCTAACCTTTCTTTGAGGGATTTACCTTAATGATATCATTCCAAAGGAGTCTGGTTTAGATCAAACTAGGTTAAAGATCAAGGGTGTCAGAAAATGATGTCATCAGATTCCATTACTAATAAAATTAGGGGTCATTTGGAGTACAAATGTAGACTGAAATAATGTTTTTATTGACATATTCACTTAAATCTGAATATATGTACAGTGCCTTTCAGAACTTCTAAAAACGTCAAACACCTACCTTGAATTTATTCTGTTTTCTGTGTAAAAAGTGGTTTAGTAGAATTAATCAGGCTTTCTTAACAATGATCAACAGAAAAAAAGACTTGTCAAATTTAATACACATTTCTACAAAATGATCTGCCTTTTTCTATATTCATTAAAATATTACACAACAATTGAATGCATAATTCACACCTCTATTCACTCGAGGTGTTTCAGAGGATTGTAATATAAATATACCTGTGTCAAGAAGGTTATGATGATGAAATATAACCATTGAGGAATATATATTGCAAAATTTTGAATATCACGCATGTAAAATAGGTTTACTTATATTGTGACAGAATTGTAGACAGATGCTGCAGTACAGATATAAATAGCACCTAAAGGCCAATCTTCACGGCCCTAAAATCAGGTACAAACATTCAGATTGTGCAAATATGCCACTAATCGGTCAACGAACGTGGAAATGCTTGTTCATCTACTGCATTGGCTCATTTGTGTTTCACATTAAACGTCCTTGTTGTTGGCAGCGCATTTCCCTATGTGAGTGAAGCAAGTGCTGCCAGCAAATCAGAAAAGTGTATGGGGGATGAAAAAAAAAATGGAGGCAACAAAGTGGGTCAAAACCTCATGTAGGCCCATCATGGTGGGGTTATAGCAAGAAACGGAGGTTTAAAGGAGTTTTATAATAAAAAATAAACTTACTCCCTCTTATCTGTTCTTATTTTCCAATTTACCCCACTTTTCTGATCTCTATCCCTGCCACATGACCCGTGGCAGTGCATTTTAGCCACATCTGCAGACATCGTGTACATTCCAGAGCATGTGTTGATCACAAATCCAAGCATTACAAAATTTGCATTGTGGTTCAAAACTCCTTTAAATTTAGGCAGCTATAGGGTTAAGGGTGATGGTAGAAAGTTGAGAAGGTGAGGGGAGCCTTTGAACTCACCGTATTAATCCATGATAGGAGGTAATGTAGCACATTCCCACTGGACCAGCATGCAGCCCGCCCGCGGTATCTCTGTGTAAGGGATGTTTTTGTTTCTATTTTCTTTGTCCTGACAGCTAGCAGCCAGGAATTCTTACAGGGCATGTAAAAAGATATGTTTTGGTGAAAGGGTCCATCAGAGGTATGGTATCCCCTGTGAGACGCATATAGTTATTACACTGTACAGTACACTGTATATCTATCTATCTATCTATCTCATATCTATCTATCTATCTATCTATCTCATATCTATCTATCTCATATCTATCTATCTCATATCTATCTATCTATCTCATATCTATCTATCTATCTATCTATCTATCTATCTATCTATCTCATATCTATCTATCTCATATCTATCTATCTCATATCTATCTATCTCATATCTATCTAACTCATATCTATCTATCTCATATCTATCTAACTCATATCTATCTAACTCATATCTATCTATCTATCTATCTATCTATCTATCTATCTATCTATCTATCTATCTATCTATCTATTGGATAGATTGTTTGGGGTAATACTGTATGACAAGTATTCATAGACATATACAAGTCTTTGGGAGAGTGTACATATTGCAATCTGAAAAAGTCAGATTTTCATATGGTGTGCGATCTTCAGTTGGGAACACCATGGGAACTGAAGATTCGATGAATACAAAAAATACATTAACTGACTTTCTGTCACCTCCCCTATTTATTGGGCAATAAAGACAGGTTTTCTTTCAATCAGATTTCCTAAGAGTGTGGTGCCTGGCTACTATTACATGGCCCACCCAGTAGATGCTATAGTGATGATGAGTGAGTGCGAGTTTAAGGGGCATGTATAATATACATATATACATACATATTACCGGTCCAAGGTTTTAGAACATCTCAGTTTCTCCAGTTTGATGTTTACACAGTTTAATGTCTGAAATGTACTTTGAAATAAATGCAGAGAACAAATTACGATGGATAAAGATAATGGATTAACTTTGTTTATTCAAATTAAATCTAGATTTAAATCTAGCCAATTCTTTTTTGACTCTTCAAAGTAGCCACTTCTAGCTGATATAAGAGATTTACACAATCAATTGTATTCAGATATTTTTCAGAAATTTCTTCCCAACATTGTTGCAGAAGTTCCTGCAAAGGTGCTGCACTTGTAGGATGTTTTGCTTTCAGCGTACTGTCTAGTTCATGCTAAATAAGTTCAGTAAGGTTGAAGTCTGGAGAACATGCAGGCTATTCCATTTTATGAAGCAAACTGATTACTTCCTATCTTCTTCAGTTGTTTAGATATTACTAGAGATGAGCGAGCACACTCGTCTGAGCTTGATGCTCGTTCGAGCACTAGGGTACTCGAGATGCTCGTTACTTCGAGTCGATCACCACGCGGTACTCGAGTCAATTCCATTTCCTTCCCCGCATGTTTAGCACCATTTTCTAGCCAATAGACATGCGGGGAAGGCATTACCACTTCCTGCTGTGATCTGGCAGCCCTTTCTCACCCCCCACAGTCGTGAATGGCTGGGTCGATCAGGTGACCGCCGAGTACTTAAACTGGTCCCGCCCGCGGCTCGCCTCAGACGCATGCTGGCAGAGATTAGGGAGAGTGCTGCTGCTGATATAGGGACAGTGTTAGCGTAGGATCCTGACATCAAGAACCCCAACAGTCCTTCTTAGGGCTACTCTTCATAGTGTGCTTTTCTGTTGTGGCTGTCTGGGAGCAGTAGTGCACCATTTTTTTTTTTTAAGCATCTCAGACTGTGCAGGCCATTTCAACCATAGCGTTCTCAGTCTGCAGTGCATAACACAGAGTTTAGGGACAGAGCTGCTTCTATAGGGAAGGTTATACAGTCCTGATCCTCCGTACAAGAACCCCAACGGTCCTTCTAAGGGCTGCATCTCACCGTGTGCATTATAGTTGTGGCTGGCTTGGAGCAGTAGTGCATCCATTTTTGTATTACGTATCTAGGCCTGTTCCCAGCATTTCAGTAATAGCATTCTCAGCCTGCAGTGCCGTACAACCAGCTCTCACCGTGAAACTGCACTCTATCATTTTTTAGCCTACTGCAAACTACTTCAGTTATACCGTTCTGTGTCTGCAGGGGATAACGCAGAGTGCAGGGACATAGCCACTTCTATAGGGAAAGTTATACAGTCCTCCTGATCATCTGTACAAGAACCCCAACTGTCCTTCTTAGGGCTACATCTGACCTTGTGCTTTACAGTCGTGGCTGGCTGGGAGTTGTAGTGCATCAATTTTTGCATTGCACATGTAGGCCTGTTCCCAGCCTTCCAGTAATAGCGTTCTCAGCCTGCAGTGCCGTACAACCAGCTCTCACCGTGAAACTGCACTTTAATATTTCCTAGTCTACTGCAAACGACTTCAGTTATACTGTTCTGTGTATGCAGTGCATTAGACAGAGATCTCATCGCTAAACAGTACTGTAATATGTCCGGGGCCACGGCAAAGTATTTCAGCTCTGCCGCTGTGCAAAGCATCTCAAAATACCCTTTTCTTGGTGGGGTTGAGATAGCAGCAGTTACCAGCACTATCCACTGGCTTTAGAGTCTTCTCCCACTCCACACAGCCTCTATTATCTACAAGTTTCTGCGAGCGGTAAATTACCCCTAGGTATCAGCGCAAGACAGCGGGTTAATTTTTTTTCAAGTCACAGCATAGAGCCTCCGCTATCTACAAGTCTCTGTTTGCGGTGAATTAAGCCACAATTGTCAGTGCTGTATAGTGGGGTAATTTATTTGGCCCCTGCTCTATTCTTAATCTGCCATGATGAGGAGTAGGGGTAAGGGTCGAGGACGCAGATGCGGACGTCCAAGTGAGGATGTGGGCACAGGCCAAGTTCCAGGGTGTGGTGAATCACAGCCGGCTTCTGCGGGATTAGGAGAGAGGCAAGTTTCTGGGCTCCCCAGCTTCATATCACAATTTACGGGTCCGTGTGGTAGACCTTTATTATAAACAGAGCAGTGTGAGCAGGTCCTGTCGTGGATGGCAGAAAATGCGCCCAGCAGTGTATCGACCACCCAGTCTTCTACGAAGTCCACTTCACCCGGCCTAGGGACTGCAACTCTGAATCATCTGGCTCCTCTTCCTTCCTCCCCGCCTCCTCACTCCATGAAAATAACATATTCTGAGCAGGCAGACTCCCAGGACCTGTTCTCAGGTCCCTGCCATGAGTGGGAAAAAACGGTTCCTCTCTCACCTGAGGAGTTTGTCGTGACCGATGTCCAACCTTTGGAAAGTTCACGGAGTCCGGGTGATGAGGCTCGGGACTTTCGGCAACTGTCTCAAGAGCTTTTTGTGGATGAGGATGATGAGACACAGTTGTCTGTCAGTGAGGTAGTAGTAAGGGCAGTAAGTCCGAGGGAGGAGCGCACAGAGGATTCGAAGGAAGAGCAGCTGGACGATGAGGTGACTGACCTCACCTGGTTTGCTGAGCCTACTGAGGACAGGGCTTCAGAGGGGGAGGCAAGTGCAGCAACAGGACAGGTTGGAAGAGGCAGTGGAGTGGCCAGGGGTAGAGGCAGGGCCAGAACAAATAATCCCCCAACTGTTTCGCAAGCACCCGCTTGCAGCAAGCCTCCATGCAGAGGGCTAGGTGTTCAGAGGTTTGGATGTTTTTTAGTGAGAGTGCGGACGACAGATGAACAGTGGTGTGCGACCTGTGTCGCACTAAGATCAGCCAGGGAGCCACCACTACCAGCCTCACCACCACCAGCATGCGCAGGTATATGATGGCCAAGCACCCCACAAGGTGGGACGAAGGCCATTCACCACCTCCAGGTCACACCACTGCCTCTTCCCCTGTGCCCCAACCTGCCACACAGGTGCCCAATACCCCTCCCAGGACGCAGGCACGAGTGCCTCCCGGCCTGCACCCACACCCTCACCTCCACTGTCCTCCACTCCATCCAGTAATGTCTCTCACTGCAGCGTTCAGCTGTTGCTAACACAAGCGTTGGAGCGAAAGCGCAAATACGCCACCACCCACCCCCATGCACAAGCTATAAACATGCACATTACCAAATTAATCAGCCTGGAAATGCTGCCCTACAGGCTTGTGGAAACGGAGGCTTTCAAAAACATGATGGCGGCGGAGGACCCGCGCTACTCGGTCACCAGTCGCCACTATTTTTCTGGGTGTGCCCTCCCAGCCCTACACCAGCACGTCTCCCACAACATAAATCATGCCCTCACCAATGCGGTTACTGGGAAGGTCCACTTAAACACAGACACATGTACAAGTACTCGTGGGCAGGGCCACTATATCTCCCTGACGGCACATTGGGTGAACTTGCTGGAGGCTGGGGCCAAGTCAGAGCCTGGGACCACTCACATCCTACCTACACCCAGAATAGCGGGTCCTACCTCAGTGCTGGTATCTGCTGCGTTTTATGCCACCTCCTCCAAACCCTCCCCCTCCTCCTCCTCTGCCACCTCTACCTCTCAATTAAGAAGTGTGAGCACGTCACTAGCAGTTGGTAGCGCGCGGCAGCACAGTGGTGGGCAAGCGTCAGCAAGCCGTGCTGAAACTAATTAGCTTGGGTGACAAGAGGCACACGGCCCCCGAGCTGCTGCAGGGTCTGACAGAGCAGACTGACCTCTGGCGTTCGCCGCTGAGCCTCCAACCGGGCATGGTTATGTGTGACAACGGCCGTAACCTCGTGGCGGCTCTGCAGCTCGGCAGCCTCACACACGTCCCATGCTTGGCCCATGTCTTCAATCTGGTGGTTTAGAGGTTTCTGAAAAAATACCCCCACTTGTCTGACCTGCTCGGCAAGGTGCGCTGCGTCTGCGCACATTTCCGCAAGTCTACCACGGACGCTGCCACCCTGAGGACCCTGCAACATCGGTTTCTACTGCCAGAGCACTAACTGCTGTGCGACGTGCCCACACACTGAAATTCTACGCTGCACATGTTGGCCAGGCTGTGCGAGCAGCATAGATGTTATGGTACTCTGCCCCCCCGAGCGCCAGGTGGGGTGCCCTGATCTTCCCGCACCCCACTGTCCCTGCCTACTTGCCTCGGCCCTGGCTAACCCCAGGCGGACAACTGGATGGCGGTCCCTGCACTGGCTAGGGACCTGGCGACTGACAAGATGTGACTAACTGATGGGGGGAACAGAGTGCCGACAGAGGAGGCAGATGGAAATGACCAACAGAACATACAGAGAAAGCAAAGCTGGAAATGTAAGCTGACAGGCAAACTAGAGGCTGAACTGAGACTTAGCTGCAGACAGGACCGACTAGATGCTAGCAGAACCAAAAACTGGCAGTGAGCTCAGGTCACTGCCAGCCTTATAACTGCAAGCCTCCGCCCAGGGGCGGAGAGTGGGAGGAGCTGACTCTCCCACTGCTGCATAAGAAAGGTGGATGAGTGCGGGCGGAAACCTACGGGCGGACACGCCCACACCACCGCACACTGGCTGCCCCACGCCGCCGGGAGAGGCCCGACTCCAGAGCTCCTGGACGCCGGAGCCGACACCTGAGCGGCGCGTGCCGACCGTGCGACCCAGCGCCGCCCTGCATGGTAACAGTAGAGCAATAGTGGAATACCAGCTGAAACATGGGCAGCAGTGTGGTAGTCAGCCTTTGCAATTCTTTACTGAGGAGTGGGTATGGATGGCAGAAATCTGCCAGGTCCTCGGAAACTTTGAAGAGTCTACCCAGATGGTGAGCGGTGATGTGGCAATCATTAGCGTTACCATCCCGCTGCTTTGCCTGCTGAGAAGTTCACTGCTAAGCATAAAAGCCGACGCTTTGCGGTTGGAACAGGAGATGGGGGATGACAGTATGCTTCTTGATAGCCAGACCACACTCATGTCTGTATCTCAGCGCGTTTTGGAGGAGGAGGAGGAGGAGGAGGTGGAGGAAGGGGAAGAGACAGCTGGCCACACTGCAGAGGGCACCCCTGCTGCTTGCCTCTCATCTGTTCAGCATGTATGGGCTGAAGAGGAGGAGGATCCTGAAAGTCATCTTCCTAGTGAGGACAGCGATGTGTTGCGTACTGGCACCCTGGCACATATGGCTGATTTCATGTTAGGCTGCCTTTCCCGTGACCCTCGCGTTGAACGCATTCTGGTCAACTTCGATTACTTGGTGTACACCCTTCTCGACCCATGGTATAAGGAGAACCTTTCCACTCTCATTCCCAAAGAGGAAAGGGGTATGAGAGTGATGCAATACCACAGGGCCCTGGTGGAAAAAGTGATGCTAAAGTTCCCATCTGACAGCGCTAGTGGCAGAAGACGCAGTTTCGAGGGCCAAGTCACAGGGGCGGCGCGGGGATCAGGCAGCATGTCCAGCGCAGGCAGGGGAACACTCTCCAAGGCCTTTGCCAGCTTTATGGCTTTCCAGCAAGACTGTGTCACCACTCTGCAGTCAAGGCTAAGTCGGAGGGAGCACTGTAAAAAGATGGTGAGGGAGTACGTAGCCACTCGTACCACCGTCCTCTGTGATGCCTCTGCTCTATACAACTATTGAGTGTCAAAGCTGGACACGTGACACGAACGTGCGCTGTACGCCCTGGAGGTGTTGGCCTGCCCTACCGCTAGCGTCTTGTCAAAGAGCGTGTTTAGTGCAGCTGGGGGAATCATCACGGATAAGCGTGCTAGCCTGTCAATTGCCAGTGCCGACATGCTTATACTCATAAAGATGAACAAAGGCTGGATTTCCCCAGACTTCTCTTCTCCACTGGCAGAAAGAAGCGGAACCTAATGATTCTTTCCGCTGCAACAGGAAAAAAATGCATCCCCTATCACCACAAAAAAAGGGGGAATTAGCTTAGTCAATCACTCTCGGATATTATTACTCCTCCTCCTACTCCTCCTCCTAAAACAGCATGTCATAACGCTGAACTGTCAATTTTTTTGTGGCCCAAAAGGCTCTGTTTAAAAGTTTTTTACAATTTTTCAAAGCTTCAAAAGTATTGATACTTTAACAGAAACCAATTTTTTTCACAGGGTTGCCTCCAGGCTCTGTTACAGATTAAGCAACAGCGAGCTGTACCTTTAAAAAATGTTTATGGGTTTCACCTGCCTTTGGTACACCAATTTTTCTGGCCCTCGCCTATACTGCTATCTAAATAATTTTTCCGGCCTTCGCCTACACTCATGGTACACCAATGTTTCAGGGGTTTGCCTATACCTTTGCTACAGAAATGTTACTGGTGTCCGCCTTTGCAGTTTCTACTGACTGGTTTGAGGCAATTGCCTATACTTTTGCTACAGAAATGTTACTGGGGTCTGCCTATACTTTTCCTACAGAAATGTTACTAGGGTCCGCCTATACTCTTGCTACAGAAATGTTACTGGGGTCCGCCTATACTCTTGCTACAGAAATGTTACTGGAGTCTCCCTATACTTTTGCTACAGGAAAGTTACTGGGGTCCGCCTATACTCTTGCTATGGAAATGTTACTAGGGTCCGCATATACTCTTGCTACAGAAATGTTACTGGGGTCTGCTTATACTCTTGCTACAGAAATGTTACTGGGGTCCGCCTATACTCTTGCTATAGAAATGTGACTGGGGTCCACCTATACTCTTGCAATAGAAATGTTACAGGGGTTCGCCTATACTCTTGCTACGAAAATGTTACTGGGGTCCGCCTATACTCTTGCTACAGAAATGTTACTGGGGTCCGCCTATACTCTTGCTATAAAAAATGTTACTGGTGTCCACCTATACTCTTGCTACAGGAATGTTTCTGGGGTTCTGCCTGTGCTGTGGGTGCACAAAGACTTCCCATCGCGGTGTTTTACCTATCTGACGCAAATACACTGACTGACTTGGGCAGAAATGTGGGCCGAGGTCCTTGGCGGGGTAAAACTCTGCCATGTTTGGGCACTCTGATTTCTTCCTGTGTAATACCATGTTTGTGCACCCACAGCATTGGCGAGCCCAAGGAACTCAAAGACTTCCCATTGCGGTGTTGAGCTATCTGACACCTACACAGAATGAAGTGTGCGGGGACCCATAGATTTCCTGTAGCTATTTAACTCACGGCACATTGGGTCACACAAGGCGGAGGCTGGGACCGAGTCTGACCCTGGGCCTGCTCATGTACTTCCCACACAGACTATTGCGGGTCCTACCTCGGTCATGGTTTCTCGGCTTTATTATGCCACCTCCTCCTGCTTGGGGTCTGGGGATCAGCGCTGGGCAACATATATTTTCTCTCGTGTTACCACAGTTATCTGAGACACTGGTTTGGGCCAAACAAAAGGAGCGTTACTGCATTAATGAGACGTTCACAGCTGCACTAGCATCCAAGTCTGCTTTATGCCCACGATTAATGAGGGTGTGAGCCGAGGCCGAGGTCTTGGCAGGGTGAAACTGCCATGTTTGGGCGCTCTGATTTCTTTATGTGTAATACTTTCCTTGGGTTCCAGGGTCTCGCCTATGCTGTGGGTGCAGAAAAACTTCCCATTGCGGTGTTTTACCTGTCTGGCACAAATACACTGACTGACTAGATAGAAATGTGGGCCGAGGTCCTTGGCGGGGTGAAACTCTGCCATGTTTGGACGCTCTGATTTCTTTGTGTAATACTTTCAGTGGGTTCCAAGGGCTCACCTATGCTGTGGGTGCACAAAGACTTCCCATTGAGGTGTTTTACCCGTCTGGCACAAATACACTGACTGACTAGGGTTGAAATGTGGGCCGAGGTCCTTGGCGTGGTGAAAATTTGCCATGTTTGGACACTCTGTTTTCCTCATGTGTAATACCATCTTTAAGTTCCTTGGGCACACCTATGCTGTGGGTACACAAAGACTTCCCATTGTGGTGTTTTACTTGTCTGGCCCAAATACACTGACTGACTAGGGTAGAAATGTGGGTCAAGGTCCTTGGCAGGGTGAAACTCTGCCATGTTTGGGCATTCTGTTTTCCTCATGTGTAATACCATCTTTAAGTTCCTTGGGCTCGCCTATGCTGTGGGTGCACAAAGACTTCCTATTGTAGTGTTTTGATTTGGAGGTATTGGTTTGGATCTCCTTACTGGCGATTGCACATAGGTCTAACTCCTATTGGGACGTACTTGTGCTGTTGATTCAACTTCTTTCTGATAAAATTATGTTTCTTAAACCGATATCAGCGAGCACCTATTAGACCTTATGGAACATCACCTGGATATGGATGCACCAGGTATACCCACCACCTTTTCGTATTCTGACAATGATGCAAGTAGAAGTATGTCTGTTGCTGCACGTGATGGGACTTTTTTGGGTCAACCGACGACCGATATGTTATTATGCAAGTGGGAAATAGAGAGCAAGAAGAATATTTCTCTTTCCCTGCATATGACAACTCTCTGCGAATATTATACAGCAAAGAGAATCCCTAGAGGACTACGTCCCCACGTCAGGCGAACACTGATGGCTGATAACAAGGCATTTTGCTCCAAATTTGAAGGAATTGTAAATAAATTTGCTTTTGAAATGATCGAGCTAAACGTGGAATTTTTATAATAGGAGATCCAAGCTAGTAAAGAGCAAATATCAACAATAGAGAGGGGCATATTAGATAATATGTCCCAAGAAAACTGGAATTTACATAAAGATAAAAAATCCACCATACCAAATCGACATCAACAGGAATTGGAAAACATTAAGAAAATAAAATGGTTTAGTGACATCGATGATTATAGTCATGGCTGTGTGTTTAATTGGCAGTCCTCAAACAACAATCTCTGAGCCATTTGGCAGTATGGGGGGACAACGACGACAGAGAAGACGTGCTCCTAGAAATAGGGCGCGCTTTGGGTTCTCATCTAGAGGATCTGTCTCAACGGATGACTCAAGTATTGCTGAAAGTGGCACTATTGCATCGACTTCGTCTTTTTTAGGCCAAACGGGAGCTACGAGGAGGAAGAGGAAGGATAGCCCATCCGTCGAAAATCCCGGGGAGGACGAAAACATCATAGGTCCCGGAAGAGAAGGAGAGGAGATCTCGACGCGATCGACCAAGAGGCCACCGATAGATCAACGGAGATTCCACCAAAGGACATAGTGGTAAATATTTCCTCCAGACCAGTGACTTCCACTGAGGTATCTGTTTTATCTAAGGGACTCTTTTTTTTATCCGAAACCCAGGACAGATTGTTTCTCTTTGAATTTGGACTTACGTCGATTGTATAGGCATATAAGTTTGAAGAGTTTTTTTGCCACACAGGCTCCAGCTGTTGCCGCGCAGACCAACACCCGTGGGGGGTTTTCCCTGAGGGGTGTTGGTCTGTGTGGCAAGAGTACGTATCAACCCCTTACAACAAACCTATATGTTGAAGTTTTCATCAAAGAAGTTGACAGAGATATTGAAAAATTGAGAGTGAGGGCGTGGCCTAGCCAGGAGCGGGAGCGGGCACCATTTTAGAGGCTCCAGAGCGTGCTGCACGCCGAGAGCAATCCCGCCAGTTAGAGACCACAGCCGGGCCCGAAATTAGCACTGCTGGCACCGTGGCAGGCTAAGCTTTAAAACGAGACCTCCCCGAGCCTCCTAGCAGCAATAACACCGCCGCGCCCTACTCACCAGGCGGATCCCCGAGCTAAAGTGTCGGCCCCGGCGGACCGGAAGTGGCGGCGGCGACCGGAAGTGGCGGGATCTGGCAGCTAGATCGCCCACCAACCTGTGGCAACCCCCGGCCGGGAGACAGAGGTGACAGAAGCCCACCTGCAGGAGACCAGAGATGCAGGGAGGAGGCAGAAACGCCGGAGGGGAGAGGTGAGAGCCACCAGAGGGGGAGGGTGGGCCTGTGCTCCCAGAAAAACAGAGCCCTGCTGATACCTGTGTGACCTTGGTACACAGAGGGAAGCCCCCAAAGATCTCCTAGCAATAAAAGGGAGCCCCAAGCACCAACTTAGTGCACAAGCCTGCACAGCTGCATAAGGGGGCATTCTCTCCCCCCCCCCCCTCTCCTTCCCTCCTCACTCCACTCATCCATGCTGCAAACTCCCGGTGGAGTTCTAATCTAATACCACAGCTACAACTGGCGAACTAGAACCAAGATGCACATCTAACAGAATAAAATGTAACGGGAAGCACCGGGACCCCCGTCTACCCTCGCATCCATAGCACAACAGAGCATATGTAGCTACAATAGAACGCATTATAAAGAGATAACACCACAAAGGCAAACCGCCACAAGCCTCCTCAAGAAAATGGTTAAAATCGGAAAAGACAGGAATAAAGAGCATGTAGATACACTAAGACTCAGCAAAAACCAGGCAGAAATGGACAAATACTTAAAGAAAAAACATAGTTCACCAGCAGCGCATAATCAGAGAGCGCACCAAGAAAGCATTACCGAACAAAACTCAGAGGACTCTGACGTAGATAGCGCCTCGGTGGCCTCAGACCGCAATGCAAACACAAATAGAGGTCCGATATCCCGCGTATTCCTCAGGAAGCTACTCGCGCATACCATCTCGCCTTTCATGAAAGAACTTGCAGACATTAAAACTGAAGTACAACACATTGGTCATAGAGTGGAAGACTTGGAGAGCACGCAGCAGGACTTGATACACCATAACCTAGCTCTACAGGCAAATATGAAAGTGCAACAAGATCATTTAAACCAAGCTATGCTCCACATAGAAGACCAGGAGAACAGAAGCCGGCGAAAGAACATACGCTTCAGAGGCTTGCCAGAATCCATAGCTACAGAGGCGCTGGAGTCGGTGGCCACGCAGATCTTCCAATCCCTACTGGGAGAAGAAAGAGCAGACAAAATAGTCATCGAACGCATACACAGGGCTCTGCGGCCCAGACCCTCACCATCAGAACCACCCAGAGACGTAATCTGTGGATTGCTAAGCTATACAGATACTGCCGCTATACTACTACGTGCCAGAGAGATGAAAGAGGTGACCTACGAGATCAACACTGTCATCCTTTTCCAAGATATTGCGCCCAGCACCCTGGCAAAAAGACGCCTACTGAAGCCACTGACTGAGGCTCTGCGCGCAAAAAACTTTCAGTGAGATGGCTATTCCCGTTCGGCCTCTCCACATATAAAGACGGCCAGCAAATAACAATCAAAACTCCGAAGGACCTTGGGAAAGCATGGGAGAAACTTGAGATGACCCCATTAGACATACCATCGTGGCTACCGATCCAGCTCCAACACCAGCTCCCTCCGCTGAAAAAGCCCGAAAGCTGGTCACTGGGACGAGCACCAAGAACACCGAAACACAAGAAGAGACCACTGGCAGAGACATAGGCACCAGCTTCCTTCTCACTCTTCGCCAGGACTCAAGGGCCAAGTAACAGACCCCGACCCCACCACAGCTCAACCCCCAACCCCAGCCCACAATCACCCTTTCCACAGCAACACAAGAGTCTTAAGACGAACGCCACTCGGACAAGGGATGCCCTTTACGCACTGGGTACCCGCACAACAGGGTCCTATGTCCATATTTAGTGGAGGACCCAACCATAGAGAGGCCACCAACCCCCGATGCCTCCACTTCCACTTTGAACTTGAGTCTATGTCTGCAACTGGCAATGAGGGAAAGTCCCCCCCCCCCTACGTATATGCTTCACTCACTCCCCAAGACACAATCGCCCCATCCCTTGAGGCCCCTGGTATTGACGCTGAACTGCTGCTACACAAGCAATAGTCTCTTCCCCTGGCCACACTTCCGGGACTTAACTTTATTCTAGGTATGAACTAGCTTCTAACATGGCTGCCTTCTTTTCCCCCTGAGACTGCTATTGCTATCATTCTCTACTGACGGGGCACCCTGATAAGCAGCACACGCAGAAGAAAAGACGGGAAGACCACAGAAAATGCGCCCCGGGGCCAGAAGACCAGGTAAAGGGGCCAATCCCCGTTACCAAGCCACGATATAGTTACTTCTCTCGTATAACTGCCATTGCCTTTGATGTTGTTGTTAATGATGCTGTTACTGATGATGTTGCTGTTATCTGTCGCTGTTAGTTAATTTTTTCATTCCTAGGGTATAGACCCTAGAACAGTCTGTTGTAAATGTATCCATATACTTAACCTGGACCACCTTAGTGGCCCAGGTAATAACAGATTACAATGATAAAACCAATTTTGGGGTCCCGGTGACGGCCCCCACCATTAAGAGTGAGCGCCCAACCACCCCACCATCATTGCGGAGGGGGAGGGGAGCCATGGGGACTTTGTCCCACCACGGAGCCCGATAGAGGAGCGGGCACGGAACCCTTATGGACACGGCCCCTTCACCCCCCGTGCAACTTAAATTTCCTCGCTTTTATGTGGTGTTAATTGTTCTTATATGTTTTTGTATATGTTTACTAGGCATGAGCACAGGAACTGAACTGGAGAGGGAGGGGGCGACCCAGCAAAAATTAGCGAGTTCCCCGATACCGATCCATGGCGGACGTTAAAATTACTTCCTTTAATGTAAGAGACTGGAACACCCCACAAAAAAGAGCCCAATCCCTCACACTACTGAAAAAAACAAAAGCAGAAGTGGTACTCCTTCAAGAAACCCACTTCCGGCATGACCGAATCCCTTACCTTCCCACAGCCAAATTCAACCAATGGTTTCATAGTACACACACTTCAGCCTCTATGGGGGTATCGATAGCTATAGATAAAAATATACCCTTTATCCTTGAACAAACAGAAATAGACGCACAAGGTAGATACATCTTCCTGAAAGGTACAATAGCACAAGGCAAAGTATCCCTAGCTAACTTATACGCGCTCAACAAAAATCAAATCGCATGGCTAATACGAGCACTTACCAAATTCAAAGACTTTGCTGCAGGCCTGTGCGTGGTGGGTGGAGATTTCAATTTAGCACTAAATCACTCACTAGACACCACCTCGACTTCAGAGTCAATCCCCAGGAAACAAATACGCAGATTGAGATATCTCCTTTCAGATTTAAACCTGCAAGACACCTGGAGAACACTAAATCCAGACGAGAGAGTTCTCGTACTTCTCTCACATTCACTCCACATATCACAGGATAGACTATATCCTGATCTTAGGTAAACACATTCACGCAGTTAGTGCTGCTGATATAGGACCAATCACTGTCTCCGACCATGCCCCTGTCTCTGCTACAGTTAAAATAGATAGCTTGCCGAGAAGGGACTGGAATTGGCATCTCAACTGTACCCTCATAAGCGGTGGAGAACACGGCACCCTCTTGACGGAAAAGCTAGAGGAATATTTTAAAATTAATGATTCACAAGAGATATCTACCCCCATACTGTGGGAGGCTCACAAGGCTTTCATAAGAGGAGAACTAATATCATTGGGGACTAAAGTTAAACGGCAAAGAAATGAGGAAGCCAATAAGCTCCTGGCCCAAATATCAGAACTAGAAACCCTACATAAAAGCAAAACCAACAACGAAACACTAAAAAAGCTAAGGGCCTTAAGAGAGAAACTCAAACAAGTCCTAAACGTAAAAATAGCAAAAACGCTGAACACATCTAAATACAAAATATATGCTCACGGGGACAGAGGCTCTAAGGCAATGACGAGGCTTATTAAAAAACAGAAGGAAAAAACCTATATCTCGCAAATAAAGACCCCCTCAGGAAATACGGTGACTTCTAATGAGGAAGTGACCAAAGAGTTTGAAACATTCTATACCAATTTATACAACCTCCCGACAGACCCAAACACGACTCCTGACACCACCCAAACATTTCTAAATCATCTAAACCTTCCAAGTCTAACCGAGGAGGAAGCCATGTCAAGTACGCTACCATTTACGGAGGAAGAGGTCACCAGGGTTCTAACTTCCATCCCCAACGGGAAAAGCCCAGGCCCAGACGGGCTCCCAATAATCCATTACAAAAAATTTGCAAAGACCCTCGTTCCTTACCTGACTAAACTTTGCAACTCTCTCCTTACCGGCGCTTCCCTCCCGAAGCAAGCCCTAGAGGCATATATTACACTAATACCTAAGGAAGGCAAGGATGCAGCCCTTTGCAGCAATTATCGCCCTATATCCTTACTAAACACAGATATAAAGCTCTGGGCAAAATTAATTGCTCAGAGAATAGCACCTTACCTACCCAAACTGATCGACCCTGATCAAGTGGGATTCGTCACAGGAAGAGAAGGAAAACATAACACTACACGAGCTATACACGTCACACACTACGCTAAAACAAATAAGATACCGCTGTTGCTGATATCTACCGACGCCGAGAAGGCCTTCGACAGGGTCAATTGGGACTTTATGAGACACACCCTCACAAAATTTGGCTTCCCCAGGACCATTATTAGTGCCATTCTCACACTATACTCAAACCCCACAGCAAGAATCCAGATAAACGGCACACCATCAAAACCCTTCCCTATAAAAAATGGCACTAGACAAGGCTGCCCACTCTCCCCCACATTGTTTGTCTTGGTGATGGAGACGCTACTCCAAAAAATTAGACAAAACCCAGACATCAACAGCATTAGTATAGGAGACCTGTTCATACCACTGCAGCCTTCGCAGATGACCTGCTAGTATTTACGACTAACCCGAGGAAGACGCTCCCTGTGCTCATGGAGACTTTTGATCTCTTTGGCAGACTATCCAACTTCAAAATCAATTATCATAAATCAGAAGCCCTCAATATTTCCATGCCCCCCCACACCATAAATTACTTAAAAAAGAATTTCGAATTCCGATGGCCAACCGCGAATATTAAATACCTAGGCATATCACTCACCTCCAACCCTAGCCTCCTTTTCAATACTAACTACATCCCCCTGATCTCAAAAACTAAAGCCCATCTGAAACAATATAATTCACCATTAATCTCATGGCTGGGAAGGAAAAACTTGATTTCTGTATATATACTACCATCAATCTTTTATGTATTGAACGCTGTACCCATAGGGGTCCCCGAATTTTTCTTCTCACAACTACACAAAATGTTTAGGGAATTTATCTGGGACAAACACAAACCGCGACTGGCATTCTCATACCTAGTCCAGAAACGCCCCCAAGGAGGGATCGGTATCCCGAACATAAAAGCATACCACCAAGTTATTCATGTCGCTTCATGGATCTCCCTGACAGACCTGGATAAAACTTCCCCTACCATGGAAGCAGAAAGAGGCACCCTAGGCGAGGCGAATCAATTCCTGCTCTGGTCAGAGGGACCTCCGCTAAGGAAAGGCAACCCTATTAGCCCTATTACAAAAAGCACAATTAAGACTATCCGTTCAATGAGGTTGGAACTGGCGGAGAAAGGTTCACTACCCCCCGATGACCCCTGCAACTGCAATCCCTGCTATACTAACTAACAAAACGCAAAAAACAGAGGGACCCTGGGACAAGCTTAGAGGCCTCACGCTGTACGACTTAATAGAAGGCCCCAAACTTACAAGCCAAGCTCAGGCTGACGAGAAATTCGCACACCTTGACCTAGATTTCCTGGGTAAGGCAGGGCTCTATAAACTAATACTGAAACTACAAAAATCCAGTTATGGCAAGCTCAGAGATCCAATATGGTTTGAAACATACACCTCTCTCCCCTCGCACCCAAAGAAACTGATCACACAAATCTACAAGGGAATTCTCCTTCAAACCGCATCCGAGAAACCTTGGTTTCTCAGGGAATGGGAGAGGGAATTGGGACTGAGCCTAACTAGAGAAGAGACACAAAAGGTCTTAAAACACTCACACGGATTCTCCAGGTGTGTGCGCATACAGGAAAATTCCTATAAAAGTCTATCTAGATGGTACAGAACCCCGGTGACCATATCCAAAACTAACCCTGAGGCATCAGATAAATGTTGGAGATGCAAAAAAGAGAAAGGTAGCGCACTTCACATATAGTGGGACTGCCAGGAAATCAGACCCTTCTGGAAGACGGTCACAGACCACATAAACAAAATTTGCCATACATCACTTTCCTTCAAAGCAGAAAAGGTCCTGTTATGGCTCCCCAATGACAATTTCAAACCCTCCAACAAAAACCTTCCCACTATCCTCCTAGGCGCCGCCAAGTTACTTATCCCTCTATATTGGAGGGAAAAGCAAATCCCTAACCTATCCCAATGGTTGGAGAGGGTAGCGCAAATATTCCGCTTCGAGGAGATATTGGCATGGGAGACCGGAAATAGGGACGAGTTCACAGCCCTTTGGACGCCGTGGATCGGGCACCGGGAAATAGAAACAAATTAAACCCTATAACAAAACAAGATAAGTAAGCTTCACCATACGAAAGGAGTCGCGCCCCCTCCTCCCAACTCGATGCACAGATAAACAGCGTGCTCGCCATGCCTATTTTGTTGTTTCATGTTTTCCCTACCCCCCCCTCCCCACCCCCCTCCTACCCAAATCCCCACTCCCTATAAGTTATGAAACCCAGAGAAAGAATAAGCGAATCTGAGATGCAAAACTGTAATAAAGCAATATATTTTGTTATTGCCCACACCTGTACATCACGATAGGCCCTGCGTGGCAAACTGTCACAATCTCTCTGTTTTGTCTAAAAAAACTTTCAATAAAAAAGAAATTGTTTAAAAAGAAAAATTGAGAGTAAAATCTCTGACTAGAAAGCGCAAGCCATACTATAATCTAAGGAAAGCTGAGAATATTGCTCTTAACACCTTGTCCGCAGATAAGAGTATTACCATCAAACCTGCGGACAAGGGAGGAGCAATAGTAGTCATGGACACATGTATGTATATTCAGGAGATACAGGGCCAATTAAGTGCAGTGGATGTGTATGAAAAACTTTGGTATAATCCTACTTTAAAATTCCAGACTCAGCTGATCATGTTTAATGGATGTACAGCATCCGATAGTACCAACACTATACGTTCTCCCGAAGATACACAAAAATCTTCAATGACCACCGGGTAGACCTATCGTTTCGGGCTGCGGCTCACTCTTTTCCAACATTGCCCTGTTCCTGGATAGACTCCTGCGGGTCTTTGCGGAGGGTGCTCCCTCTTACATCAGGGACACTACACACTTCCTTAATCAAATTCTACCTATGACGGTAACAGAGAATACCATATTGGTCTCATTTGACGTGACAGCTCTCTACACCTCCATCACACATGCTGGGGGTGTGGAGGCTGTTACGAGATATCTTGCCGCATCTGACATGGATGGATCCTGTGTTAGCTTTGCCCTGTCGCTGCTGGAGTACATCCTTACGAACAATTATTTTTTGTTCCGGGGGGTGTACTACCGGCAGCGGCAGGGCACTGCTATGGGATCTAATATGGCACCAACATATGCCAATATTTTCCTCAGGGACTTGGAAGAGAGATGCATCTATGTATCCCCCTTTAAATGCCATTTGCAATATTGGAGTAGATACATAGATGACATTTTTGTCCTCTGGAATGGAACATTGTTGGAACTTATGCCATTTCATGGATTCCTAAATTCCATTTATCCGGAGTTAAAATTTACTTTGTCGCACTCCTTGACGGAAGTGCAATTCCTGGACGTCCTGGTCAAGAAAGTAGGTACGAGACTATGTACGGATCTGTATACTAAAGATACGGACCGCAATAGTCTTCTATTGTATGAAAGCTATCATCCATTAACAATGAAGCGATCTCTACCATGGAGCCAACTATTGCGCGTTAGACGCATAGCACATGATGATACAGTGGATAAACGATTAAGTGATATGTGTGACAAATTCCGACATAGGTGTTACCCGAGAGATATGATGCAAGGGGCTTGTGAGAGAGCCAGAGCCTTGACACAAAGTGAACTTTTGGTCCCCAAAAACAGGAGGGTGGATGGGGTGAGGATACCCTTTGTTTCCACGTATGGTACGGAGAGCTATGCCATTTCTGGTATCATTAGAAAACATTGGTCATTACTTGAATTGGGGTGTCCAGAAGTTCCTGAGTTCGCTAGTGTTCCTTTGATGGCCTACAAGAGGGGATCTAACATCGGTGATAGAGTGGTACATTTACACTTCACCGATGTTGAAATTGAAAAACAACTTACATTTAAATCCCCCAGGAAGGGTAACTTTCCTTGTTTAAATTGTTCCTGTTGTGGAAATTTGATTAAGGGGGACCACTTTTTTCATCCATTAAGAGGCAATAGGTACACAATAGGAGCAAGATACACATGTGCTTCATCATTCGTGATCTACCTCATCACTTGCCCTTGTGGCTTGGGTTACATCAGAGAGACGACCCTGGAGGTCAGATCACGAATGGTGAAGCACAAAAGTACCATCAGTACTAAGAGTAAAGAGTCACCTGTTGCACGACATTTCGTCGAACGGGGACATTCAATTAGCCAGTTTCGATACTGGGTCATCGATCATGTCCCGAAATTGCCGAGGGGTGGTGACCGTTGTCTCCTTTTGAAAAAACGGGAACTAAAATGGATCTGCGAACTGGACACGATGACCCCAAAGGGACTCAATATGGAGTATGCATATCAGCCACATATTTAATTCTAGGAACATCATTGTCTGATATCTATTCGGCAATTTTATCATTTTTTTGTATGTATATATTTGTTTATATGTCTAATCTCCCCCTTTTTTTCTGTTCTTTTTTCACAGGTTCTTGCAACTGTTGGTACTGTTCTCCTCCCGCATCCTGTGCCGATGTCATACATTAAGCCCAAAATTGCCGACTGTTAAAATATGATTATTATATGCAGACCCATGTGTCTAAATAAAATTTGTGCATTTGAAAATTGGACCATCTTGTGTTCTACTTTTAGGACATCTTAAATATATGGGTATAATTGTATTGATTATGGATATATTAATATGTGTACTACCATTTGAAAGAATAATGCAATGAACTATAGGTTATTTAACCCCATTTGAGATATATCTAGAGATGAGCGAACATACGCGTCCGAGCTTGATACTCGTTCGAGTATTAGCGTGTTCGAGATACTCGTTACTCGTGACGAGTACCACGCGATGTTCGAGTTACTTTCACTTTCATCTCTGAGACGTTAGCGCGCTTTTCTGGCCAATACAAAGACAGGGAAGGCATTACAACTTCCTCCTGTGACGTTCAAGCCCTATACCACCCCCCTGCAGTAAGTGGCTGGCGAGATCAGGTGTCACCCGAGTATAAAAATCGGCCCCTCCCGCGGCTCGCCACAGATTTGTTCTGACATAGTTTAGGGAAAGTGCTGTTGGTGCCGGAGCTGCTATAGGGAGAGCGTTAGGAGTATTTTAGGCTTCAAGAACCCCAACGGTCCTTCTTAGGGCCACATCTAACCGTGTGCAGTACTGTGGAGGCTGCTTTTTGCAGTGTTGCACTTTTTTTTTTTTGTATATCGGCCGTGCAGAGCATTGCGTCCTGCAGTAATTAGACATAGTGCAGGGCCAGTAGTGGTGAGGCAGGGACAGAAGACATATATTGTGAGGCAGGGACAGAACACATATTTTGTGAGGCAGGGACAGAAGACATATTAATTGAATATAGGCAGTGGGCCTTTGCAAAAACATTTGGGGAAAAAAATCTATTTGGGCTGCCTGTGACTGTCCTCAGTGTTCTGGGTCTGTGCTGGGTGTAGTAGTCCTCCTAATTCATACGCAGCCAGCTAAGTGTTACAGCAGGCTTGCGCAAAATTATTTCCTGGCTCTGTGTTGGCTGTTAAATAACCGCTGTATTCCAGTCCACAGTGCAACACTCTGCAGTTCTTTGACATACTCCAGGGCCAGTAGGGGTGACGCAGAGAGAGAAGAGATATATTGATTGAATATAGGCAGTGGGCCTTTGCAAAAACATTTGGGGAAAAAAATCTATTTGGGCTGCCTGTGACTGTCCTCAGTGTTCTGGGTCTGTGCTGGGTGTAGTAGTCCTCCTAATTCATACGCAGCCAGCTAAGTGTTACAGCAGGCTTGCGCAAAATTATTTCCTGGCTCTGTGTTGGCTGTTACATCACCGCTGTATTCCAGTCCACAGTGCAACACTCTGCAGTTATTTGACATACTCCAGGGCCAGTAGCGGTGACGCAGAGAGAGAAGAGATATATTGATTGAATATAGGCAGTGGGCCTTTGCAAAAACATTTGGGGAAAAAATCTATTTGGGCTGCCTGTGACTGTCCTCAGTGTTCTGGGTCTGTGCTGCGTGTAGTAGTCCTCCTAATTCATACGCAGCCAGCTAAGTGTTACAGCAGGCTTGCGCAAAATTATTTCCTGGCGTTCCGTAAGCGAAGTCAGCCTCCAACCACAGGTCAATAAGCGGCACATTTAATTACAGCGTTCTGTTTCTGCATTACTGGTAATACAGCATGCTGAGGGGTAGGGGTAGGCCTAGAGGACGTGGACGCGGGGGAGGACGCGGAGGCCCAAGTCAGGGTGTGGGCACAGGCCGAGCTCCTGATCCAGGTGTATCGCAGCAGACTGCTGCGGGATTAGGAGAGAGGCACGTTTCTGGCATCCCCACATTCATCTCACAATTAATGGGTCCACGCGGTAGACCTTTATTAGAAAATGAGCAGTGTGAGCAGGTCCTGTCGTGGATGGCAGAAAGTGCATCCAGCAATCTATCGTCCACCCAGAGTTCTGCGCTGTCCACTGCTGCAACTCTGAATCCTCTGGCTGCTGCTCCTCCTTCCTCCCAGCCTCCTCACTCCATTACAATGACAAATTCTGAGGAGCAGGCAGACTCCCAGGAACTGTTCTCGGGCCCCTGCTCAGATTGGGCAGCAATGGTTCCTCTCCCACCAGAGGAGTTTATTGTGACTGATGCCCAACCTTTGGAAAGTTCCCGGGGTCCGGGGGATGAGGCTGGGGACTTCCGGAAACTGTCTCAAGACTTTTCAGTGGGTGAGGAGGCCGATGAGACACAGTTGTCTATCAGTGAGGTAGTAGTAAGGGCAGTAAGTCCGAGGGAGGAGCGCACAGAGGATTCGGAGGAAGAGCAGCAGGACAATGAGGTGACTGACCCCACCTGGAATGCTATGCCTACTGAGGACAGGTCTTCAGAGGGGGAGGCAAGGGCAGCAGCAGGGCAGGTTGCAAGAGGCAGTGCGGTGTCCAGTGGTAGAGGCAGGGCCAGACCGAAGAATCCACCAACTGTTTCCCAAAGCGCCCCCTCGTGCCATGCCACCCTGCAGAGGCCGAGGTGCTCAATGGTCTGGCAGTTTTTCACTGAGAGTGCAGACGACCGACGAACAGTGGTGTGCAACCTTTGTCGCGCCAAGATCAGCCGAGGAGCCACCACCACCAGCCTCACCACCACCAGCATGCGCAGACATATGATGGCCAAGCACCCCACAAGGTGGGACGAAGGCCGTTCACCACCTTCGGTTTGCACCGCTGCCTCTCCCCCTATGCCCCAACCTGCCACTGAGATCCAACCCCCCTCTCAGGACACAGGCACTACCGTCTCCTGGCCTGCACCCACACCCTCACCTCCGCTGTCCTCGGCCCCATGCACCAATGTCTCTCAGCGCACCGTCCAGCCGTCGCTAGCTTTAAACGTGCACATAGCCAAATTTATCAGCCTGGAGATGCTGCCGTATAGGGTTGTGGAAACGGAGTCTTTCAAAAGAATGATGGCGGCGGCGGCCCAGCGCTACTCAGTTCCCAGTCGTCACTACTTTTCCCGATGTGCTGTCCCAGCCCTGCACGACCACGTCTCCCGCAATATTGTACGCGCCCTCACCAACGCGGTTACTGGCAAGGTCCACTTAACAACGGACACGTGGACAAGCACAGGCGGGCAGGGCCACTATATCTCCCTGACGGCACATTGGGTGAATTTAGTGGAGGCTGGGACAGAGTCAGAGCCTGGGACCGCTCACGTCCTACCCACCCCAAGAATTGCGGGCCCCAGCTCGGTGATGGTATCTGCGGCGGTGTATGCTTCCTCCAGTAAACCACCCTCCTCCTCCTCCTCCTCCTCCTCCTCCGCAACCTCTGTCTCGCAATCAAGATGTGTCAGCAGCAGCAAGTCGCCAGCAGTTGGTGTCGCGCGGCATGCCAGCACAGCGGTGGGCAAGCGTCAGCAGGCCGTGCTGAAACTACTCAGCTTAGGAGATAAGAGGCACACGGCCCACGAACTGCTGCAGGGTCTGACAGAGCAGACCGACCGCTGGCTTGCGCCGCTGAGCCTCCAACCGGGCATGGTCGTGTGTGACAACGGCCGTAACCTGGTGGCGGCTCGGCAGCCTCACGCACATGCCATGCCTGGCCCACGTCTTTAATTTGGTGGTTCAGTGCTTTCTGAAAAGCTACCCACGCTTGTCAGACCTGCTCGGAAAGGTGCGCCGGCTCTGCGCACATTTCCGCAAGTCCCGCACGGACGCTGCCACCCTGCCCACCCTGCAACATCGGTTTCATCTGCCAGTGCACCGACTGCTGTGCGACGTGCCCACACGGTGGAACTCTACGCTCCACATGTTGGCCAGGCTCTATGAGCAGCGTAGAGCTATAGTGGAATACCAACTCCAACATGGGCGGCGCAGTGGGAGTAAGCCTCCTCAATTCTTTACAGAAGAGTGGGCCTGGTTGACATCTGCCAGGTCCTTGGAAACTTTGAGGAGTCTACCCAGATGGTGAGCGGCGATGCTGCAATCATTAGCGTCACCATTCCTCTGCTATGCCTCTTGAGAAGTTCCCTGCAAAGCATAAAGGCAGACGCTTTGCGCTCGGAAACAGAGCCGGGGGAAGACAGTATGTTGCTGGATAGTCAGAGCACCCTCCTGTCTATATCCCACTGCTGAGGGTACACATGCTGCTTGCCTGTCATCCTTTCAGCGTGTATGGCCTGAGGAGGAGGAGGAGGAGGATCCTGAAAGTGATCTTCCTAGTGAGGACAGCCATGTGTTGCGTACAGGTACCCTGGCACACATGGCTGACTTCATGTTAGGATGCCTTTCTCGTGACCCTCGCGTTACACGCATTCTGGCCACTACGGATTACTGGGTGTACACACTGCTCGACCCACGGTATAAGTAGAACCTTTCCACTCTCATACCCAAAGAGGAAAGGGGTTCGAGAGTGATGCTATACCACAGGACCCTGGCGGACAAACTGATGGTAAAATTCCCATCCGACAGCGCTAGTGGCCGAAGGCGCAGTTCCGAGGGCCAGCTAGCAGGGGAGGCGCAGAGATCAGGCAGCATGTACAGCACAGGCAGGGGAACACTCTCTAAGGCTTTTGACAGCCTTCTGGCTCCCCAGCAAGACTGTGTCACCGCTCCCTAGTCAAGGCTGAATCGGCGGGAGCACTGTAAAAGGATGGTGAGGGAGTACGTAGCCGATCGCACGACCTTCTTCCGTGACGCCTCTGCCCCCTACAACTACTGGGTGTCGAAGCTGGACACGTGGCCTGAACTCGCGCTGTATGCCCTGGAGGTGCTTGCTTGTCCTGCGGCTAGCGTCTTGTCAGAGAGGGTGTTTAGTCCGGCTGGGGGAATCATCACAGATAAGCGTACCCGCATGTCAACCGACAGTGCCAACAGGCTTACACTCATCAAGATGAACAAAGCCTGGATTTCCCCAGACTTCTCTTCTCCACCAGCGGACAGCAGCGATACCTAAACAATACATAGGCTGCACCCGCGGATGGAAGCATTGTTCTCTATCACCATCAAAAATGTGGACCTTTTAGCTTCATCAATCTGTGTATAATATTCATCCTCCCCCTCCTGCTCCTCCTCCTGAAACCTGACGTAATCACGCCGAATGGGCAATTTTTCTTAGGCCCACAAGGCTCAGTCATATAATTTTTGTAAACAATTTTTATACGTTTCAATGCTCATTAAAGCGTTGAAACTTTCACCTGAACCAATTTTTATTTTAACTGGGCTGCCTCCAGGCCTAGTTACCAATTAAGCCACATTAACCAAAGCGATTAATGGGTTTCACCTGCCCTGTTGGTTGGGCATGGGCAATTTTTCTGAGGTACATTAGTACTGTTGGTACACCAATTTTTGGGGGCCCTCGCCTACAGTGTAATCAAATTAATTTTTAGCCCACCTGCATTACAGCTGACGTTACATCAGCTGTGTTGGGCACTGCAATGGGATATATTTATGTACCGCCGGTGGCTTCCTGGCACCCACCCATGCTGTGGGTCCACACGGAGTTGTAACTGCATGTGTCCAATTCTAAAGAACCCCAGTCAGACTGGGGCATGCAGTGTGGGCCGAAGCCCACCTGCATTAAGCACGACATTACCTCAGCTGTGATGGGCAATGCAATGGGATATATTTATGTACCGCCGGTGGGTTCCAGGGAGCCACCCATGCTGTGGGTGCACACGGAATTCCCATTGCGGAGTTGTACCTGCCTGTGACTATTTATAAAAAACGCTGTCTGACTGGGGCATGCAGACACCTTGACAGAATGAATAGTGTGTGGCACATAGGTTCCCCATTGCTATGCCCACGTTTGCAGCTCCTGATGGAGGTGGCACAGGATTGGATTTCTCATTGTTTCTGTATAGCATTGTGGGCTATCGCCCCGCCCCTTTTAAAGAGGGTCGCTGCCTAGCCATGCCAACCCTCTGCAGTGTGTGCCTGTGGTTCCTCCTAATGGCAGACGCACTTATAAATAGACATGAGGGTGGTGTGGCATGAGGGCAGCTGAAGACTGCATAGGGACACTTTGGTGTGCACTGTGGACACTGGGTCGTGCAGGGGGGCGTTGGGCAGCATGTAACCCAGGAGAAGTGGCAGCGGAGTGTCATGCAGGCAGTGATTGTGCTTTGTTGGAGGTAGTGTGGTGCTTAGCTAAGGTATGAATTGCTAATGAGGGCTTTTCAGAAGTAAAAATTGTTGGGAGGGGGGGGGCACTCTTGCCGCTATTGAGATGCAGCCCAACATGTAGTCCCTCGCCTGCCCTATCCGTTGCTGTGTCGTTCCCATCACTTTCTTGAATTGCCCAGATTTTCACAAATGAAAACCTTAGCGAGCATCGGCGATATACAAAAATGCCCTTGTCGCCCATTGACTTCAATGGCTTACGTTACTCGAAACGAACCCTCGAGCATCGCGATAATTTCGTCCCGAGTAACGAGCACCCGAGCATTTTGGTGCTCGCTCATCTCTAGATATATCCATACATATATATATATATATATAAATACATTTAATATAACACTCTATTGGTTGGGAAAGACGGATTCGACTGTTCTCCCGATTTATATCTAATATATATTCTAACATGTATTATATATATTGGTAGATACACATATCTTATAGGATGATTGAGAAAATAAGTATTCTAATTATACCTTATATATTACATATATATCCTGCATATTGACATATGGGTTAAATATAGATCCCCTGCTGGTGATGTTTGACACTTTTGATTGCAGAAAATGTCGCTGTATATGGCACTAAATTCTGCTTGTAGATATTCTTTAATGAAGACCGAGTATATTGGTCATTTCCAAGATGGCGCCGCGCATGTGCAGTGACAGATTTTGACTATAGTCCCTCCAAGGGAGATCTCTAGTGTCGCGGGCTTTAACAAAATGGCGCTGCGCATGCGCAGTAGCATAATACGTGCGAGAATATTCCCTGACATGCGCATTAGCTAGATTCAGACGCTACAGACATGTGGCAGTGTATAGCGACGAGGAGGCACAGACCACCAGTATGTAAGTTAACCAAGGGGTGTTTTTTAATTAACTAAATTGTGATGACATTTGATTGGTTGTGGGTGTATGTACTCTGCTATAAAATACCTGTTTAGACCATACTTTGTTAGCATGAAGAAGGCTTACCTAAGCCGAAACGTCGCTGTCTGTGGGTGATGGGTAAATAAAAAGATCATTGGATTTTTCATTGCATCCTGAAGTGCTGCCGGATCTCTTTTTTATATGGACTTTGATTTGGAGGTATTGGTTTGGATCTCCTTACTGGCGATTGCACATAGGTCTAACCCAGATATAGAGTTAAAAAGAATAAATTTTATTAGTAATTAATTTAAAAAGTCAAAGCCTACCAACAAAAAAACAGTCACATAGAACATATAGTGACAGGACAAACAGTTAACATAAAAAGGGAGGATCTTATGGGGGGTAAGGGAGGGGGGAATATATCTACAGTTCCCGTGTAGCCCTCCAGAGGTCCTCAGGAGTCACTTATATAAGATGGTTCACTATCAAGGTAAGTATTTAGTACTTGAGCTGTTATGATTCGCATCCCCTTGAGATGGCGATTGTTTTTTAGTGCGAACCAGACAGCCCTTTTATTTATAAGGACTCGTATGATTTTTAGTATGGTATTCAAATCAGTGTCGTTTGGTGTATTGTTTACACTGTATCATTTCGTGCATTGTTTACACTGTATTCATATTATTTTTGACTCTCATTTGTTTTTGCTCTACGCGTTTCCCTATCGGGATAGCCGATAGTTCGTCAGGAGCTGGGCAACAATACGCCCCTAGAGAAGTAGGAGAGAGTTTTCTATCAGAAATGATCACCAAAACGATGGCTAAAATGTGCCTGTCACTTTTCAATAAAGAGATTCCTAGATTCCTCAAAATTGCCTCATTTATAAATTGCGCTTGGATTCTATCTGTAGAGTGAATCCTACGTATGCTTGAAACCTATAAGGTCCAGAAAGCTATTCAACTGGATCCTATTGCCTCGCAACTGAATGCCGTATTCGCATTAGATAGTGTAACTCTAGGATAGAGTAAAGTAACTGTGCATCGTGTATTATACACGGCGACGATGCATGTGCAAAATAGCCAGAATTTTGTCCACCTCCAATCGTGTCTCAAGATCCTTGGTGATTTTCGTAGGGTTAACACCAAGAGACCTTGGCTCTTGGAAAAATGACTGTCAGGTTAAACACCTATTAGCCCAGCACAATGATAGCATGCAGGATATACAGCCCCACTTCAGGCTAAGACCTACTAGTAACTGCCACAATGGCAAAAAGCATTTTAAGCTGGCTATAAGGCTTGCATTCAGTAAGGCAGAATTAGCTGTAATAGCTTATAGAGCGAGACAGAAGGTATAGAGCAGGGCAAGAGGAGTGCCAGGAGTGATCTCCAGGAGTGATCTCCAGGAGTGATCTCCAGGAGTGATCTCCAGGAGTGATCTCCAGGAGTGATCTCCAGGAGTGATCTCCAGGAGTGATCTCCAGGAGTGATCTCCAGGAGTGATCTCCAGGAGTGATCTCCAGGAGTGATCTCCAGCAGCACCTGCAGCTCTGATGGTGAGCTGCAGGCATCTGAAGTCCATGTGTGTAGGTCTGGGTTATATATCTATAACTCCTCCCAGTGGGTCGTCCTGTCAATTAACTAGCCAATCCTAGGGGACAGGGTGTGTGTCTATCATTAGTATACACAGGTCTCTTTTAAGCTGGATGGTTACCTTAGTTTATTCCTTCCTAGGTATATACACGTTCTTCTAGGAGTGGATCGGGCTATAGATTTCGCCTCCGATCGTCCTAGGAGTACGCACAGGGTGCCGTTCTAGCGACCATCGGGACGGGACTTCCGCGTTCCACAGTGGAACGCAAGCGTGTGACGTCATAACGTCGCGTCCTTCACGTCGCAGCCGGATCAGATGTTACTAGATTCCGGCTTGGGGCGTGACCGTATGACGCTGTGGGTGGAGTCATCGCGTCCCGCCCACTCTTTGTTCAAACTGAATGGCCATTTTTGGAAGCGCTGTCGTTATGCATAGGGATACAACTATAGAGGGATGTGCTCCAGGGGTGTGTCCTCAAATGTCATATGTTGTGTATGAATATATGACTCACTCATGTTCCACATCACCTGCAGTCTTGTATACAAGGTAATGTATTGCATCGTGCTCCGGAATCTGAGCTGTATTTAGAAGGATGACTGTATTCAAAAATACTTTCGTTGCATATACGAGCACACTATTGAAGAGGCGTGCCTGGGGGCTTATCCTCCAATCATACATAATGTATGTAGATGTAGTCGTTACGTGTAAGGGCACATTATTGGAGGGGCATGCCTGGGGGCTCATCCTCCAGTCATGCATAATGTATATAGATGTAGTCCGTCTATTACTGCAATACCTATGGTTGTTTTGTTCATGCATAAGACATAAACACCTCTAAAGCGTAACGATGTGCCCTCCAATAATGTGCCCTTACGCTTAACGATGTGCCCTCCAATAATGTGCCCTTACGCGTAATACACTTCCACTCTGGATGAGAAAGAGGTGTTTATGTCTTATGCATGAACAAAACAACCATAGGTATTGCAGTAATAGACGGACTACATCTATATACATTATGCATGACTGGAGGATGAGCCCCCAGGCATGCTCCTCCAATAATGTGCTCTTACGCGTAACGACTACATCTACATACATTATGTATGATTGGAGGATAAGCCCCCAGGCACGCCTCTTCAATAGTGTGCTCGTATATGCAACGAAAGTATTTTTGAATACAGTCATCCTTCTAAATACAGCTCAGATTCCGGAGCACGATGCAATACATTACCTTGTATACAAGACTGCAGGTGATGTGGAACATGAGTGAGTCATATATTCATACACAACATATGACATTTGAGGACACACCCCTGGAGCACATCCCTCTATAGTTGTATCCCTATGCATAACGACAGCGCTTCCAAAAATGGCCATTCAGTTTGAACAAAGAGTGGGCGGGACGCGATGACTCCACCCATAGCGTCATACGGTCACGCCCCAAGCCGGAATCTAGTAACATCTGATCCGGCTGCGACGTGAAGGACGCGATGTTATGACGTCACACGCTTGCGTTCCACTGTGGAACGCGGAAGTCCCGTCCCGATGGTCGCTAGAACGGCACCCTGTGCGTACTCCTAGGACGATCGGAGGCGAAATCTATAGCCCGATCCACTCCTAGAAGAACGTGTATATACCTAGGAAGGAATAAACTAAGGTAACCATCCAGCTTAAAAGAGACCTGTGTATACTAATGATAGACACACACCCTGTCCCCTAGGATTGGCTAGTTAATTGACAGGATGACCCACTGGGAGGAGTTATAGATATATAACCCAGACCTACACACATGGACTTCAGATGCCTGCAGCTCACCATCAGAGCTGCAGGTGCTGCTGGAGATCACTCCTGGCACTCCTCTTGCCCTGCTCTATACCTGCTCTATACCTTCTGTCTCGCTCTATAAGCTATTACAGCTAATTCTGCCTTACTGAATGCAAGCCTTATAGCCAGCTTAAAATGCTTTTTGCCATTGTGGCAGTTACTAGTAGGTCTTAGCCTGAAGTGGGGCTGTATATCCTGCATGCTATCATTGTGCTGGGCTAATAGGTGTTTAACCTGACAGTCATTTTTCCAAGAGCCAAGGTCTCTTGGTGTTAACCCTACGAAAATCACCAAGGATCTTGAGACACGATTGGAGGTGGACAAAATTCTGGCTATTTTGCACATGCATCGTCGCCGTGTATAATACACGATGCACAGTTACTTTACTCTATCCTAGAGTTACACTATCTAATGCGAATACGGCATTCAGTTGCGAGGCAATAGGATCCAGTTGAATAGCTTTCTGGACCTTATAGGTTTCAAGCATACGTAGGATTCACTCTACAGATAGAATCCAAGCGCAATTTATAAATGAGGCAATTTTGAGGAATCTAGGAATCTCTTTATTGAAAAGTGACAGGCACATTTTAGCCATCGTTTTGGTGATCATTTCTGATAGAAAACTCTCTCCTACTTCTCTAGGGGCGTATTGTTGCCCAGCTCCTGACGAACTATCGGCTATCCCGATAGGGAAACGCGTAGAGCAAAAACAAATGAGAGTCAAAAATAATATGAATACAGTGTAAACAATACACCAAACGACACTGATTTGAATACCATACTAAAAATCATACGAGTCCTTATAAATAAAAGGGCTGTCTGGTTCGCACTAAAAAACAATCGCCATCTCAAGGGGATGCGAATCATAACAGCTCAAGTACTAAATACTTACCTTGATAGTGAACCATCTTATATAAGTGACTCCTGAGGACCTCTGGAGGGCTACACGGGAACTGTAGATATATTCCCCCCTCCCTTACCCCCCATAAGATCCTCCCTTTTTATGTTAACTGTTTGTCCTGTCACTATATGTTCTATGTGACTGTTTTTTTGTTGGTAGGCTTTGACTTTTTAAATTAATTACTAATAAAATTTATTCTTTTTAACTCTATATCTGTGACGGCCTCAACCTATAAAAAATATAGATACTTCATACCACTGTGATTTGCACATAGGTCTAACCCCTATTGGGACGTACTTGTGCTGTTGATTCAACTTCTTTCTGATAAAACCATGTTTGGGCGCTCTGATTTCTTTATGTGTAATACTTTCCTTGGGTTCCAAGGGCTCACGTATGCTGTGGGTGCACAAAGACTTCCCATTGAGGTGTTTTACTTTATTTGTCTGGCACAAATACACTGACTGACTAGGGTTGAAATGTGGGCCGAGGACCTTGGCGTGGTGAAAATTTGCCATGTTTGGGCACTCTGTTTTCCCCATGTGTAACACCATCTTTAAGTTCCTTGGACTCGCCTATGCTGTGGGTGCACTAAGACTTCCCATTGCGGTGTTTTACCTGTCTGGCACAAATACACTGACTGACTAGGGTATAAATGTGGGCCGATGTCCTTGGCAGGGTGAAACTCTGCCATGTTTGGGCTCTCTGATTTCTTCCTGTGTAATACCATCTTTGTGCACCGACAGCATAGGCGAGTCCAAGGAACTCAAAGACTTCCCATTGCAGTGTTGAGCTATCTGACACCTACATAGAATGAATTGTGTGGAGACACATGGATTTCCCATTGCTATGTAACGGCACCTTGGGTCACACAAGGTGGAGGCTGGGACCAAGCCTGACCCTGGGCCAGCTCACGTGCTTCCCACACAGAGTATTGCTGCATTGTGGAGATGTGTAGAAGTGCTGGCACCTGAGTCCCCTTTATGCCCACGTTTGCGGCTCCTGACAATTTTGTGACGGAGGTGGCACGGGATTGGAATGATGATCGTATGTCAATTTATCATCAATTCTCAATAGCATTGTGGGCTATTGCCCACACTTTTAAGAAAGGTCGCTGCCTGGCCCTGCCAACCCTCTGCCATGTGTGCCTCCTTTTCCTCCCCATCCAGTACGCGCTTATAAAAAGACATGAGGGTGGTGTGGCTATGAAGTGAGCATGTGGCATGAGGGCAGCTGAACGCTGCACAGGGAGAATTTTGTGTGCGCTGTGGATGCAGGGTTGTGCAGGGGGTTGGACAGCAATGCCAGCATGTAACCTAGGAGAAGAGGCAGCGGTGTCACCCGCAGGCAGTGATTGTCAATGTTTGCAGGTAGTGTGGTGCTTAGCTAAGATATGCCAGCGCGTGTGCCTTGCTAATGAGGGTTTGTCCGAAGTAAATTGTTAAGAGGGTGACGCTAGACTCTTGCCCCCATTTTGGCTTAATATTGGGACCTGGGAGCCTCAGATGCAGCCATGCATGCTGCCCCTGCCCTTCCCTATCTGTTTCTGTGGTGTTTCCATGACTTTCTGATGTTTTCTGCTGTTTGACAAGTCATCACCTATGCGGAGCATCGGTCCCATACAAAAATGCTCAAGTCGCTCATTGACTTCAATGGGGTTCGTTACTCGAAACAAGCTCTCGAACATTACGAAAAGTTTGACTCGAGCAACAAGCACCCAAGCATTTTGGTGCTCGCTCATCTCTAGTTGTCATAGCAAATATTGTTTTGATTTGGATATCTTTTTTTCTTCATTAACTTTGCAACTTAATTGACAAGAAAAAACCTCAACACTTTTATTTTCGGAACACTTTTTCTTTATGTACAGTATTGTATAGATTACAACCTATTAATGATGCCAAATTTCAATCCAGTGGGCTGTCCTGCACCTCATAGGTAAACCACACTTGCACTGGCAGCCCAGGCTCCCCCAGCGTTTAAAGACGCACAGCATGTTACTGATAAATACAAGGTATTAGTTAGTATTTTGGCCAAAATACACAAGCCCACAAGTCCGTGTCAAGGGGCCCGTCTCCTCGTTTCCTTTTGAGTCCCTACACTAACATCAATTAAAATCACAGAAAAGGGCTATTTGTGCTATTTGTTCCTCCATTTAGCAGTTTGGCTGTCTGCATGTTGAGCTATTTGGGGTGTCCTTACCTGCTTTCTTATATCAGTATATCAGTAAGTACATGGCTGCTTGCTATGATTTTTTTTGCCTTTTATGCTGTCAGGTCTATTGGTTAAGGCTTCAGCATCCTATTTATAGGACAATCACTATTCATGTCTGTGCACATTTTGTCATATTTTCCTGGATCTGAAACTGAGAGAGGTATGTCGGGACATCTCTTCTGAGGTTTGCTGCAGTTGAACATAACAACAAGTCAGTTTGTTGAGAGTTTCTATTCAGTAAACTTGTGTGATTTTGTGCCCGTCATCAAGTCTTTGGTTTTGTTGTTCTAAGTCATCAATATTCAGCAGTAAGAAACCTTTTCATTATTACTTTGCATATTACTATAGTCTGAGAGGAAATATATAAGATATGCTAAAAAAAAAATCTCCACATTACGTGCAACTAAACTTTCTGTCCCATGAAAAGGACGCTGCTGCTATGTGGTACGATTTTTATTTTGATAGCAAAAATCAAATAGCAATCTTTTGAAAGATTATCTGTGTGTGTAAATGGGCCTTTAGTTAGTGTGAGGTAAGATGGAAAAGGACACTTGATTGGAAAAAGAGAAAAGCAAAGAAGGTGTCAGTTCGCTAACTGCAAAGGAAAACCTTTGACTTTTTGTACAAAATGTGATGTTACCTTATGCACACAATGTTTCCACAAAATGTCATAAATAATTAATAAGTAAGTTTCTTTATCTGTCTATTTTTGAATAAGTTTTTGAATGTATAAAATATTTTCTTAAATGAAATACCTGTGATTCATACAATTCTTGCACATTATGGGGCAGTGTCCTATTTATAGGACAGTAAATACTAGGACCTGTGAATGTCAGAATTGTTTCTAAATTCAGATAAATGCTATTCTAGACAACATAAACATATCCTCAAATCGGTTTTTCAAAAAAATAAATAAATAAATAAAAATTTACCACTTAACGGGTCCAAAATAGCCGTCACTCTAGTTGAGTCCTGTATAACTCGGGTTAGGTAATTTTCTTTAGTAATTGACAAAAACTTGTTATCTTTACGAGATCCAAATGTTTTAGCTTCCCAGTTTATATTCAGATAATTAAAGCTCTCCATAAGAATTACCGCATTGTGATTTGCAGCTTCAACTATTTGCATCAGTAAGAGACTTTCATTGGCCTATGTTATATTTGGTGGCCTATAGAGAACCTCTATGAGGATTCTATTATTGTTCTTTCCTCCTTGTATTTCAACCCACAGAGACTCCACATGTTCATCTCTCTCACATATATCTTCATATAGTGTGGCCTTTAAACAGGAATTTACAAAAATGCAAACCCCTCCCTCTTGTTTTTACAATCCCTTCTGAACTGATTGTGACCCTGCATGTTCACTGCCCAGTCAAAGCTTTTGTCCAGCCTAGTCTCAGTTTTTCCCACCATGCCATAGTTTTCCTCAGAGCTTATTATTTCCAGTTTGCAAACCTTTTGGTCAGACTTCTAGCACTAGTCACCATACTATTTAGAAGTTTTTTTTCAATTATTTTTATTTTAGTGAATCCCTATTAACTGTTCTGCCAGTTCTAACTGTACTAATCCCTCCCACCGTTCCACCCAGATTTTCATCACTTAGTCCCAGGTCACTAGCTAGACTATCTTCCCCTCTCTCTCTGGTTGCCCTACCCGCAGTCCCTAGTTTAAACACTCATCCAATCTTCTAATCATCTTCTCTGCCAGCACAGCTGCCCCTTCCCCATTAAAATGAAGCCCATTCCTATGGTAGAACCTGTATCCAACAGCAAAGTTGGCCCATGAACTCAAACCCCTCCTTCCTACACCAACTGTTGAGAAACTTGAGAAGATTCATGAATGCAATTTATCCCATCCTAATTGGGTAATTTCATCCTTAATATCTTATTTAGTGTGTAATGTTGGCATGTTTTTACCCTGCCTATGTGCATGCCCTTACATTTATCAATGTTAAACCTCATTTTCCACTTTTCTGCCAAAACCTTCAATTTATCCAGATCTATTTGTAAATGTATACTCTCCTTTTTTGTAATTTATTTTCATACTTTTGCATCAGCTGCAAATATTGATATTGTACTGTGCAAATGAAGAATAGAAAAAAAGCGTGGAGCAAAACCTGTATGCTATGAGTGGCCCAAAGAGGAGGCAAGGACCATAAAAGTTTGGTATGTGCAAGACATTATAGAGGTGCTGTTGACCAGATACTGCTCCAAGTAAGCGTGAGTGAATGTAGAGATTCAAAGAAATAACACTGGCGGCACAGCACAATGCTCCAAAGACAATCAAATAATTATTACCTCACATGTGGGTTTTATGCACTTTTTATATCCCAGCTTATCCCTTTTTCCTTCATTAAATCCATATCCTTAATAGTTTGGTTTTAGTATTTACTCCAGATGAAATTATGAGGTTTTGCTTCAAAACAAGTTTTCCAGTGCTGGTTTTCTATTTGAGCAAATAAGGACACATTGTCAAGTGGGGTACCACAAGGCTCTGTCCTAGGCCCAGTGTTCAACATTTTTATAAATGATCTGAAGGAGGGAATTGATGGGAAACTGATCAAATTTGCAGATGACACAAAGGTAGGAGGGATAGCTAAGAATAGAGAGAGTATTTGAAAAGGTTGAGAAAAGCTTGAACAGTGGGTGACTAACAGAATGGTAACAAGGAGAAATGCGAAGTCCTACATCTGGGCCTGAAAATGAAAAAAGCACATACAGAATGTGAAAAAGACTAATAGATCATAGACTGAACATGAACTGCACATTGGAGACTCATTTCTATTGTAATGTAAAATCTTTTTAATTGTAATGAATAAATATAGAAAAGTTTTTTTAAGGAAGCTTTGCGTGCTGACCTATTATTTTTGAGCTCACTGTAATAGTAGCTTTCTCTATCCTTTCTGATCTCCACCATCATACCATGTCACAGCCACACAGCTCTCTGTAGAAGCTCAGTAGAAAGGCAGTGAATGCGCTTTCACAACAGAGTTGCAGGGTAAAAGTGAAGCCAATCAATTTATATATTCTAATTGCTAAGATTTCAGTCTTCCAGCCCTCCGTGCCCTTGAAAATAATACAAGCATAAAAATCAAACAATCAGAAATTTTTAATGAAAATCAATTACAAAAAGTCTTTTAAAAATACATTGATTAAAAAAGAGTGCTAAGGTGTATATAGCCTTTACAGAGAACGTATTACCCTTATTTTTTATAACTAATTAATACCAGATGCTGTTTCCATTGTAATGTTTAGTTGTATATTTCTATTCTATTTTGTGTATATGATTATGAAAGCAGCCATCTGAACTGCTGCTCTATGAATATCAGTTCAGAGATTTACTTTACAGTAGCCACACTGACATAGGAAACTGCAATATATTTGTTTCAAAATAGATGGTGACATGGAAAATAAAAAAATATCACCAATTTTTTAAAGAAAATATGTTTTACAGAAAAAACTTGATTTAAGCAATAGGTCATTTTCAAATAATACATTTCCACTCTGTTCACACCTAAAGACATATTTCAGTTTATAACAGAAAACATAAGTCAGATCCAGCATACTAGCACTAGCCATCTATGGACTCTATTAACTTACAGTGAGATCTGCTGGATTCCTTCATGATATTTATTGATTCCTGTCAACTATGTGGGAACTGCTGACAGAGTCTCTGACAGCAGTGTGAACAGAGCTTTAAAACACTGTTTTTTCATCTGCAAACTTGTCTAGTGTTACAACTTAAGCTAGCCATGCATATTAGATAAAGTATGGTCTCAGCAGGGTTGCCCAAAAGTCTCATGTCTCTAGGGGTAGTCCAGTTGCTTGCTGACATCTTCTGTTGGGAAAACAAGGATCGAGAATTTTTAGTTTCACAACGCCAGATTCTTTGTTCCCCTGACAGCAGCTCTTTATACATTTATTTTGAACCATTCTTTGCAATCTGAAGAACAATAAGAAAGCTAATGCATAAACACACTTCTTAACTTTACCATTAGCTAATTGCTATTCCTGAGCTTCAAAATATCAAATACTGTTCCAATATGTCTAGTGTACACATGCTACCAAAATTGTGATGATCTGTAATCATTTAGAATATTGAATATCAAAAGCTATAATTTTGCTATCATACGTTTTGATAACATTTATTATCATTAACATTAACAATATAATATCTTACTGTTGTATGACACATTAAAATCTGGAGTGCATTCTTCTGGTTTACTTTCAAGTATCTGTTTTCTGTTATAACTAGCACTTCTCTGTGATTTGAAACATGTATTGTACATTATGCATGATGGAAATAAATAAGTAAAACTACAGTAATCAGAACACAATAAATCTTTCTATAAATTCAATCCAAGTCTGAGATGCAGACTTACTTCCTTCACACTCTTCACCCCTTGGAGACTTACGGCTAAGTATACACAGCAAGCTGTGGGTATCTAAAGCTTGCAACTTGAGCATTGACTTCTGTGAGATTGCGAGGTCACTACACTGCAAACTTTGGCCATGCAATCTGTGTCGTTAGCACGCTTGCAATGTAGCCCTAGTCTAAAGGGAATGTATAATCAGAAAGTGATCAATAGCTTTAATCAAGTTTTTCTGTTAAACAAATTTCTTTAAAATTTTTGGCGATTTTTTTTTTTTTTTTTTTTTTTTTTTTTTTAAATGTCACAATTAGAGATGAGCGAGCACCAAAATGCTTGGGTGCTCGTTACTCGAGTCTAACTTTCCGCGATGTTCAATGGATCATTTCGTGTAACGAACCCCATTGAAGTCAATGGGCAACTCGAGCATTTTTGTATATCGCCGATGCTCGCTAAGGTTTTCATTGGTGAAAATCTGCAAAACCCAAGAAAGTGCTGGAAACGACACAGAAACGGATAGGGCAGGCGAGAGCCAACATGCTGGGCTGCATTTCAGGTTCCCAGGTCCCACTATTCAGCCACAATAGCGGCAAGAGTGCCTCCCCCCTTACCAATTTTTACTTCAGACAAACCCTCATTAGCAAGGCACACCTTAGCTAAGCACCACCAACTAAGCACAAGCACTGCCTGCGGGACACACCCCTGCCTCTTCTCCTGGGTTACATGCTGCCCAACCCCCCCCCCCCCCCACCGCACGACCCAGTGTCCACAGCGCACACCAAAGTGTCCCGACGCAGCCTTCAGCTGCCCTCATGCCACACGCTGGCCTCATAGCCACACCACCCTCATGTCTATTTATAAGGGCGTCTGCCATGAGGAGGAACCGGAGGCACACACTGCAGAGGGTTGGCAGGGCCAGGCAGCGACCCTCTTTAAAAGGGGCAGGGCGATAGCCCACAATGCTGTACAGAAGCAATGAGAACTCCAATTCTGTGCCACCTCTGTCAGGAGCTGCAAACATGGGCATAGCAATGGGAATCCATGTGCCACTCAGTATTCATTCTGTCAAGGTGTCGCATAGCTCAATCCACACTGCAAGGGGAAAGTCATCTGCGCTCTGCCCCCATACGCAAGTCAGTCAGTGTCTTTGTGCCAGACAGGTCAAACACCGCAATGGGAACAAAGTTTACACCAACAGCATAGGGGGGTCCTAGGAAGCCCAAGACATGAACAAAAAATTGATCTGAGCGGCCAAACATGGCAGACTTGCACCGTGCCCATGACATAGGCCTCGGCCCACAGCTTCAGCAATCCTAGGCAGGAAGTGGACTTTCACTGCACCAAGGACATAGGCCTCTGCACAAACCCTCAGCAATCACGGGCCTACAGCGGACTCCTATGCTAGCGTAGCTGTGCACGTCTCATTAGCGCTGTATTGCTCACAGGTGGGCTTCGGCCCACACTGCATGCACCAGTCAGACCAGGGTTTTTTTATAAATAGTCACAGGCAGGTACAACTCCGCAATGCAAATTCCGTGTGAACCCACAGCATGGGTGGCTCCCTGGAACCCACCGGCGGTACATAAATATATCCCATTGCAGTGCCCTGGACAGCAGAGCTAACGTCAGATTAAATGCAGGTGGGCTTCGGCCCACACTGCATGCCCCAGTCAGACTGGGGTTTTTTATAAGTAGACACAGGCAGGTACAACTCCCTATTGTGAAGTCCGTGTGGACCGACAGTCTGGGAGGGTACCAGGAAGCCACCGGCGGTACATAAATAAATCCCATTGCATTGCCCAGCACAGCTGAGGTAATGTCAGATTAAATGCAGGTGGGCTTCGGCCCACACTGCATGCCCAACCTGACTGGGGTTTTTAATACATAGGGGATTTGTACCTGCCTGTGTCTATGTGAAGTCCCTGTGGACCGACAGCATGGGTGGCTCCCTGGAACCCACCGGCGGTATATAAATATATCCCATTGCAGTGCCCAGCACAGCTGAGGTAACGTCAGATTTAATGCAGGTGGGCTTCGGCCCACACTGCATTCCCCAGTCAGACCGGGGTTTTTAATACATAGACACAGGCAGGTACAGCTCACTAATGGGAAGTCCGTGTGGACCGACAGCATGGGTTGCTCCCTGGAACCCACCGGCGGTACATAAATATATCCCATTGCAATGCCCAGCACAGCTGAGGTAACGTCAGATTTAATGCAGGTGGGCTTCGGCCCACACTGCATTCCCCAGTCAGACCGGGGTTTTTAATACATAGACACAGGCAGGTACAACTCACTAAGGTGAAGTCCGTGTGGACCGACAGCATGGGTGGCTCCCTGGAACCCACCGGCGGTACATAAATAAATCCCATTGCAGTGCCCTGGACAGCAGAGCTAACGTCTGATTAAATACAGGTAGGCTTCAGCCCACACTGCATGCCCCAGTCAGACTGGGGTTTTTTATAAGTAGACACATGCAGTTACAACTTCGTGTGGACCGACAGCATGGGAGGGTCCCAGGAAGCCACCGGCGGTACACAAATAAATCCCATTGCAGTGCCCTGGATAGCAGAGCTAACGTCTGATTAAATACAGGTAGGCTTCGGCCCACACTGCATGCCCCAGTCAGACTGGGGTTTTTTATAAGTAGACATATGCAGTTACAACTCCGTGCGGACCGACAGCATGGGTGGGTCCCAGGAAGCCACCGGCAGTACATAAATAAATCCCATTGCAGTGCCCTGGACAGCAGAGCTAACGTCTGATTAAATACAGGTAGGCTTCGGCCCACACTGCATGCCCCAGTCAGACTCGGGTTTTTTATAAGTTGACACATGCAGTTACAACTCCCTGTGGACCGACAGCATGGGTGGGTCCCAGGAAGCCACCGGCGGTACATAATTAAACCCATCCTCAGGCCATACACGCTGGATGCATGAGAGGCAAGCTGCATGGGCACCCTCTGCAGTGGGCCCAGCTGTCTCTTCCTCCTCAGGCTCCTCCTCCTCCACGCGCTGAGATATAGACATGAGGGTGCTCTGACTATCCAGCGACATACTGTCTTCCTCCATTTCCGCCCGCAAAGCATCAGCCTTTATGCTTTGCAGGGAACTTCTCAAGAGGCATAGCAGGGGAATGGTAATGCTAATGATTGCAGCATCGCCGCTCACCATCAGGATGGACTCCTCAAAGTTTCCAAGGAGCTGGCAGATATCTGCCATCCAGGCCCACTCCTCTGTAAAGAATTGAGGAGGCTGACTCCCACTTCGCCGCCCATGTTGGAGTTGGTATTCCACTATAGCTCTACGCTGCTCATATAGCCGGGACAACATGTGAAGTGTAGCGTTCCACCGTGTGGGCACGTCGCAAAGCAGTCGGTGCACTGGCAGATTAAACCGTTGTTGCAGGGTGCGCAGGGTGACAGCATCCGTGTTGGACTTGCGGAAATGTGCGCTGAGCCGGCGCACCTTGCCGAGGAGGTCTGACAAGTGTGGGTAGCCTTTCAGAAACCGCTGAACCACCAAATTAAAGACGTGGGCCAGGCATGGCACGTGCGTGAGGCTGCAGAGCCGCCACCAGGTTACGGCCGTTGTCACACACGACCATGCCCGATTGGGGGCTCAGAGACGAAAGCCAGCGGTCGGTCTGCTCTGTCAGACTGTGCAATAGTTCGTGGGCCGTGTGCCTCTTCTCTCCTAAGCTGAGTAGCTTCAGCATGGCCTGCTGACGCTTGCCCACTGCTGTGCTGCCGCACCGCGCGACACCGACTGCTGGCGACGTGCTGCTGCTGACAAGTCTTGATTGCGAGGTAGAGGTTACATTGGAGGAGGAGGAGGAGGAAGGTTTAGTGGAGGTGGCATACACCGCCACAGATACCAGCACCGATCTGGGGCCCGCAATTCTGGGGGTGGGTAGTACATGAGCGGTCCCAGGCTCCGACTCGGTCCCAGCCTCCACTAAATTCACCCAATGTGCCGTCAGGACGATATAGTGGCCCTGCCCGCCTGTGCTTGTCCATGTGTCCGTTGTTAAGTGGACCTTGGCAGTAACCGTGTTGGTGAGGATGCGTACGATGTTGCGTAAGACATGGTCGTGCAGGGCTGGGACGGCACACCGTGAAAAATAGTGGCGACTGGGGACTGAGTAGTGCGGGGCTGCTGCCGCTATCATGTTTTTGAACGCCTCAGTTTCCACCAGCCTGTAGGGGAGCATCTCCAGACTGATCAATTTGTCTATGTGGACATTTAAAGCTTGAGCGTGCAGGTGCGTGGCGGTGTATTTGCGCTTTCGCTCAAACTATTCTCTTAGCGACAGCTGGATGCTGCGTTGAGAGACATTGCTGGATGGGGCCGAAGACAGCGGAGGTGAGGGTGTGGGTCCAAGCCAGGAGATGGTCGTGCCTGTGTCCTGAGAGAGGGGTTGGATCTTAGTGGCAGGTTGGGGCCCAGGGGGAGAGACAGTGGCGCAAGCTGGAGGAGGTGAACGGTCTTCGTCCCACCTTGTGGGATGCTTGGCCATCATATGCCTGCGCATGCTGGTGGTGGTGAGGCTGGTGGTGGTGGCTGCCCGGCTGATCTTGGCGCGACAAAGGTTGCACACCACTGTTCGTCGGTCGTCCAGCGTCTCCGTGAAAAACTGCCACACCTTAGAGCACTTTGGCCTCTGCACAGTGGCTTGGCGCGAGGGGGTGCTTTGGGAAACAGCTGGTGCATTATTCTCTCGTGCCCTGCCTCTACCCCTGGCCACCCCACTGCCTCTTCCAACCTGTCCTGCGGCTGCAATTGCCTCCCCCTCTGAAGACCTCTCCTCAGTTGGCTTATCACACCAGGTGGGGTCAGTCACCTCATCGTCCAGCGGCTCTTCCTCCAAATCCTCTGTGCTCTCCTCCCTCTGACTTACTGCCCTTACTACTACCTCACTGATAGACAACTGTGTCTCATCGTCATCGTCCTCCTCACCCACTGAAAGCTCTGGAGACAGTTGCCGGAAGTCCCCAGCCTCATCCCCCGGACCCCGGGAACTTTCCAAAGGTTGGGCATCGGTCACGACAAACTCCTCCCGTGGGAGAGGAACCATTGCTGCCCAATCTGGGCAGGGGCCCGAGAACAGTTCCTGGGAGTCTGTCTACTCCTCAGAATGTGTCATTTTCATGGAGTGAGGAGGCTGGTAGGAAGGAGTAGCAGCAGCCAGAGGATTCAGAGTTGCAGCAGTGGACGGCGTAGAAGACTGGGTGGTCGATAGATTGCTGGATGCACTTTCTGCCATCCACGACAGGACCTGCTCACACTGCTTGGTTTTTAATAAAGGTCTACGACATGGACCCAAAAATTGCGATATGAAGTTGGGGACCCCAGAAACCGTCCTCTCTCCTACTCCCGCAGCAGCCGGCTGCGAATCACCTGGACCAGGAACTCGGCCTATGCCTACACCCTCACTTGGGACTCCGCGTCCTCGACCACATCCACGTCCTCTGCCCCTACGCCTACCCCTCAGCATGCTGGATTAAGAATCGAGCAGAGACAGAGCGCTGTAAAAATGTTTGCGAATTATTGCCGCGCAGTTGGTGGCTGCCAGCGGTAATATAATGCTAAATGAAGCCAGAGATAAATTATAAGGAAGGATGCAAGCAGGACTAGCAGTGCACTATGCAGTTGAGATTCACCTCCAGTCCCACAGGCCACGCAGTAATGTGCACACTGGGTTACAAGCAGACGTAAAAAAGGAGTCCTTTTTTAAAATTAGTTTTTTTCCAATGCAATGCAGGCAATGGAACGTGTATTGGACTCTCCCTCTATGGCTGTCTGGCACCGTACACTGCGCCGGCAGCTGACTAGTAACACAGAGCGGAGAAAAATGTTAGTGCTTTTTAAACGTGCACTTGGAGGCAGAGAGCACTTACGTTACGCTAACTGCACCCAGCAAAAAATGACACTGAAGGCTGAACTGAGGCCTTGCAGTGCAATGCTGAGGTACTACAACTCCCAGAAACCACGGAGTTAAATGCACAGGTAGACAGGATTCCACACTACCACTGTCCCTGCATCACCAATACTTCCCCTATACTACTATAGTACAGACTGCAGCCTGAGAACGGTATAGATGTAATGGGGCTGCACGCCCGATATACCAAAAAAAAAGGCAAACTGCTCCCAGCACCCACAACAGTAGTGCACTAGGTGAGCTGTGGCCCTAAGAAGGACCGTTGGGGTTCTTGTAGACGCTAACACTGTCCCTATAGCAGCAGCAGCATCAGCAGCACTGTCCCTGATCTCTCTTAGCGTGTCTGTGGCGAGCCGCGGGTGGGGCTGATTTAAATACTCGGGGGTCACTTGATCTCGCCAGCCACTCACTGCAGGGGGGTGGGATAGGGCTGGAACGTCACAGGAGGACGTTGTAATGCCTTCCCTGTGTTTCTATTGGCCAGAAAAGGGCACAAATTTCTCAGGGAAGGAAATGTAATTGAGTCGAGTGCCACGTGGTGCTCGTCTCGAGTAACTAGCATCTCGAACACCCTAATACTCGAACGAGCATCAAGCTCTCGAACGAGTGCGCTCATCTCTAGTCACAATGTATATTTTAAAAAAATTCTAAGCTTGCAGTTTTTACGGAAAGTGCCATCCCTTTTATGTACATAAAACCCAGCTATGTCGGTAAAACAATTTCACTTTACAAAATGTGTTTTCAGAAATGTTTTGATCAACTCATACCTTGAAAAAGATGGTATAAACTCTTACCATATCACGTAAAAATTCATTATGAACAGTCTGGTAGGTGAGCAGGCCATCTCTGCTGCACTGTCTGGAACATTCCTCTTTACCAGTCTAAGTCTCCTAACTAGAGATGAGCGAGCATACTTGTCCGAGCTTGATGCTCGTTTGAGTATTAGGGTGCTCGAGATGCTCGTTACTCGAGACGAACACCACGCGGTACTCGTCTCGATTAAACGAGCACTGACCATTGAATTCAATGGAGCCGGCAATGTGTAAAAATAAAAAATATATATATATACTCACCTGGTCCCGGCAGACGGAGTTCAGCGTGGCCGGCTGCAGTCCTCCTGAATTGCTCTGAACAGCTGTGAGTAGTATTCAGCAGCCGGGGATTTAAAATCCCCGCCTGCTGAATGAGCTGCCTCTGATTGGTCACAGCCTCACCAATCAGAGGCAGCTCTCACTCACACCCATTCATGAATTCATGAATGGGTGAGTGAGTGCTGCCTCTGATTGGCTCAGGGATAGCTCTCAGCTGAATGACATTTTTTATTTTTACACATTTCTGGATGAATTGCAGGGAAGGGCTTATATATTTAAGCCCTTCCCGACAATTCATCCCGCGATCGCCGGCAGCCCATTGCTTACTATAGAGCCGGCTATATTGCCGGCTCCATTGAATTCAATGGGCTAACATCGTTCTTCTCTGGTAGAGGAGAACGATCTTTACGCTGACAGTGCGGGGGGGGGGGGGGTCTCACTCTTGCCACTATTGTGGCTTAATAGTGGGACCTGGGAACTTGAGATGCAGCCCAACATGTAGCCCCTCGCCTGCCCTATCCCTTTCTGTGTCGTTCCCATCACTTTCTTGAAATTCCCAGGTTTTCACAAATGGAAACCTTAGCGAGCATCGGCGAAATACAAAAATGCTCGAGTCGCCCATTGACTTCAATGGGGTTCGTTACTCGAAACGAACTCTCGAGCATCACTGAAAGTTCGACTTGAGTAACGAGCACCCGAGCATTTTGGTGCTCGCTCATCTCTAGTCTTTATTAATATGACTAATAAAAGAATTGATTGTAATGGCTAAATTCTTTATTAATATCTTTAAATTGTTGTTAATTAAAGGAATAGAGGCATCATTTTCTCATGTGGTGTGATCTTTATCTGGCTTAGGTTTAACTTGAGTATGAATCCAATTAGCTGTGGGAGATAATCTCAAGCCTTGCAAAGGGGATTTTAAAAATCTACCAAGGGTATGGCCAGGGCAAAAAATAATTTTTTAGAGTGCCACTCTACTGGAAGAATTGAGCTGCACTATAGGTTTAGTAATGAGGAACACGGAGCAGCAGGTATAGTATTAGCAGCAACAGGATGGCAGTGTTAAAATGCTAGAGTTTAGGGGTTTATGTTGATAAAGTGGGTGTGGATGGACTGAAAAATAAATTAGCCAAAGCTAGAGGTGTAACTTGAATCTACTGGACTCCAATGCAAAACCTGTCACAGAGACATGTGTCATGTATTGTAAGAGTGTCTTCCTTTGCGGTATATTCCAGGAGCTGACTGTAACTGTGACTTCTGTGACTTCTGCACTATCTATAGCTGTATCCTTGGACAGAGATGTCTTGCTACCAAATAATATAGTCTTAGGAATAAGTCTTCATGATGGTATGGGTTGAATGGAGAAGAAACGTAAGGTAAATTACTGATATCAGAGAACATAGAATGGTAGAGTTGGAAGGGACCTTCCAGGTCATTGGGTTCAAGCCCCTGCTCAATGCAGGATTCACTAAATCATCCCAGATTGTGACATTGAGCTTCCTATGTGCATATGGAGCTCATGCCAACAGGCTGACATATCACTGTATGGAAGCAGCAATCTGTAATAGAGGTATATAGTATAGGATGAGATGATACCTTGGAAGAGCCACAATGTTGATAAAGTAAGAAACTTTTAGTCAAGTGCTTGACTAAATTTATTTGCATTATTTCTTGTGCTCAAGAAACTAAAATCTCTTTTGGAAACAGCAAAACTACAAGAAACTATTAGTAACAGTGGGCGTGTTCGGTGTGGCATTTATTTCATTTTTTTTTTCAGTTGATATGTTCCATAGCTTTATGTTAGCCAAGTAAGGCACAATGGCTTTGCTGACTCATATGCACTGACATCCTTTGGTTTCATCTCATTCACCACAGTTAGGGTGCGGGCAGACGAGCGTAGGCGTATTTACGTTCGCACGAGCGCAACGTATAATCGCCCGAGCGATCGTTTTTCACCGATCACGACCAGAGCTAGAAAGCGTATTTTCGTTTGTTCCTACTTTGCAAACGGTCTTTTCGGCGATCGAATATGCGTTGGCGCGTATTTCGGTCGCATATGTTCCGTTTTTTTTCGAATTGCCGTTTTTACGCGCCGTAAAATCGCCCATGTGAACGAATACATTCGAAACCATTGCCTCAGATGGTCACGTATATACGTTTGGTCGCAAAAACGCGCCGTTTATGCGCTCGTCTGCCCGCACCCTTACAATCAGTTTCCTGTTCCTAAATAAATAGTAACACTTTTGTATGGCAGCCGGGCGCTCGGAGCGGGGAAAAGCTGGATGCAGAGAACAAGCGGCCCCCCACTTGTTCTCTGCATCCTCCAGAGGCAACGTTTAAGCGATCATCTTGTGACGTAAATGACACAACGGTTATCGTTTAAAAGACATCTTTTAAGCAATAATCGTGTCTAAATGGGCCTTTAGTTTATGGTGCTGTTCGGAGGGGACACGTTGTCTTTAAGGAAGCTGGCCATTATGCATAACATATAAGGGAAAGAAAAATTTGCCATGGGTAAGTTGGTTTGCATAAAGAGGGGATCTCCTCAAAGAGCTGATGTTTTGGAGAGAATTCACTATACTTGCTTTGCTCATGAAGCAACAACTCTCAAGCTTTTTTTCTTAAAACTAGCTATAAAAATATATCAATATGTGTATTATAACATGCAAACAGGTCACTGCAGTACAAATATTAGGAAATAATTGTAGAACAATAGATTAATTTATTGAATTAAATGATGGTTTGTTAGAAATAAGTATTTATGCACTTATTTCATGTTTAATTGCTGTAAATTCTATATCATAAGCATGTCCGTTTATATTTCACATATTTAACATCAAAATAAAAAAAGCTAAACAAAGATTTTGCACCTATACACTAAACTGCACAAATGCACATAAGAAAATATTCATTTTCTTGTAATATTTGTCTTACCCAATAAGTTAATATTTACAGTCAGAAATATTTGTTTACATGCACGGAGTGCTAGAAGCTTTTGAACAGGTGACATTATGTTCAGTATATAGGAAGGCTTGTTGGCTTTGTAATATATGTGTCTTCAGCCTCCGTGTTGGTAAGAATAATACTACAGAAATGCATCATGTTGTCCAGCAACCACATTAGACCCTGGAGAGGAGAAAAATAATATGGCACGTATAAGTGTAGTGAATTAATACGACTAGTTGACGGCCTGTTTGAAAACTGATAACATCTTTACACAGTGCCATGCTTCAAGCATTGATCAACAGATGACTATTACATTTATCTAAAGAATTGTCGCAAAATACTCCCTGTTCATACAGACTGGACCAAGAAAGTTATTTGTTTTACGCAGAACAAACAGTGATTTCCATTATGAACCTCTTTCATCTCCTTTGGTATCTGGGAATAGGCACACACACTAAATACAAATTGACTTTTATGTCTTGTAACCTGAAATATATTTCATATTGCCACAGAAAATGTTGACTAGTGTTTACATAGGAAGCCACTTAAAAAATTAAAATTATTTTTGTAATGGTTCCAATGCTCAAGCTATACTAATGTCTGGCACATTTAATTTTACAGTAAATTCTTCAAATTGACTCTTTCAGAGTTGCAACAGCAATTTATTGCTTTCACAGTACTTACTGGGTGACATAGAGTATAATGCTAACACGTTTACAAGCTGTATAATTATAGTATATGTTGAGTAGATGTTTTGTGTTCAGTTTTCCACTGAAGACTAAGCAGGTAGTTCATTGTATTGCCATACATACAGAAAGAGTAAATTATTTTCTTAGCATGTTGCATGCATTAACTATGTGAAAATCACAGAATTTCTAGAGTTCATTCCTAGTACACATTTATGGGAAATAAATAGTTAATGACCACAGGAGATCATTCAACTGGCAGCCTTTTCATGCATGTAAAAAACTTTAGAATTAGTTTTGCTCACTAGTACAAAGTTGGTCTCGGGAATTTAAAGGGGTTTTCAAATGGTTGATGACATAACCACAAGATAGGTCATCAATAGTTAATTGCTAGAGATGAGCGAACGTACTCGGTAAGGGCGCCCACCCACTGGCGATTTTTTTCCCTGCGAAATTCGCAGCATTTTTTTCTCTGCAGGGGTCTATGGGACTTGTAATGTTAAAATCGCGATCGCGCAAAATCGCAATTTACCGCGAAATCGCGATTTTGCGCGATCGCGATTTTAACATTACAAGTCCCATAGACCCCTGCAGAGAAAAAAATGCTGCGAATTTCGCAGGGAAAAAAAATCGCCAGTGGGTGGGCGCCCTAAGGCCGATTTCGCAATCGAGCACCGCGATTTTCGAGTACTTCACTACTCGGGTGAAAAGTACTCGGGGGCGCTGTGTGGCGGGGCGTGGCGTGGTGGAGCGGGGGGTAGCAGCGCGGAACAGGGGGGAGCTCTCTCTCTCTCCCTCTCCTCCCCCACTCCCCTCTGCAACCCCCCGCTCACCCACAGCGCCCCCGAGTACTTTTCACCCGAGTAGTACTTGAAAATCGCGGTGCTCGATTGCGAAATCGGCCTTACCGACTACATTCGCTCATCTCTATTAATTGCCAAGGGAGTCAGCACTCAGGACACTCATCGATTAGCTGGTTTCTGGGCCACTGTGCCAGTGTAAGTAGCTGATGTGCTTGTGGAAACACACAGCTCTATACACGCTGCAGTGGCCCAGAATAGTATTGCAGGCACAGTACCCCTTCAAGTGAATGTTAACTGTGCCTGCAATACCATCCTGAGCCAACACAGTTTGTACTGCTTTGGTGTGAAAGCATTGGATCTATAGGTCAACAATAGTTCTGTCCCAGTTAACCCATCTAAGACACTTTTACTCTTGCTAATGATTAGGCACAAACATTTGTATAAAAATGAAATTGACAGACCCATCTCTAGCTTCAATATGGAAGTTAAAATAATAAGAAAGAAAACATTTAGGTATACACAATAGGTTATGCCTGGTAACAATTTTAAAAATCTGAGTCAGTGGAAATTCTGCTGTCATTCATGGGGGAATCAAGATCAGGCAAGGTAATTCACAATGCATTCTGATGTAATGTCTGCAGGGCTGCCTTCCTTTCCCTGTATTCTTTACAGAGTATGTCTGCCAAAAAATAAATTAGATAGGCAAGAAATTGAAGGGTGAAGCTGCTTTTAAAGAGACTCTGCCCCCTCTTTTTAGCTCTACAAGCTAAGCTTATGGGATGAAAGTAGGTAACCCGCTGAGTCCAGGGATGTAAGTGTCATACTTACCTTCCCTGTTGTTCCCTTGATGTCAGCACATTTAGGGGAGTTGCTAAATATTCCACTCATTATAAAATTAGAATGGGCGGACTACTTAGCAGCAGCTTCCAGTGGTCACATCAGAGAAATGATGGGGGAGTAAGTAGAACACATACAAAGATTCAAGATCAAAGAGGAGAGCCTTTATAAAGCCAGACTAGATAAAAAATAGAATATGACTAGATAAAAGAGATCAAGAGTTATCTAAACGTATGCTGGATTTGAGGAGAAGACTTTAACCACTCACGAGAGCTTTAAGAGCGAAAGAAATTCCATATGAATGGCTGCCTGCATTTGGACTAGCTATCTCTGGATTTAACAAAACTTGAAGCACTAAAACACCAGAAGATCTTCCTCAGGTTCTTAGCAAATTGAACTTAGTCGAACTTGTCCAATCGGGTGATTGGACCACAGCTGAAGAATGATGAAGAGAGTGATCTTTTGTTAAATGCATTTTTGTGGCTGTGTTTTCACTTTCTGTTTCTTTATTTTCAGCTTCAGATCACTTCAATAAGACTGTGCTGGGGAATATAAAACACCACAGCTTTACCTTTTCATATTTGCTGTTAAACCTGGACGAGTGGGCTTAGCCCACATTCCCCTGACCACCTGCAAAATGTTTTGGAATGCTTTCACTAGTATTCAACAGTTATGGTACATCTGTACATCTAGCTATACTCTGTGATTCAGACCCCAATTGGCAACCAGAGACTGACGCTCATTGTTAATCTGTTGCACTTCTTCTTGTGTGATAATTATGCTGACCACCTTCCTTTACTGGCATTTATCTTCTTGTTTTTCCAATAGCTGATCTTCACTTTGCCTCATTTATTAAAAAGGTATTAATATCCCTCAGAAAAGACTACAAGTCTTATAATATTTAGAAAAGAACATTATTAGTATAGCCTTCCTTTATTTTAAAAGAAACTACACTCCTACAATGAAAAATAAGGCCTTCACACGAATGATACAGCAGATCATCTCCAATTAAGAGGGGTAGCTATTGGAGTGAATAAACAAAAACTATTTTAATCTCCATGGCCTAAAAATTGACCCAAAAATTCTTTATATTTTGCTAAAAGGCATAGTTATCGATAAAAATGCTTACATTTGCCCTAAACATTCATTAGGACATCTTCTTCTCTAATATTTTTGATGAATTAGAAGGTTTCACAGAAGGAGACTTAATTTTAGGTGGGAATTTTAATGTCTCACTTCAGTCTTTACTTGATACCTCTAATGGCTCATCTAACATCCCCTTAACAAAACTTAAAATATCAGAAACTTATTGGCCAATTTTCATTTGGTAGACTCATGGAGAAATTCCTATTCTTCCACAAAATTTTTTTTTTTTATTATTCTGTAGAAAAGAAATACTTGAGTATTTACTATATTTACAGTTATAGTTAATAGTGAGCTATTTTGGTTGGTGTCGGTTTTGGATTATTTTTCTTTCTCATATATATATATTGTTGTTTTATTCGGGAATTTTGTTTTACTTATTAATGAAATTATGTTTTTTACTATCTATGTCACCCATGATGTAATATAAGACCTCTGGGGGACATTCACATGTTTTTTTTCTCTTATTTGACATTTTTCCACTGTAGCTGGGGCATCTACAGGAGCCCCAGTTACAGCGTAAAACAACCCCTGCAGTGACATTAGTCACTGGCAGAGCTGGCCAGGGTCTTGTATGACCCTCCAGCTCTGCTGTAGCAGGGAACCCTAGCGGTCACATGACCCCCCCCCCCCCAGGACAAGGTGCTGTAAATTTACAGTGCCTGATCCTAAACGGGTTAAGCCACAAATAGCTCTCCCGACCCCAAGTGCTTTATTTGTATACCTGGTGAAAATCTAAAAATTCTTTGAGCAGAATAATGTTTTCAAGAAACTCAATTACCTCTGTCCTTGGAAATCTCTTCTTTTTTTATAGAGCAAAGTGATTAGCAATATCCACACTTGAAGTTACTAACATGATTTCCAGTACATCAGTACTTAGCTCAATGAAAAATCAGGAATAGAGGCGATCCAGCACCAACCTCTAACTTCCACCACAGTCAGAGAGATACTGAATTAAACAACAACCAGCTAAGCACAAGAACAGGTTAAATGGTCCTCCCAAATGTCCCACGGTGAAACCAAGCAAGTTTCACCTAAAATCACTCCCAGCAGATCCAGAAGATAAAGAAAACCAAATACAAGACCTAAACCAGATTACTAGAAAGGAACAGATCCCAGAACCGCCGCAACAGTACCTCCCTTTTAGAAGGGGCCCCAGGACCCTTAGGATCAGGTCATCAGATTAAGTCTATGAAATTTTTTTACAAGACGATCCGCATTGACATTTGCAACCAATACCCATGTCCTCTCCTTATGACCATACCCACGGTAATACGCTAAGTTCTGTAGAGATTTCCTAACCTGATGGGAGTCCACTATGTGACTTATCTCAAATTGAATATTACCATCAACCAGAACCCGGGCAGGAGGAGACAAAGCATCTCCTGAATCAACAAATTATTTCAAAAGAGATCTATAAAACACGTTACTTATTTTCTTAGAGCTGGGAATCTCCAAACAAAACAATACCAGAATAATGTTTTCAATGATCTTGGAAGGATTGATAAACCATGGACCTAAATTGAAGGACTGTTATTTGAGTTTTATGTTCTTAGTCTCATGTAAAACCACTCCCACCAGATCCAGAAGACAAAGAGAGACAAATTCAAGACCTGAACCATACTTGTAGAAATGAACAGATCCCAGAACAATTCCTAACAATGAAATTGACATGATAATCAGCTTAATTGTTTTTATAGCCTTAAGTATATATCTGTAAATATAATGTGTATGTGTGTGTAGATGGATAGATATCGATATATACTTAAAGCTATAAAATCAATAAAGCTGATTATCATGTCAATTTCATTGTTAGGAAGATTTTTATTGTTTAAGCAAAAGACCAATTTCAACGCTGAACTATTGAAATTGATAGATTATACAAGAAATGTTGCCACTGAAATTTATGTAGCCGTAGGGGAAAGAGCTGCAACAATTACCAAAGTTTTTCTATCAGCACATGGATGGAAATTCATTGAATTTGACATGTTCACATGAGAAAGCTTCTGCTGGTGCACTTCTATGTAAAATTTCTCACTGTGGAATGCACTCATCAAGATCAAAAGGATATATTGTCAGATGCAGAGATGGTGATGACAGAGACATAAACTTACCAAGACACCTTGCTTCTTTTTTCCATTTCTGACCATCTGAAGATTCTTTTTTTCTTTGTCGTAACTTTTAAACAGGGAATTCAACATGTTACACGCTGAAGGTAAACAATAGTTTGATGAAAAAACATCTTGATGCACAGTTCTATATTTATAAATAATGGGAATTTGACTTCAAGCGAGATATGAACATTGTTTTTGATTTTTTCAGATTTTCATATCTACATTTTAAAGCCCTTCAACATTTGCTGGCATACAGTCAACTAGAAAGAATAGCTTGTACTTTTCATTTATAAGCTTTAAATATATATTTTTTATTGGCAATCATTTAATAAAGAATTCAAAATTATTTTGGGGTGTTTTGAACAAAACTGTAGCTTTATTTAATAAAGCTTTATTTTGTTTTGTATGCTGATTGAATCTGGATTATATAATAGTATTTGAGATAATCCTAGTTTCTTCTGTAAACACTAGAGATGAGCGAACGTACTCGTCCGAGCTTGATACTCGTTCGAGTATTAGTGTGTTCGAGATGCTCGTTACTTGAGGCGAGCACCACGCGATGTTCGGGTTACGTTCACTTTCATCTCTGAGACGTTAGCGCGCTTTTCTGGCCAATAGAAAGACAGGGAAGGCATTGCAACTTCCCCTGCGACGTTCAAGCCCTATACCACCCCCCTGCAGTGAGTGGCTGGGGAGATCAGGTGTCACCCGAGTATAAAAATCGGCCCCTCCCGCGGCTCGCCACAGATGCGTTCTGACATAGAGGAGGGAAAGTGCTATCTTGTTGGAGCTGCTATAGGGAGAGCGTTAGGAGTATTTTAGGCTTCAAGAACCCCAACGGTCCTTCTTAGGGCCACATCTAACCGTGTGCAGTACTGTGGAGGCTGCTTTTTGCAGTGTTGCACATTTTTTTATTTTGTATATCGGCCGTGCAGAGCATTGCGCCCTGCAGTAATACTCCAGGGCCGGAAGCGCTTAGGCAGTGACAGAAGACATATTGATTGAATATAGGCAGTGGGCCTTTGCAAAAAAATTTGGGGAAAAAAATCTATTTGGGCTGCCTGTGAGTGTCCTCAGTGTTCTGGGTCTGTGCTGGGTGTAGTAGTTCTCCAAATTCATACGCAGCCAGCTAAGTGTTACAGCAGGCTTGCGCAAAATTATTTCCTGGCTCTGTCTGGGCTGTGAAATCACCGCTGTATTGCAGTTCACAGTGCAACACTCTGCAGTTATTTTACATACTCCAGGGCCAGAAGTGCTTAGGCAGGGACAGAAGACATATTGATTGAATATAGGCAGTGGGCCTTTGCAAAAAAATTTGGGGAAAAAAATCTATTTGGGCTGCCTGTGAGTGTCCTCAGAGTTCTGGGTCTGTGCTGGGTGTAGTAGTTCTCCAAATTCATACGCAGCCAGCTAAGTGTTACAGCAGGCTTGCGCAAAATTATTTCCTGGCGTTCCGTAAGCGAAGTCAGCCTCCAACCACAGGCCAATAAGCGGCACATTTAATTACAGCGTTCTGTTTCTGCACTACTGGTAATACACCATGCTGAGGGGTAGGGGTAGGCCTAGAGGACGTGGGCGCGGGCGAGGACGCGGAGGCCCAAGTCAGGGTGTGGGCACAGGCCGAGCCAGTGCGGTGGCCAGGGGTAGAGGCAGGGCCAGACCGAATAATCCACCAACTGTTTCCCAAAGCGCCCCCTCGCGCCATGCCACCCTGCAGAGGTCAAGGTGCTCTACGGTGTGGCAGTTTTTCACAGAGACGCCTGACGACCGACGAACAGTGGTGTGCAACCTTTGTCGTGCCAAGATCAGCTGGGGAGGCACCACCAACAGCATGCGCAGGCATATGATGGCCAAGCAACCCACAAGGTGGGACGAAGGCCGTTCACCGCCTCCGGTTTGCACCACAGCCTCTCCCCCTGTGCCCCAACCTGCCACTGAGATCCAACCACCCTCTGAGGACACAGGTACTACCGTCTCCTGGCCTGCACCCACACCCTCACCTCCGCTGTCCTCGGCCCCATCCAGCAATGTCTCTCAGCGCAGCATCCAGACGTCGCTAGCGCCACTGTTTGAGCGCGAGCGCAAGTACGCCGCCACGCACCCGCAAGCTCAAGCGTTAAACGTGCACATTGCCAAATTGGTCAGCCTGGAGATGCTGCCGTATAGGCTTGTGGAAACGGAGGCTTTCAAAAGCATGATGGCGGTGGCGGCCCCGCGCTACTCAGTTCCCAGTCGCCACTATTTTTCCCGATGTGCCGTCGCAGGCCTGCACGACCACGTCTCCCGCAACATTGTACGCGCCCTCACCAACGCGGTTACTGCCATGGTCCACTTAACAACAGACACGTGGACAAGCACAGGCGGGCAGGGCCACTATATCTCCCTGACGGCACATTGGGTGAATTTAGTGCAGGCTGGGACAGAGTCAGAGCCTGGGACTGCTCACGTCCTACCCACCCCCCGAATTGCGTGCCCCAGCTCGGTGGTGGTATCTTCGGCGGTGTATGCTTCCTCCACTAAACCACCCTCCTCCTCCTACGCAACCTCTGTCTCGCAATCAAGATGTGTCAGCAGCAGCACGTCGCCAGCAGTCGGTGTCGCGCGGCATGGCAGCACAGCGGTGGGCAAGTGTCAGCAGGCCGTGCTGAAACTACTCAGCTTAGGAGAGAAGAATCAGATGGCCCCCGAACTGCTGCAGGGTCTGACAGAGCAGACCGACCGCTGGCTTGCGCCGCTGAGCCTCCAACCGGGCATGGTCGTGTGTGACAATGGCCGTAGCCTGGTGGCGGCTCTGCAGCTCGGCAGCCTCACGCATGTGCCATGCCTGGCCCACGTCTTTAATTTGGTTGTTCAGCGCTTTCTGAAAAGCTACCCACGCTTGTCAGACCTGCTTGGAAAGGTGCGCCGGCTCTGCGCACATTTCCGCAAGTCCCACACGGACGCTGCCACCCTGCGCACCCTGCAACATCGGTTTAATCTGCCAGTGCACCGACTGCTGTGCGACGTGCCCACACGGTGGAACTCTAAGCTCCGCATGTTGGCCAGGCTCTATGAGCAGCGTAGAGCTATAGTGGAATACCAACTCCAACATGGGCGGCGCAGTGGGAGTCAGCCTCCTCAATTCTTTACAGAAGAGTGGGCCAGGTTGGCAGACATCTGCAAGGTCCTTGGAAACTTTGAGGAGTCTACCCAGATGGTGAGCGGCGATGCTGCAATCATTAGCGGCACCATTCCTCTGCTATGCCTCTTGAGAAGTTCCCTGCAAAGCATAAAGGCAGACGCTTTGCACTCAGAAACAGAGGCGGGGGAAGACAGTATGTCGCTGGATAGTCAGAGCACCCTCATGTCTATATCTCAGCGCGTTGAGGAGGAGGAGCATGAGGAGGATGAGGAGGAGGGGGAAGAGACAGCTTTGCCCACTGCTGAGGGTACCCATGCTGCTTGCCTGTCATCCTTTCAGCGTGTATGGCCTGAGGAGGAGGAGGTTCCTGAAAGTGATCTTCCTAGTGAGGACAGCCATGTGTTGCGTACAGGACCCTGGCACACATGGCTGACTTCATGTTAGGATGCATTTCTCGTGACCCTCGCATTATACGCATTCTGGCCACTACGGATTACTGGGTGTACACACTGCTCGACCCACGGTATAAGGAGAACCTTTCTACTCTCATACCCGAAGAGGAAAGGGGTTCGAGAGTGATGCTATACCACAGGACCCTGGCGGACAAACTGATGGTAAAATTCCCATCCGACAGCGCTAGCGGCCGAAGACGCAGTTCCGAGGACCAGGTAGCAGGGGAGGCGCAGAGATCAGGCAGCATGTACAGCACAGGCAGGGGAACACTCTCTAAGGCCTTTGACAGCTTTCTGGCTCCCCAGCAAGACTGTGTCACTGCTCCCCAGTCAAGGCTGAGTCGGCGGGAGCACTGTAAAAGGATGGTGAGGGAGTACGTAGCCGATCGCACGACAGTCCTCGGTGACGCCTCTGCCCCCTACAACTACTGGGTGCTGAAGCTGGACACGTGGCCTGAACTCGCGCTGTATGCCCTGGAGGTGCTTGCTTGTCCTGCGGCTAGTGTCTTGTCAGAGAGGGTGTTTAGTGCGGCTGGGGGAATCATCACAGATAAGCGTACCCGCCTGGCAACCAACACTGCCGACAGGCTTACACTCATCAAGATGAACAAAGCCTGGATTTCCCCAGACTTCTCTTCTCCACCAGCGGACAGCAGCGATACCTAAACAATACGTAGGCTGCACCTGCGGATGGAAGCATTGTTCTCTATCACCATCAAAAACGTGGACCTTTTAGCTTCATCAATCTGTGTATAATATTCATCCTCCTCCTCCTGCTCCTCCTCCTGAAACCTCACGTAATCACGCCGAACGGGCAATTTTTCTTAGGCCCACAAGGCTCAGTCATATAATTTTTGTAAACAATTTTTATACGTTTCTATGCTCATTAAAGCGTTGAAACTTTCACCTGAACCAATTTTTATTTTAACTGGGCTGCCTCCAGGCCTAGTTACAAATTAAGCCACATTAACCAAAGCGATTAATGGGTTTCACCTGCCCTCTTGGTTGGGCATGGGCAATTTTTCTGACATATATTAGTACTGTTGGTACACCAATTTTTTGGGGCCCTCGCCTACAGTGTAATCCAATTAATTTTTTGCCCACCTGCATTAAAGCTGACATAACATCAGCTGTGCTGGGCACTGCAATGGGATATATTTATGTACCGCCGGTAGGTTCCAGGGAGCCACCCATGCTGTGGGTCCACAGGGAGTTGTAACTGCATGTGTCTACTTCTAAATAACCCCAGTCTGACTGGGGCATGCAGTGTGGACCGAAGCCCACCTGCATTAAACATGACATTACCTCAGCTGTGATGGGCAATGCAATGGGATATATTTATGTACCGCCAGTGGCTTCCTGGCACCCACCCATGCTGTGGGTCCACAGGGAGCTGTAACTGCATGTGTCCACTTCTAAAGAACCCTAGTGTGACTGGGGCATGCAGTGTGGGCCGAAGCCCACCTGCATTTAATCTGACGTTACCTCAGCTGTGATGGGCACTGCAATGGGATACATTTATGTACAGCCGGTGGGTTCCAGGGAGCCACCCATGCTGTGGGTGCACACGGAATTCCCATTGCGGAGTTGTACCTGCCTGTGACTATTTATAAAAAAACGCGGTCTGACTGGGGCATGCAGACACCTTGACAGAATAAATAGTGTGTGGCACATAGGTTCCCCATTGCTATGCCCACGTGTGCAGCTCCTGATGGAGGTGGCACAGGATTATATTTCTCATTGCTTCTGTACAGCATTGTGGGCTATCGCCCCGCCCCTTTTAAAGAGGGTCGCTGCCTAGCCGTGCCAACCCTCTGCAGTGTGTGCCTGCGGTTCCTCCTCATGGCAGACGCACTTATAAATAGACATGAGGGTGGTGTGGCATGAGTGCAGCTGAAGGCTGCGCAGGGACACTTTGGTGTACGCTGTGGACACTGCGTCGTGCGGGGGGGGGGGGGGGGGTTGGGCAGCATGTAACCCAGGAGAAGTGGCAGCAGAGTGTCATGCAGGCAGTGATTGTGCTTTGTTGGAGGTAGTGTGGTGCTTAGCTAAGGTATGCATTGCTAATGAGGGCTTTCCAGAAGTAGAAGTTGTTGGGAGGGGGGGGCCCACTCTTGCCGCTATTGTGGCTTAATAGTGGGACCAGGGAACTTGAGATGCAGCCCAACATGTAGTCCCTCGCCTGCCCTATCCGTTGCTGTGTCGTTCCCATCACTTTCTTGAATTGCCCAGATTTTCACAAATGAAAACCTTAGCAAGCATCAGCGATATACAAAAATGCTCGGGTCGCCCATTGACTTCAATGGGGTTCGTTACTGGAAACGAACCCTCGAGCATCGCGATAATTTCGTCCCGAGTAACGAGCACCCGAGCATTTTGGTGCTCGCTCATGTCTAGTTCCTAATCATCTGACAGCAGTCTGCCTAAAACACTCACACAGTTTTTCCCTGATAGCTTTGCCTTCATTATTTTAGTGACAACACAACAGTCGACTTAAATCCCAACTTCATCAATTTATTCAGCAGCTAAAAGAGCCAAGTTTCACTTTTTAGGTCTCTCACTGGGTTTTGCCCTTGGAGAGGCATTTTTTGAATCTGCTCCTCCGTGGTAGGACAAATCATAGTATCATAGAATCATAGAATGGTAGAGTTGGAAGAAACCTCCAGGGTCATCTGGTCCAACCCCCTGCTCAGTGCAGGATTTACTAAATCATCCCAGACAGATATTTGTCCAGCCTTTGTTTGAACACTGTTATTGAAGAAGAACTCACCACCTTCCATGGTAACCTGTTCCACTCATTGATCACCCTCACCGTCAGAAGGTTTTTTCTAATATCTAATCTGTGTCTCTTCCCTTTCAGTTTCATCCCATTACTTCTAGTCTTTCCTTGTGTAAATGAGAATAGGGCTGATCCCTCTGCAGTGTGACAACCCCTCAGATATTTGTAGACAGCTATTAAGTCACCTCTCAGCCTTCTTTTTTGCAAGCTAAACATTCCCAGTCTGATTTGCAGACTGCTCACCATCTTGGTAACTCTGAACTTGCTCCAGTTTGTCTATGTCTTTTTTAAAGTGGGGTGCCCAGAACTGGACACAGTATTCCCGATGAGGTCTGACTAAGGAAGAGTAGAGGGGGATAATGACCTCATGTGATCTAGACTCTATGCTTCTCTTAATACATCCCAGAATTGTGTTTGCCTTTTTGGCTGCTGTATCATATTGTTGACTCATGTTCAGTCTATGATCTATTAGTATACCCAAGTCTTTTTAACATGTGCTGCTGCTTAGCTCAATTCTTCCCATTTTGTATGTGCTTTTTTTCATGTTTTATGCCCAGGTGTAGGACTTTGCATTTCTCCTTGTTAAATACCATTATATCAGTCGCTGCCCACTGTGCAAGCTTTTTGAATATTCTCTCTCTCTTCACGAGTGTTAGCTAATCCTCCTAGCTTTGTGTCATCAGCAAATTTGATCAGTTTCTCATCAATTCCCTTCTCCAGATCATTTATAAAAATGTTGAACAACACTGGGCCTAGGACAGAGCCTTGTGGTCCCCACTTGATACATTCTTCCACTTGGATGTGCAGCCATTTATGACCACTCTTTGAGGACGATCACTCAGCCAGTTCTGAATCCACCAAACAGTTGTCTTGTCAATCCCATATTTGGTCATTTTTTCAATAAGTATGGTATGAGATACTTTGTCAAATGCTTTACTAAGGTCAAGAAAAACTATATCAACCGCGTTTCCCTGATCAACCCAATCAGTAATACTATCATAGAAAGAAATTAGATTAGTCTGACATGACTTGTTTGTTACAAACCCGTGCTGGCTCTGGTTAATTACTCCATTTTCATCCAAGTACTTGCATACATGCTGTTTAATAATTTGTTCAAAGGGGGGGGCGGAGCCTGGCCGGAGATGTAGACAGTCGCATCTCAGAGCAGCTCCCGCAAGATCCGACAAACCCATCCTGAAAACGAGACCCAGAGCCGGCGAAAAGCCGTTAACAAGCAGCGGAGGCACAGCAGAAAGCTCCGGAGGTGAAACGGACACCAGCAGAGAAAATGGTGCGCGGCAAGGAGCGAGGAAAAGCAGAAGAAGCCGGCTGCCGGCAGAAACAAGATGGCGCCGGCGGGAGGGAGCCGAGAACGCTCATACCGCGGCCCAGCATAAATAGTGCAGACACAGCACGCAAACTGGCAAGGTATGCCAGGGAGGAGGGGGGCAGAAAAGAGGACTCCATAAGCCCTAAACAGCGGAGGGGAGACACAGGGGAGCAGGGGAGCCCACAGAGAAACACACAAATGGCGGGAACAGGAGGGGAGGAAGAAGCCACAGGCACAGTGCATACAGAAAGAGAGAGAAATAAGGAAAAGACAGACAAAACAAGCGCATTAACAGATCCTGACAAGCACAGCAAGGACAAAGACAAACAAAGCAGTTCACACACTGTACAAGGCTCTGTTGTCAACAGGCAAGAAGCCATAAGTCATGCAGACAGCCCCAACCACGAAAACAATGGCGCAAATAGTACCAATACAGCCAATTATGGCGCTAGAGACAACATAAATAGTGCAAGCAACCCAGACAATTGCATGCACAGCGCAAATTACGTAAACACACCAGAAAGAGGTACATGGGATACCTTCCAAAGTACTGAAGATGCTGCCGAAAAAGACCAAAGACAAGAAGACGAAAGATGTGCCAGAGAACCTACGCTGAAAGAAATCTTCAGCGCAATTACTAAAGGCAACGCATCGCTGAATAATCTTAATATGCAGATGGGGCGATGCAAAGTAATGTAAACCTGTTATGGCAAGACATGAGGAAAATATCGGAGCGTCTGACAGAAACCGAACAACGTATAAGCGACGTAGAAGACGCAATACAGCCGATGCAACGCGATGTAGAAAAAAACCTGCACGATATACAATATCTACAGAACAAAGTAGACGACCTAGAAAATAGGTCAAGAAGGAACAATGTGCGGATTGTGGGCCTCCCAGAAAAGGCGGAAGGAAGAAACCCAGCAGAATTCTTCGAAACATGGCTACCCGAACTGTTCGGAAGAAACACCCTAACTGCGATGTTTGCAGTCGAAAGAGCCCACTATGTACCGACATGACCCCTCCCCCCGGGGGCTTCCGCCAGGCCGATACTCATCAAAGTACTGCACTACAGAGACTGAGACACCATACTCCAAAAGGCCAGCGAAAAGGGTGAAATTCAATATAATGGCGCGAAAGTCTCCTTTTATCCAGATTTCTCTACGGAAATACAAAAGAAGCGAGCAACATTTATAGAAATAAAAAGACGACTGCGAAACCTACAAGTGCCCTATGGGATGCTGTACCTGGCTAAACTGAGAGTGGCGGCGCTGGGTACGACACAATTCTTTGAAAACCCAAAAGATGCAAGTGCCTGGATAGATCAAAATGAAGAACAGATCCGGAGGGGAAGATCGTCGCACAAGTCACCATGAAGAGGCTGCACCTAAAGAAACGTTCATACAAAGGGAACCGAAAATTTCTGAAAGGAGCTCCTGGGACGACAGGATGCATCGCGAAGGAGAATGGAGGACTGGTACCCCGATCCGATGAGACAACGGATCAGTGAGTTACATGTTGGGGGTGTTTGTTGTTTGGTCTCTCTCTCATATATTTGGGAAATATTAGATAAGTTACAGTTAGAAGGGATAAGGTTATACGATAGAAAAAACAATTCAGGGTGGGATAAGGGGAAGAAATGTTAATGTAATTGTACAAATGAAAAGTGTATTGCAAATAACGAAAATGTGCACAGTAAAGGTGGATAAATGTATGTATTGGTGGATGTGGGGGGCCAAACCAAAATGTTGCTGGAGAGGCCCATTGCTGAGAACGAACAGTAGTACACATACATATATACGGAGCAACACGGGTGAGACGCAAATACAGAAATTGGGACCCTCCCAGTGCGACTCACTCACAAAAACAAAAAGGGGTGGTAACGCCCAGAAAATAGCAACCCTGCGGAAAATAAAAAACAAGGAAAATGAGTAGTAAGGTCAGGGTCGTCTCGTGGAATGTGAGAGGTATGAGTGACCAGACAAAACGATCAGCAATACTACAAGTCATCAAGGAACAAGGCCCGGCAATCATATGTATGCAGGAGACACATTTATCAAAAGAAAATACGGACACGCTCAAAATAGGGGGGATGGGACAGAGCTTCCACTCCACACACACGAGGTATTCCAGGGGGGTCAGCATAGTGGTACACAGAAATATACCGTTTAAATGCCTCTCACGCAAAATTGATCCAGAAGGCCGCTTTATATGCCTACACTGCAGAATCTACAACTGCACATGCATTATAGCCTCAGTATATATCCTGCCACCATATAATAACACGATAATGCAGCAAGTAATAGGATTCATAGCAGACAAACCGGACATCCCAGTCCTTATCATAGGCGACTTTAATTCGGTCATTAACCCTACACAGGACAGACTACGGGCAGGAAACGCAAACGAGGAAAGGGACCTGACACCACTGGGTAAACTAATAAATGAAATATCATTGATAGATATATGGAGAACACGGTACCCCACACATAATCAATACTCCTGCTACTCAACTACGCATCAATGTTTATCTAGAATAGACCTAGCAGTGGGGAATATTCAGATATATAGAGATATAACCTTGATAGAATAACTACCAAGAGTTGTATCTGACCATTCCATCCTACGTCTGGACATACAGCACCGTAACACTGATAGTCATTCCCAAAAGAGATGGAATCTGAAACCGCACTGGCTAAACATATTAAACAAGGAAATCGTGAAAACAACATTAGAGGAATACTTTGTTCTAAATAAGGATACCACAAGTATGACGGTCTGCTGGGAGGCCATGGAGGCATATATGAGGGGGGTATACATACAGCAAATCACACAGGCAAAAAAGGGACATAGAGAAAGAGGACAAAAACTACGAGAAAAACTAAAAGAAACGGAAGAAAACTACATAAAAGAGAAAACTATAACAACACTCAACCTATGGAAACAAGCCCAAGAGGCCCTTAATAAATACGTACTAGATACGGCAGCCACTAAAAATGGGTTCCGGAAACAGACATATTATGAGGAGGGAGAAAGAACGGGACATATGCTGGCAGTTATAGCCCGAGCACAAACTAACCCCACATACATCATCGAACTAAAAGACACACAAGGCGAGATTGTCAGGGATGCAACATCCATAAGAGAGATCGCGCGGGAATTTTACTCCTCTCTGTACTCCTCGAGATTGGAAAAAACGTTAGAACAAATCGAGGAATACTTAGCAGATATAACAACACATAAATTGACGGAGGAACAGAGAGAGTTCCTAGATGCACCAATAGACTTGGAGGAGATGCAAGAAGCGGTAAAAGATATGCAAAACAACAAGGCCCCAGGGGAGGACGGCTTCCCAATAGCATTTTACAAACAACATGCAGATACTCTACTACCACAACTTCTAGAGACAATGGCGGAGGCGGAACAGGAAGGGGAATTACCACAAACAATGCGAAAAGCAAAAATAGTAATTCTGTTAAAACCAGAAAAGGACCCCCTGTCGATGGACTCGTATAGGCCAATATCGTTATTAAACGCGGACGTCAAAATTATAGCAAAAATTCTAGCCAATCGGTTATCAAGAGTGGCATCCACCCTGGTGCATCCAGACCAGAGTGGATTTATACCAGCAAGATCAACGGCAACGAATATCCATAGGGTATTTCTAAACCTACAAATACCCGTAGATAACACCGGAGGTAGAATCATATGCTCATTAGACGCGGCCAAGGCGTTCGATAGCGTTGAGTGGCAATACCTGTGGAAGGTACTAGAAAAAATGGGATGTGGCCCAATATTTGTGAGACAGGTAAAACTCCTATATGCCAGAGTGGAGGCAGATGTGACCATCAACGGGGGGTCCTCAGAAGCATTCCCACTACATAGAGGGACAAGGCAGGGGTGCCCACTATCGCCACTCCTGTTTGCACTAGCAATAGAGCCCCTAGCATGCAAAATTCGATCACATCAGGAAATAGTGGGATTCCGAAGAGGAAATATGGAGGAGAAAATCACTTTGTATGCGGATGACATGTTACTATTTTTAGGGGACAGGGAAAAATCTTTGGAAACCACGATGCAAGTAATAAAAGAATTCAGAGCCTTCTCGGGACTCACCTTCAATTGGACTAAATCCGAAATACTGCCAATAGACACCCCAGGAACGCAAATCGCCAATAGAGAAATAACCCTGAAATGCACCCCAACAATTAAATACCTGAGAGTTAAAATTACGAAAAAGGTTAGTGAATACGGGAAAATAAACCTAGAACCACTTATGGAAAAATGGAAACAAAAACTTTGCATATGGCAGAAATTACCCATGACAATTATAGGAAGAGTGAATCTTATAAAAATGATATGGATGCCCCAATTACTATATCTAATACACAACTCCCCACACTGGATAACACAAAAATTCTTCCACAAGGCCAAGGGACTGTTTAGAGAGCTCATATGGGGAGGGAAGGCAGCCAGGATAAAATTAGAACTACTATACAACTCAAAAGAAAAGGGAGGACTAGCCTTGCCCAACCCGTTCTCATACTTCGTGGCCTCTCAGCTGCAGCATCTCAGGGGATGGGAGACAGAAGAAACACAAGACGCCAGTTTCAGAATCCTTAAAAATCTTTTTAACGGGTCACATTTGTTCAAAACCCTGGAACGTGGAGCGTTTAAAAAAAACGATCAAAGTGCCCCCACGCTATTACTGACACATAAAATATGGTGGAAGACCAGAAACATGCTTGATATAAGAAGCTGCACACAGCATACCCCCATATGGAATAACCCATACCTACCAGAAATCAACAAACTAAAAGGTTTCCAAGGGTGGAAAGACAAGGGAGTTAGGAGAATGGTCCAGATACTGGAGGGGGGAGAACTTAAAACCCTCGAGCAGTTAAGACAGAACTACGACATCCCCAATAGTGACTTTTACAAATATCTGCAACTTAGACACGCTATACAAGCGGAAAAAAACTCAGCGGAAATAACAATGACAACAAATATAGTAGCGGACATAATAGGGAATGCCACCACCACAGCGGGAAAAATATCTGTACTATACTCCCATATACAGGACACGGTTAACGCACAAAACCCGTTATCAACAAAAGCAAAATGGGAAGCAGACATAGGGCCCATTGAGGAGTCGCACTGGGAGGAAATCCTACAAATGACACCCAAGCTATCTCTGAGCGAGTCACACAGAGTCTCACAAATATTCCTAATACACAGAGTGTACCGCACCCCGGCCTTCTTGCACAACATAGGAATAAGAAGGTGCAAAACCCACACGGCAGACTTAATCCACATGCTATGGCGATGTCCGAAATTGCATAGATATTGGGTGGGAATAAGAAATGCAATAAACGCGGCATTTGGCATACGTATAGACTTTACACCATATGTGTGCATTCTGGGATAGATACAGGACCTAGCGTTGGATGACCATGAAAAACTGGCAGTAGCCAGACTACTGTACATAGCCAGAAAAACAATAGCTCAGCGTTGGTTAGATGAAGAACCACCCACGCTGGGAGAATTCAAAAACAAGGTCAACCAAATTTTACCGTGGGAAAGGAGTATATACACTAAGCGTAAGACCAGTCAAAAATATCAGGATATATGGCTGAGATGGATACACGCCCAGAGTAGCAATGATGGACCAAATACATAGGGAGTGGGGTGGTGAGCCGTGTGGGGAGGCACCAGTAAACCGGGGATTTAATAAGACATAACAATGTATGTACTTAATATATATAAAGTTTATTAGGAAACGCAGAATAATTTACAAACTCGCTATGCAATAAAATAAAGTGGAAAGGATTAATGGGATAGGATAAGATAGGAAGGATTGGAGAGAGAGAGACCAGACAATGGGCAAAAGGTATAAGACCACCCCTTGTATGCAGCAAAAATGTCTAACCCTGAATCAACAAAAGAAAACAGCAAGAAGACAAGTAACATGAAGATTAAAGAAGCAAACAAATATTCGTTACAGGAACTGTTAATATTGTTTATGACAAAAGACTGTGTTCATTCAGAGACAGTTTATCCAAAGGACCAAACGTTGAGAGAGAGACCTCAGGGTGGGTGGGGGTGGGAGGGGTGAGAGGGGGAGGGGGAGGGAAGGAGGGGAAAGCAAAGGCATGTACAAAATGTTTTAAAATATGCAAAAGGTGGAAAAAGTTTAATAAAAAAATACTTTAATTTAAAAAAATAATAATAATTTGTTCAAAGATCTTTTCCGGTATAAAAGTTAGGCTCACAGGCCTGTAGTTTCCTGGATCCACCTTCTTCCCTTTTTTGAAGATAGGGACAACATTTGCCCTTTTCCAATCTTCTGGGACTTCTGTTCTCCAGGAATTTTCAAAAATTATGGCAAGTGGATCAGCAATTACCCCTGCTGCTTCCTTTAGTATCCTAGGATGTAATTGATCTGGACCTTGAGACTTGAATTAATATAAGTTAGATAAGTGTTCCCTCACCATCTTTCTGCTTACAGATAGCCAGCATTATTTTATTCCTCCAATAGCATAGGGAAGATCAGTTGATGTTCCATCTACTTTCTCAGAGAAAACAGATACAAAATAGGAATTTAAAAGTTTAACCTTCTCAACATCATTCTTAAGCAATTCACCATTTTCATCTTATAAGCATCCTATAGCATCTTTGACTTTTCTTTTGCATTTGACATATCCCCCAAATCCTTTTTTATTGATTTTGGCCTCTGTTGCAATTCTCAATTCATTATTAGCTTTAACTTTTCTGACATTTGCCTTACAGTTTCTGCAGACCCCATTATATTCTTCTTTAGATATTTCCCCCTCTTTCCATTTGATAAACATATTTTTCTTTGTTTTTAACATGTCTGCAAGTTCTGCATTCATCCATCCTGGTTTCTTTAAATGCTTCCCATTCTTCCTTCTTTTAGGAATTGTTAACGATTGTGCTTTGAGAATCTCATTTCACAATATTTTCCAACCTTCTTTGGCATTTCTGTCTTTAAGAACATTCAGTTATTGGATTCTTCCTACCCTCTTTCTGAGTTCATTAAAATCTGCCTTTCTGAAATCTAACCTTGAGGTCTGAGTTTTCTCAGGTCACCCCCCCCCCCCCCTTTTTATCCAAAATTCAAGGATAGCATGATCGCTGCCTCCTATGGTCCTAGCCACCCTTACTTCCTCAACCATTTCCTCACTGTTGGTAAGAATTAAGTCCAAGATAGCAGATCCCCTTGTTTTCTCTTCAACCTTTTGGAAGATAAAGTTGTCAGCAAGAGCGGATAAGAATTTGTTGGATCCATTACTTTCACCTGAGAGAGATTCCCAGCAAATCTCTGGATAGTTAAAATCTCCCATAATCACTATGCCATGCTTTTTGGATAGCTTCGCCAAATCATTTAAATGCTCTACCTCTCACGTACTGCTGTCTTTCCATCTCTTTTCAGCTTGTTCTGACCTAATTTTTCTGTAAATGTGGCACTAGAATATTATTTCTTCATCCTAGCACAATATCAAAGAATAGACAGTTTATAATATGGTCAAATATGAAAGTGTTGCCACAGAAGCCAAAGGCTCTCAAGAACAAACCAACACAAAGGAGATGTTGACAAATTCACAAGGAAAATATCCACACTGCATCTGTTACCTGTGGTGAACCAGAACAAGCCCCAAAAATGTCATACATCCAATCTAAAGCCAACTCAGAAGATGATAAATGCAAAAGTGCTAGCCCATTCATCAACAAGGATCTGCCTACATCATGCTCATTCATTCAAAGAGTACTAACCAAGGCTCTTCAACCAATAGCAAATAGCAAGATATTACACAGAATGTTCATCATATCGGAGCTGGAGTTGAGGCCCAAAATGGAGCTCAAAATGCTGTCAGTGTTCACTCTGTTACTACAGTGCAACACTTTAAGAGCTGCCCTAAACAACTAAACAATATATTCAAGTACCTTAAATCCAGAAGTTGTAGAAGCAACCTCCAAATCAGGAGACAATTAGGAAACAATCTTATCTAAATTCATCCCATATACTATAAACCATAAAACAGGAAATAAACTCCTAAAACCATAATATTGGACTTTTCCTGATTTCCTGCAATGGGAGACATTACACAGATGTGTAATAACCTTTTAAAGTGTTTTACCGTTTGGGATAAAGCAAAATAATGCATGTCTTCTCCTTAACTTTGACAAAGCATTGTGTTACAATGCTATTGCTTCAAAATTACTAATTTTGTATTTAGGGGTCATGGTCCCTTTACATGGGATGACTGTCGGGCACACAAGTACCCAACAGCCAAGCCATGAGCTACTGCCTGCTTACCAATCCCGTGCTTTACACAGGAGTGTTAGTTGTGTAAGTAAACAGAGGTGCAGTGGGCCGGACCACCCACCTCCAGGCACAGTAAACAGGAGTCGCTCAATTATTGAGCAGCTCTTGTTTAAATGGACTGACAGTCGCTTGGTTTTTAGTTCTGCTAAAAACCAAGCAACTCCAACAGGTGAACAATTTCTTACTCAGTGCCTTGTTGGCAGCTGCATGTACACTAGATGATTATCACTCAAACTCACTGTTTCTAGTGCAAATTTGGGTGATAATTCTCCAATGTAAAGTACTCTTAACTCTGGAATTGAGGGTTAGTCTACAGTCATATTTTTCCTTTGCTTGGGTGAGTAATGAGATTCTATACCTTGGCATCCCACTTACGTGCCCCATATTCTAACTCCACCACAGTAGCTATGCCCAACTCTTACGAACAATTTAAAGAGACTTTATATCATATGGAAAAACCCTAACTTCCTGGCTTGGACACACTGTGATCACAAAATTGATGCTTCTTCCAAAAATCCTATATCATTTCAGAAATATACCTAAACAATTACAATTGCTAACTACAGATGCATTTTTCTTTGGCTTAACTCTTTAGCTCAACGTGATATCATGATGTGCCATGCCATCAGGGTGGTTTATTTACACTATAAATTACTTTGCAATGGGTTTTGTTATGTTATGATAAAGGAACAATAGCTTTTTAATGGGTTAAGATAAGATAACTTTTTGTACAATGTTATCACAATTAAAATTAAATTTGTTGCATCTGTATGTCCTTGATCTGGCAAATAAACCCCCTTGAAGTGACTGTTAAAACACTATTTGCTTCAGTGGACCAAGGAGGCCTGGGATGTCTGTACGGCCAGATATTATAGGCATTCAGTGTAGACACTGGAGATGGGAAAACTCTAAACACCGGAGAAACAGACATGATGTGAGAAAATACTTTGTCTTTGTCTCTGTGGTTTTTAACTGTGCTCCCCCCCCCCCCCTAATACACTATCCACCACCACAATAAATGCTGGTCTGTATGAATGATGAAAATTAATTGGAACAAAACATATTTTGCTCATCAGTCTATACCTATAAAGCTCTATAAGATAATATTTCTTCCTACAATTATATTATTTTCAATATCTGGAAAGATGACCTGAAGACTACGTCACCAGCTACCAGTGGAATTTTGCTTTCATTGTGAGCCACTAAGCCTTTAAATATGAGATTCATCTAGAAGTAACATGCAAATTCCTATACAGATGGCATCTTATGCCTGCTCACCTTTAGAAAGTCTACCCTAATACTTCTAATTAATGCTAGAGGGGCAAATCAGCAGAGAATTCACTCATGCATATATGATGGATCTGAAATGATCTAAGTCCACTCTAGGAATACATGAAACACCTAAATAAAATGAATTTGGGATAAGATTTAACATGATCACTTGCTGTGGCTCTTCTTTTACTAGGTCTACATGGTTGATTGTGAACAGTTATTTAATCTCGCACATTCTGTGACCAGGTCACTCACAGCAAAAAACTGGAGGGATGAAAATACCCCTACATTTCTGAAATAATGTACATTATCTATGCTATGAAAAAAACAATGGCTGCTAGACTGGGCACTGTAGTCAAAATCCATCAAGTCTGGGATAGGTGGCTTATAGAGCTTTTACATTGGGTGATTGCTGTTTGCACGAGTGAACCAGCTGGTGATGTCATCACCAGCTACTTCATCTCATGTAGCCTGTTTAGGCAGGCATATTCCTCATTGATTCATTCAACAAGAATTGCTCACTTCTCGATCGGTGAAACACTGAACGTGAAGTGTTTAAACAAAACGATAAGTTAACAAACCAAAGATGATTTTTAGTCCTGCAAAAACTGAAATATGAATGAGAAGTGAAGTATTCTCATTCCGTTTTTGCCTCGCATTTAGACTGACTAATATCATTAACTTTTGTTCATTTGAACAATTTTTTTGAATGATAATCGTTCAGTCTAAACATACCTTCAGATAGGGCTGTGGGACATACTTCTATTTTTTATCATTGTATTTGCCATCACATTATCAAGAAACTAGCTACGTGCAGTGCTATACCCATTTCCTATCTCCTCTATATACATACAAGCACAAACTAATCTCCTGAATCCCCCTATGTAATATAAACCATTAATACTTCAAATTACCAGCTGTACACTTGTTTATATGCTGTTACTGAATGTATATTTTTTTGAAAAACTGTTAATAAAGATCTATGCTTAAAATATGTATATGCTCTATTATGGGAGTTTAAGACACATAGCAGTGTCAGCACATGTCGGATGGTGAAAGTCTGAAATCCTATCTTTCATTGCACATTATTAAATCCCAGTGGCAAGCACAGTGGCTCAGTCATTAGCACTGGTGCCTTGCAGTGCTGAGGTTTTAGGTTTAAATCTGTCCATGGACAACATCAGCATGGACTTTGTGTTTCTCTGTCTCCCTCTCCAGAGAATGAAGAGTATGTATAGTGGCTCAGAACATGCTAGTGTGGCAGCTCAGTGCTTAGCACTGCTGCTTTATAATGTTCAAGTTGTAAGTTCAAATGTCTTTAAGGACAACATCTGTATGGAGAAGTTTAAGAAATTGATAATTCGTACATTGGTTGGACAAAAGGAATATTAACATGGTATTTAGGATTAAAAAAGACAAAATGTGTAATGTCTGTATTGTAGTTTACTTGAATGAGGTTGATTTGCAATATCATACATATCCCATGGACAGACTAGGCTATGTTTCTCAAATAAAAACACAAAACATTTCTACTAATCATACCCAACTCATTTCAGGCCTTTAAGCAAACGCTTCAAAACATACTCAAATGTTCATGTCATCATGCTCAACACCAAATTATGCTTTCCCTTACAGTTGTGACAAGTACAAATAGTTGTGACAAGAATTCACAAGCTTGAGACCTGTCACAATAACGGTTTAAAAGGAATAAGTCAGCTGAAACATTCTGTCCAAACTGCAGACAGCGTGTTATAGAGTATGAGGAGCTGAGCATATAGATATATAGTGTTATTCATTTAAACTTGTGTACATTCTAAGCTGAATGGTCCAATGAGTGATCCTATCAGGGAGTGACAGTTATTTCTGTATGTACAGTCATTCACAGATAGCTGTCAATCACTTTTAAGACCACCTATTGGACTATTCAGTTCAGAATGTGCAAAGGTTTAAATCTAATATTAAAAAGCCTACATTCTCTTTCTTGCACCACTCTTTACTAACTTTGCCTCACCTTAGGAGGATGATTTTGATGTCATTTGAATTATAAGTTCCTCAACACTGCAGTAAAAAGAAAAAAATAGAGTTTGACACAGTGAGTGACCTGTGAGGGCAGCCCAAATTTCCTACCTTAAGTCTATGGGTGTCGCTGATAGGGTGCCTCTTGTCTCTCACGCAGACAGACAGTGGGGAAAGCAGAGAAGAGAGAGAGTACAGAGATTGAGACAGAGGCAGAGAAAGAGAGAGAGGCAGAATAAGAGACAGAGAAAGAGGCACAGTAAGGGCTCATGCCCATGGGCTCCACAACAATGTTCATCCATAGGATGCAATGTTAAATCAATGTTAAATCTTCCACATACATGAGTGGAAATACGCGAAGGGCAGAGAGAGAGGTAGATAAATAGACAGGCAGAGAAAGAGGCAAAGAAAGAGAGGGGCAAAAGGTGAGAAAGAAGGGCAGAGAGCTATAAAGAGGGGCAGAGAGAGAAAGAGGGGTAGAGAAAGACAGAGAGGCAAAGAAAGACAGAGGCAAAGAAAGAGAGGCAGAGAGAGGCAAAGAAAGAGGCAGAGAAAAACAGTCAAAGGCAAAGAAAGAGACAGAGAGGCAGAGAAAGAGTCAAAGAAAGAGAGGGGAAAAGAGTGAGAAAGAAGGGCAGAGAGCTAGAAAGAGGGGCAGAGAGAGAAAGAGGGACATAGAGAGAAGGAGGGGCAGAGAAAGAGGCAGAGAAAGAGGGACAGGCAGAGAGAGAGGCAAATAAAGAGAAAGGGAGAGGTGCACAGAAAAAGAGAGGGGTAGAGAAAGACAGAGAGGCAAAGAAAGACAGACAAAGGCAAAGAAAGAAAGAGAGGCAAAGAAAGAGGCAGAGAAAAACAGTCAAAGGCAAAGAAAGAGACAGAGAGGCAGAGAAAGAGAAAGAGGCAAACATACAGAGATCCATTTTTCCAAACCTTTTATGTTTACGTAGCGAACATCGTGTCAGTCTAGTTACTAAAATGCAGGTTTAGGCATTTCCATTTTCCACCTTTACATCATTATAATATGATTTTAATTGTGAAATTATACAACATATTTTAAAGAGGACCAATCATGGGATAAAGTCAGCCGTGATGACTCTATTTTGACTCTGACTTTTTTTTAATCTTATACTCACCTCTGTTCATCCATACAGGCTCTTCTTTGTTCAATGTGTTAAGTAGGCCATCCTTACTACTCATTGTCATTGTGTGACATTGGACTGTTACCCATTGGCAGTGAGTGATGGGGGACACCAACTCAATATACTGTATATACTGTGAAAATGTATGAATAATTAGACAATATATTTATTTTGCCAAACAAGTGTCAGATTTTTTGAAGATGAACAGTGCACATTCATGAAGTATCTATTGCTCAAAAATAGTGTTGAACAAATTAAAACATTCGAACCTTGTTTTGTGTCGAACTTTGCTAAAATTTCGATTTGACCTTGGATGGTTTATCTTAGCTGAACCAGGTAAAAGAAGAAAAAGAAGGGAAGAAAGAAAAAAGGAAAATAGTTTCATTCCTTCTTTTTCTTTTTCCTTCCCCTTTTCTTCCTTCTTTTTCCTTCTTTTCTATTATTTTTCTTCAGTAACTTTGCCTTAGAACAGCTAGAAAGTATCTAGATACACTCCTAGGAGTATTATACAAACGTTTATGGCTCTTAGACAGTGCTATATACTAGTTTTATGAAGAGTGATAATTTGTGCTGCCCATAGAAGTTTGTCGATAAGAAGAGAAGGGGTGTTAGCTGCTGGAGGGAGAAAGACTCACACAGTTATGTCTGCAGTTTATAGTGATTGTTTACTGTGTTATAGCTGCTTAGTGCTTCTCTACTGTCCTCTTTGATGATATATCTCTGTGTGTGTTACAGTGAGTTAGAGAGCTGAATCTTCTGTTTTCTCTGTGCACAGTGTATAAAAGACAGGATAACAGCAGCCCTCCAACTCAGGTAACAATCAGAGAGTCTGAAGTGGGAAAAAGTAGTGATGAATGCAGGTGCAAATCATATAATGAGTAAATAAAGTGATATTCCATCAGCCTATTCAGAAAAGTTGTCTAAAAAGCTAGGTATTGTTTATTTTTTAATTTCATAGTGCATAGTGACATTTGCATTGTGAGTTTTTGCACAAAGATGTAGCAATATCTACAGAAATTGTTGTTAACACAAGATAGACCATAGTGTCATTTTTGTCCCATTTCAAAATTTTAACACGTATCTCTCTTTTTTTTTTATTCTTTGAAAAGTCAGGGTCCTTGACTTTTAAGATTTCTTTGGATAGTTTATTTTTGAAAAACAATTCTCACACTCATCAGTAAAAAAATTAAAATATCTGAAACAGCTGACAGGATATTTTTGTCCCATATAGGCAAAGATGAAACTTGTCCTGGTGCTAAACATTTTGGTGACTTTTTAGTGAATAATCTTGCAGACCTTACCTAAACAAAGGAAGAAACATTACATGTGGCCTGCAAGTGAGATGGCCAGATGCCTGTTTAGACCACATGACCATCTCACTTATTATAAGAGGGGGAGAAGTTGTGATGGTGCATTATGTTAATTTTATTTTTTATTATTGTAATTAGAGATGAGCAAGCACCAAAATGCTCGGGTGCTCGTTACTCGAGTGGAACTTTCCGCGATGCTCGAGAGTTTGTTTCGAGTAACGAACCCCATTGAAGTCAATGGGCGACTCGAGCATTTTTGTATATGACCGATGCTCCGCTTAGGTTTTCACTTGTGAAAATCTGGAAAACCTACGAAAGTGATGGAAACGCCACAGAAACGGATAGGGTAGGGGAGGGGCAGCATGCAGGGCTGCATCTCAGGCTCCCAGGTCTCACTATTAAAGGGGTTGTCCCGCGGCAGCAAGTGGGTCTATACACTTCTGTATGGCCATAATAATGCACTTTGTAATGTACATTGTGCATTAATTATGAGCCATACAGAAGTTATAAAAAGTTTTATACTTACCTGCTCCGTTGCTGGCGTCCTCGTTCCCATGGAGCCGACTAATTTTCGCCCTCCGATGGCCAATTTAGCCGCGCTTGCGCAGTCCGGGTCTTCTGCAGTCTTCTATGGGGCCGCTCGTGTAGAATGCCGGCTCCGTGTAGCTCCGCCCCGTCACGTGCCGATTCCAGCCAATCAGGAGGCTGGAATCGGCAATGGACCGCACAGAAGCCCTGCGGTCCACGGAGACAGAGGATCCCGGCGGCCATCTTCAGCAGGTAAGTATGAAGACGCCGGACCGCCGGGATTCAGGTAAGCGCTGTGCGGGTTGTTTTTTTAACCCCTGCATCGGCGTTGTCTCGCGCCGAACGGGGGGGGGGGTTAAAAAAAAAAAAACCCGTTTCGGCGCGGGACAACCCCTTTAATTGTGGAGTAGTCCGGCAGCACACCTAATACATTCACATTCGTGCAGAGGTTTCAGCAAGAGTAGGCCCAGCCACCTATGGGGTCATGAACCTAACCCCAGGCATAAGCAATGATATCCAAGAAAGGCAGCAGCATCAGCAGTGTAGAAATAGTAGAAATTTTTTTTATTGCTCCATAAAAAATGGCGACGTTTCGACTTGTTCCAAGACTTTCTCAAGCCTGATACATTGCCATTAACACATACATTTTATAGCGAAGACTGATAGGGAGGCCCACTGCTGAGGGTACCCATGCTGCTTGCCAGTCATCCTTTCAGCGTGTATGGCCTGAGGAGGAGGAGGAGGATCCTGAAAGTGATCTTCCTAGTGAGGACAGCCATGTGTTGCGTATAGGTACCCTGGCACACATGGCTGACTTCATGTTAGGATGCCTTTCTCGTGACCCTCGCGTTACACGCATTCTGGCCACTACGGATTACTGGGTGTACACACTGCTCGACCCATGGTATAAGGAGAACCTTTCCACTCTCATACCCGAAGAGAAGAGGGGTTCGAGAGTGATGCTATACCACAGGACCCTGGCGGACAAACTGATGGTAAAATTCCCATCCGACAGCGCTAGTGGCCGAAGGCGCAGTTCCGAGGGCCAGGTAGCAGGGGAGGCGCGGAGATCAGGCAGCATGTACAGCACAGGCAGGGGAACACTCTCTAAGGCCTTTGACAGCTTTCTGGCTCCCCAGCAAGACTGTGTCACCGCTCCCCAGTCAAGGCTGAGTCGGCGGAGGCACTGTAAAAGGATGGTGAGGGAGTACGTAGCCGATCGCACGACCGTTCTCCGTGACGCCTCTGCCCCCTACAACTACTGGGTGTCTAAGCTGGACACGTGGCCTGAACTCGCGCTGTATGCCCTCGAGGTGCTTGCTTGTCCTGCGGCTAGCGTCTTGTCAGAGAGGGTGTTTAGTGCGGCTGGGGGAATCATCACAGATAAGCGTACCCAACTGTCAACCGACAGTGCCGACAGGCTTACACTCATCAAGATGAACAAAGCCTGGATTTCCCCAGACTTCTCTTCTCCACCAGCGGACAGCAGCGATACCTAAACAATACGTAGGCTGCACCCGCGGATGGAAGCATTGTTCTCTATCACCATCAAAAACGTGGACCTTTTAGCTTCATCAATCTGTGTATAATATTCATCCTCCTGCTCCTCCTCCTGAAACCTCACGTAATCACGCCGAACGGGCAATTTTTCTTAGGCCCACAAGGCTCAGTCATATAATTTTTGTAAACAATTTTTATACGTTTCAATGCTCATTAAAGCGTTGAAACTTGCACCTGAACCGATTTTTATTTTAACTGGGCTGCCTCCAGGCCTAGTTACAAATTAAAGGGGTTGTCCCGAGGCAGCAAGTGGGTCTATACACTTCTGTATGGCCATAATAATGCACTTTGTAATGTACATTGTGCATTAATTATGAGCCATACAGAAGTTATAAAAAGTTTTATACTTACCTGCTCCGTTGCTGGCGTCCTCGTCTCCATGGTGCCGACTAATTTTCGCCCTCCGATGGCCAAATTAGCCGCGCTTGCGCAGTCCGGGTCTTCTTCTTTTATGAATGGGATCGCTCGTGCAGGATGCCGGCTCCGTGTAGCTCCGCCCCGTCACGTGCCGATTCCAGCCAATCAGGAGGCTGGAATCGGCAATGGACCGCACAGAAGCCCTGCGGTCCATGAAGACAGAGGATCCCGGCGGCCATCTTCAGCAGGTGAGTATGAAGACGCCGGACCGCCGGGATTCAGGTAAGCGCTGTGCGGGTGGTTTTTTTAACCCCTGCATCGGGGTTGTCTCGCGCCGAACGGGGGGGGTTAAAAAAAAAAAAAACCCGTTTCGGCGCGGGACAACCCCTTTAAGCCACATTAACCAAAGCGATTAATGGGTTTCACCTGCCCTCTTGGTTGGGCATGGGCAATTTTTCTGACGTACATAAGTACTGTTGGTACACCAATTTTTTGGGGCCCTCGCCTACAGTGTAATCCAATAAATTTTTTGCCCACCTGCATTAAAGCTGATGTTACATCAGCTGTGCTGGGCACTGCAATGGGATATATTTATGTACCGCCGGTGGCTTCCTGGCACCCACCCATGCTGTCGGTCCACACGGAGTTGTAACTGCACGTGTCCACTTCTAAAGAACCCCAGTCTGACTGGGGCATGCAGTGTGGGCCGAAGCCCACCTGCATTAAACATGACATTACCTCAGCTGTGCTGGGCACTGCAATGGGATATATTTATGTACCGTCGGTGGGTTCCAGGGAGCCACCCATGCTATCGGTCCACACGGAGTTGTAACTGCATGTGTCCACTTCTAAAGAACCCCAGTCTGACTGGGGCATGCAGTGTGGGCCGAAGCCCACCTGCATTAAACATGACATTACCTCAGCTGTGCTGGGCACTGCAATGGGATATATTTATGTACCGTCGGTGGGTTCCAGGGAGCCACCCATGCTGTCAGTCCACACGGAGTTGTAACTGCATGTGTCCACTTCTAAAGAACCCCAGTCTGACTGGGGCATGCAGTGTGGGCCGAAGCCCACCTGCATTAAACATGACATTACCTCAGCTGTGATGGGCACTGCAATGGGATATATTTATGTACTGCCGGTGGGTTCCAGGGAGCCACCCATGCTGTCGGTCCACACGGAGTTGTAACTGCATGTGTCCACTTCTAAAGAACCCCAGTCTGACTGGGGCATGCAGTGTGGGCCGAAGCCCACCTGCATTAAACATGACATTACCTCAGCTGTGATGGGCAATGCAATGGGATATATTTATGTACCGCCGGTGGGTTCCAGGGAGCCACCCATGCTGTCGGTCCACAGGGACTTCACAATAGGGAGTTGTATCTGCCTGTGTCTATGAATTAAAAACCACGGTCAGGTTGGGGCATGCAGTGTGGGCCGAAGCCCACCTGCATTTAATCTGACGTTAGCTCTGCTGTCCAGGGCACTGCAATTGGATACATTTATGTACAGCCGGTGGGTTCCAGGGAGCCACCCATGCTGTGGGTGCACACGGAATTCCCATTGCGGAGTTGTACCTGCCTGTGACTATTTATAAAAAACCGCGGTCTGACTGGGGCATGCAGACACCTTGACAGAATGAATAGTGTGTGGCACATAGGTTCCCTATTGCTATGCCCACGTTTGCAGCTCCTGATGGAGGTGGCACAGGATTGGATTTCTCATTGCTTCTGTACAGCATTGTGGGCTATCGCCCCGCCCCTTTTAAAGAGGGTCGCTGCCTAGCCGTGCCAACCCTCTGCAGTGTGTGCCTGCGGTTCCTCCTAATGGCAGACGGACTTATAAATAGACATGAGGGTGGTGTGGCATGAGGGCAGCTGAAGGCTGCGCAGGGACACTTTGGTGTGCACTGTGGACACTGGGTCGTGCAGGGGGGGGGGGGTTGGGCAGCATGTAACCCAGGAGAAGTGGCAGCGGAGTGTCATGCAGGCAGTGATTGTGCTTTGTTGGAGGTAGTGTGGTGCTTAGCTAAGGTATGCATTGCTAATGAGGGCTTTTCAGAAGTAAAAATTGTTGGGAGGGGGGGGCGGCCCACTCTTGCCGCTATTGTGGCTTAATAGTGGGACCTGGGAACTTGAGATGCAGCCCAACATGTAGCCCCTCGCCTGCCCTATCCGTTGCTGTGTCGTTTCCATCACTTTCTTGAATTGCCCAGATTTTCACAAATGGAAACCTTAGCGAGCATCGGCGATATACAAAAATGCTCGGGTCGCCCATTGACTTCAATGGGGTTCGTTAATCGAAACAAACCCTTGAGCATCGCGAAAATTTCGTCCCGACTAACGATCACCCGAGCATTTTGGTGCTCGCTCATTTCTACTGTGAACGTCACATTAAGCCAGTAACGTTCCTCTTCAGTGGCACAAACGAGTTTCACAGATAACTCTGGTAACACGAGAGAAAATACATATTGGCCTAGGCGCACAATTCATGCCCTAGTCAGTGAGTGTTTTTGGGCCTGATAGGTAAAACACCGCAATGGGAAGTCTGTGCACCCAAAGTATAAACAGACCCCTGTAACATTCCAGTAGAAAAGGTATAAGCAGACCCCAGTAACGTTTCGGTTGCAGTAGTATAAGCAGACTCCAGTACCATTTCTTTAGTAGAAGTATAGGCAGACCCCTGTAACATTTAAGTGGCAGCAGTATAGGCAGACCCATGTAACATTCTTGTAGCAGAAGTATAGGCAGACCCCTGTAACATTTTTGTAGCAGCAGTATAGGCAGACCCCTGTAACATTTAAGTGCCAGCAGTATAAGCAGACCCCAGTACCATTTCTTTAGTAGAAGTATAGGCAGACCCCTGTAACATTTAAGTGGCAGCAGTATAGGCAGACCCCTGTAACATTCTTGTAGCAGAAGTATAGGCAGACCCCTGTAACATTTTTGTAGCAGCAGTATAGGCAGACCCCTGTAACATTTAAGTGCCAGCAGTATAAGCAGAGCCCTGTAACATTCTTGTAGCAGCAGTATAGGCAGACCCCTGTAACATTTATGTGGCAAAAGTATAGGCAGACCCCTGTAGCATTTAAGTGGCAGCAGTATAGTCAGACCCCAGTAACATTCTTGTAGCAGCTGTATAGGCAGACCCCTGTAACATTTACGTGGCAGTAGTATAGGCAGACCCCTGTAACATTCTTGTAGCAGAAGTATAGGCAGACCCCTGTAACATCAAGGTGGCAGAAGTATAGGCAGACCCCTGTAACATTTACGTGGCAGCAGTATAGGCAGACCCCTGTAACATTCTTGTAGCAGAAGTATAGGCAGGCAGACCCCAGTAAAAGTTCTGTAGTAATAGTATAGGCCAACCTCTGAAACATTGGGGTACCATGAGCGTAGGCGAAGTCCGGAAAAATTAGTTGGATAGGAGTGTAGGCGTGGGCCCGAAAAATAAGGGTACCAAGAGTACAAGTGTACCCCTGAAAAATTTATCAACCGAGAGGGCAGGTAAAACCCATAAATATTTTTTGAAAGTTACAGCTCACTGCTGCTTAATTTTTAAGAGCCTGTAGGCAGCCCTGTTGAAAAACTTGGTTCATGGTAAAGTATCAATACTTTTGAAACTTTGAAAAATCGTAAAAACATTGGTAGATGAGCCTTTTGGGCCGCAGAAAAATTGGCAGTTCAGTGCGATGACATATTGTTTCTGGAGGAGGAGTAGCAGGAGGAGAACTAATGTCAAAGACAGATTGGCAAAGCTAAATGCCTTGTTTTTCCGGTGATTGAGAAGAGTGCTTTTATCTGCGGTTGCAGCGAAAAGAATCTTTAGGTTCCACTGCTCTCCGCGGGTGGAGAAGTCAAGTCTGGGGAAATCCAGGCTTTGTTCATCTTTATGAGTGTAAGCATGTCAGCACTGGCAGTTGACAGGTGGGTACGCTTGTCCGTGATGATTCCCCCAGCTGCACTAAACACCCTCTCTGACAAGACGCTAGCAGCAGGGCAAGCCAGCACCTCCAGGGCGTACAGCACAAGTTCGTGCCATGTGTCCAGCTTTGACACCCAATAGTTGTATGGAGCAGAGGCATCCTGGAGGACGGTGGTACGATCGGCTACGTACTCCCTCACCATCCTTTTACAGTGCTCCCTTCGACTCAGCCTTGACTGGGGAGTGGTGACGGAGTCTTGCTGGGGAGCCATAAAGCTGACAAAGGCCTTGAAGAGTGTTCCCCTGCCTGCGCTGAACATGCTGCCTGATCTCCGCGCCTCCCCTGCTACTTGGCCCTCGGAACTGCCGCTAGCGCTGTCAGATGTGAAGTTTAGCAACACTTTTTCCACCAGGGCTCTGTGGTATTGCATCACTCTCGTACCCCTTTCCTCTTCGGGAATGAGAGTGGAAAGGTTCTCCTTGAAACGTGGGTCGAGAAGGGTGTACACCCAGTAATCTGTGTTGGCCAGAATGTGTCTAAAGCGAGGGTCACGAGAAAGGCAGCCTAACATGAAGTCAGCCATGTGTGCCAGGTAGCCAGTACGCAAGACATGGCTGACCTCACTAGGAAGATGACTTTCAGGCTCCTTCTCCTCCTCCACAGGCCATACACGCTGAACAGATGAGAGGCAAGCAGCATGGGAACCCTCTGCAGTGTGCCCAGCTGTCTCTTCCCCCTCCTCCTGCTCCTCCCCCTCCTCCTCCTCCTCCAAAACGCGCTGAGCTATAGACATGAGGGTGGTCTGGCTATCAAGCGACATACTGTCATCCCCCATCTCCTGTTCCAACCGCAAAGCATCGGCCTTTATGCCTTGCAGCGAACTCCTCAGCAGGCATAGCAGCGGGATGGTTACGCTCACCATCTGGGTGGACTCCTCAAAGTTTTCGAGGACCTGGCAGATGTCTGCCATCCAGGCCCACTCCTCGGTAAAGAATTGGGGAGGCTGACTACCACTACGCCGCCCATCTTGGAGTTGGTATTCCACTATTGCTGTACGCTGCTCATAGAGCCTGGCCAACATGTGCAGCGTAGAATTCCACCGTGTGGGCACGTTGCACAGCAGTCGGTGCATTGGCAAATTAAACCGATGTTGCAGGGTCCTCAGGGTGGCAGCGTCCGTGGTGGACTTGCGGAAATGTGCGCAGACGCTGCGCACCTTGCCGAGCAGGTCAGACAAGTGCGGATAGTTTTTCAGAAACTGCTGAACCACCAGATTGAAGACGTGGGCTAGGCATGGCATGTGTGTGAGGCTGCCAAGCTGCAGAGCCGCCACCAGGTTACGGCCGTTGTCACACACGACCATGCCAGATGTCGGTCTGCTCTCTCTGACCATGCAACAGTTCGGGGGCCATGTGCCTCTTGTCATCTAGGCTGAGTAGTTTCAGCATGGCCTGCTGACACTTGCCCACCGCTGTGCTGCCACGCCACACAGACTGCTGGTGATGTGCTGCTCACATTTCTTAATTGAGAGGTAGAGGTTGTGTAGGAGGAGGGAGAGGGTTTAGAGGATTTGGCATAGACCGCCACAGATACCAGCACCGAAGAAGGACCCACCATACTGGGTGTGGGTAGGACGTGTGCGGTCCCAGGCTCTGACTCGGTCCCAGCCTCCACCAAATTCACCCAATGCGCCTTCAGGGAGATATAGTGGCCCTGCCCGCCAGAACTTGTACATGTGTCCGTGGTTAAGTGGACCTTCCCAGTAACCACGTTGGTGAGGGCATGATTGATGTTCCGGGAGACATGCTGGTGTAGGTCTGGGACGGCACACCAGGAAAAATAGTGGCAACTGGGAACCGAGTAGCGTGGGACCGCCGGCGCCATCATGTTTTTGAAAGCCTCCGTTTCCACAAGCCTGTATGGCAGCATCTCCAGGCTGATCAATTTGGCAATGTGCACATCTAAAGCTTGAGCGAGCGGGTGCGTGGCAGCGTATTTGCATTTTCACTCCAATGCTTGCGCTAGCTACAGCTGGACGCTGCGCTGAGAGACATTGCTGGATGGGGTCGAGGACAGTGGAGGTGAGGGTGTGGGTGCTGGGCGGGAGGCGCTCGTGCCTGTGTCCTGAGAGGGGGGTTAGATCTGAGTGGCAGGTTGGGGCACAGGGGAAGAGGCAGTGGTGCGACCCGGAGGCAGTGAACGGCCTTCGTCCCACCTTGTGGGGTGCTTTGCCATCATATGCCTGCGCATGCTGGTGGTGGTGAGGCTGGTAGTGGTGGCTCCCCGGCTGATCTTGGCGCGACACAGGTTGCACACCACTGTTCGTCGGTCGTCCGCGCTCTCACTAAAAAACATCCACACCTTTAAACACCGAGGCCTCTGCACGGTGGCTTGGCGTGAGGGGGTGCTTTGGGAAACAGTTGGGGTTTTCTTCGCTCTGGCCCTGCCTCTACCCCTGGCCACCCCAGTGCCTCTTTAAACCTGTCCTGCTGCTGCACTTGCCTCCCCCTCTAAAGACCTGTCTTCAGTTGGCTTAGCAAACCAGGTGGGGTCAGTCACCTCAGCGGAGGTGAAGGTGTAGGTCCAGGCCAGGAGACGGTCGTGCCTGTGTCCTGAGAGGGAGGTTGGATCTCAGTGGCAGGTTGCGGCCCAGGGGGAGAGGCAGTGGCGCAAGCTGGAGGCAGTGAACGGCCTTCGTCCCACCTTGTGGGGTGCTTGGCCATCATATGCCTGCGCATGCTGGTGGTGGTGAGGCTGCTGGTGGTTGCTCCCTGGCTGATCTTGGCGCGACAAAGGTTGCACACCACTGTTCGTCGGTCGTCCGGCGTCTCCGTGAAAAACTGCCACACCTTAGAGCACCTTGGCCTCTGCATGGTGGCATGGCGTGAGGGGGTGCTTTGGGAAACAGCTGGTGCATTATTCTCTCGTGGCCTGCCTCTACCGCTGGCCACCCCACTGCCTCTTACAACCTGTCCTGCGGCTGCAATTGCCTCCCTCTCTGAAGACCGGTCCTCAGTTGGCTTATCACACCAGGTGGGGTCAGTCACCTCATCGTCCAGTGGCTCTTGCTCCGAATCCTCTGTGTGCTCCTCCCTCGGACTTACTGCCCTTACTACTGCCTCACTGATAGACAACTGTGTCTCATCATCATCGTCCTCCTCACCCACTGAAAGCTCTTGAGACAGTTGCCGTAAGTCCCCAGCCTCATCACCTGGACCCCGGGAACTTTCCAAAGGTTGGGCATCGGTCACGACAAACTCCTCAGGTGAGAGAGGAACCATTTTTTCCCAATCAAGGCAGGGGCCCGAGAACAGTTCCTGGGAGTCTGTCTGCTCATCAGAATGTGTCATTTTCATAGAATGAGGAGGCTGGGAGGAAGGAGGAGCAGCAGCCAGAGGATTCAGAGTTGCAGCAGTGGACGGCGTAGAAGACTGGGTGGTCGATACATTGCTGGATGCATTTTCTGCAATCCACGACAGGACCTGCTCACACTGCTCTTTTTGTAATAAAGGTCTACCACGTGGACCCATAAATTGTGATATGATGCTGGGGACCCCAGAAACTTGCCTTTCTACTAACCCCGCAGCAGCCGGCTGCGATTCACCTGGACCAGGAACTCGGCCTGTGCCCACACCCTCACTTGGACGTCCGCGTCCTCGCCCACGTCCACGTCCTCTAGGCCTACCCCTACCCCTCAGCATGGTGGATTATGAATAGAGCAGACACAGAGCGGTGTAAATAATTATGGAATTATTTGCGTACAGTTGGAGGCTGACAGCGGTATTGTAACACTAACTCCAGGCAGAAACAAAGAATACGGAAGGCTGCAAACAGGCCTAGCTGTGCAATACTGATGCACTGCAACTCCCACCAGACACTCAGTGAATTTCAGACGGTCAGAGGTAGCCGTAAGAAGGAGCTTTGTTTTAAGGTTTTTTGAAAAACAATAGAGGCTATATAGCGTGTAAATGACTTACCCTCTATCAGTGGCTGTGGCCGTACGCTGTGCGTGAAGTTGACGGCAGACACAGACCGGTGTAAAAAATTATGGAATTATTGGCGTACAGTTGGAGGCTGACAGCGGTAATGTAACGCAAACTGCAGCCAGAAAAAATTATACGGAAGGCTGCAAAAAGGTCTGGCTCTGCAATAGTGATGCACTACAACTCCCACCAGACAACCTGTAAAATGCACACGGTCAGAGGTAGCCCTAAGAAGGACCCTTGGGGTTCTTGTAGACAGGATCCTAGACTACCACTGTCCCTGTCTCAGCACCACTTTCCCTATACTCTGTATTACAGACTGCAGACTTAGAACGCTATAGCTGTAATAGCCTGCACAGATCGAGATGAAAAAAAAAATTTGGGTGCAAAACTGCTCCCAGCAGCCACAACAGTAATGCACACGGTCAGATGTGGCCCTAAGAAGGACCATTGGGGTTCTTGAAGACAGGAACCTACACTACCACTTTCCCTATAGCTGCAGCACTCTCCCTAATCTCTCCCAGTGTGTGTCTGAGGCGAGCCGCGGGCGGGACCGCTTTAAGTACTCGGCGGTCACTTGATCTCACCAGCCACTCACTGCAGGGGGGTGGGATAGGGCTGGCACGTCACAGGAGGAAGTTGTAATGCCCTCGCTGCATGTTTATTGGCCAGAAAATGGCGCTAAACATGCAGGGAAGGAAATGGAATTGACTCGAGTACCGCGTGGTGCTCGTCTCGAGTAACGAGCATCTCGAGTACCCTAATACTCGAACGAGCATCAAGCTCGGACGAGTATGCTCGCTTATCTCTAATTGTAATGTTATTGAGGTTATGTTTTCTCTCCATCTACTACACTCTGAGTGTTTGCTCCCATTAACCACACCTGATTAACTATTGTCGCTGTCTAAGGGTCCTTTTAGATGAGCTGATTATTATTTGAACAAGCGAGGGACATCATTGCCAGCTCATTCACTGTTGTGCAGCCTGTTTGGACACACAGGCACATCTTTGGCTTGTTTAAAAGAGCATCGTTCAGTCTTTCACATTTGCTGTATAAGCAAATGTGAAAGACTGAACGAGTACTGTTTAAACTGAATGATAAGTGAACAAGCCAATGATGATTTTTATGCCTGCATAAAATGAATGATGAATGAAAAGTGAACAATTATCACTCGTCGTTCGGTTGCTGGCTCACATTTAAACCGAATGATTAGTATTCACTTTCGCTCACTTGAGCTATTTTTTGAACAAAAATGATTCTATCTAAAAGCACCTTTACTCTCCCGGAGCATAATGAAAAGGGGAGGGTTTGTAACATTGTCAGACTGACCAGAACCAGAACAATCTCTTTCAAACGGGCGATGTATTTTCCTGCTGGCCATATCGTAGCCGAAAATTGTGTGAAGGACAAACAGCAGCATTTGAGTCGTAGCTAAAATTAGCATTTTCTCATCCATTTACACGGCTGGGTGTGGCTGTGAGCGAAAAAATACACCGCAGCCTGGAATTCCCTCAGTTGGCATAAATTCTCAGAATTACTTTAAATGGCTCAATAGAACCAGCTGTTATGTTTTCGCAGTATTGGGTACCGCTAAACTCGCCCCCCTTTCCATTTTTCTTCAGCTTCCATAGGAGTCTATGGGAGCTGCCAGCATATATCGGCCAGAAGATAGGTCAAGACCTATCTTTTCCGGCCGCGTATAAAATCAGCCACGATATTTGGTCGCCGATGTTCTATCTTTTGCGTCACAACATTTTTACGTGGCTAAATATCGGTCATCTGAATCAATGCATCGGAATCCACTATTGCAGATGGTCACAAATTTTTATTGCGGCTAAATTAGTTGCATAAAAACGCTTATGTGAATAAGGCCTATTGGCAAGGCATAGGACTTTGTGGACCTGCCTTCACTGTTTGTTTATGCCTGTTTACTAATAATATCTTTGCTGATCAGAGGAAACATATGTGGCTGAGGGTAGTAGCTGAAGAGAGTGGAAGGAGCCAGGATTTTCTGCTGAGGCCAGATCCTGAACCTATGAGGGCAAAGTCCGATGGTAATTATATGTGAATGGCTACGCAAATAGTGTAATGTGCTGAACTATCATCTGGCACATTAACTAGCAGTTGTAGCATGCCAAACGTTAGTTTGGCACATGCTACATCCATGTTTTTACTTACCTGCTGTAAAGTTCACTCTGCAATGAAAGCGTCTTTACTTGACTGTACTTGAAAAAATATTATGTTATCCTACATGAAAATATTTCAAAACTGTACTTGATGTTTTAAAATAAAAAATGTTATTTAATCTTCAGAGGGTCTCTTCCATCAAAAAACACTCATCTTGCAGAAAAAACTAAGAATCGTGACCCAAGAAACATCTGATTACCAACGAGACATTTTTGTCACATTGCCCTTATTAGGAAGTTTATAAAATCTGGCTTTTTTGATGTCAAAAGCAAGCAAGGATTTTACAATAATTTTCCTACAGTTTGCAAATGATTGTAGTACCTTCATCCATCTGGCACCTTCTCATTTGTTTTACTTTTCAGAATGGTTGCTGTTATTAATTTTGATCTCCGTTGTGGTCAATGTCATGCTTAGGCCTGTACTGCATTTTTAGTGGTTTAGAAAATATCTTTCATTGTTATGATTACAGCGAATTTCCTGATTAAATGTAATTTTTGCTTTAAAGAAAAAAAAAAAGTAAAAAGAAAATATTTAGTAGCTGCTGGTAGAATTCCATCAGGAATCATCATCTTCTCAGCCTTAAAACAGTGTAAGCAGTTGATAATCCACTATTACAGTAAGCTGTACACTCACACAGTAATTATCTAATAACCCCTTATAAAAGACCGTAGCTTCCTAATCTGTTTATAATTATCATCTCAATGATCCTGTGCATTAATGTCTGACCTTCAGCAACTCTGACCTGATCTTAATTAGCTCTAATATCAAATCATTACTATGTAAGAAACTATCCATGACCAAATGAATGAACCCCAGGTACAGTTAATTTCTGGAGCAATTATCTTCTCATGTAGGGAGATTTAAATGATTATCTGCACAATTTCACACAGTTTTATGTAATTCTGCAACATTATAAATTCTGTTTCAAATCATATTTCAAATACTAGGCATTACCATGAAATTTAACAGTCAGTGGAGCTATGAGAAATTTATAGTAAGGTAATATAAGTTAATAGGTTTAGTGATACCTAACTTGGCTGTGATAAGAGAGTGTCTGCTTATCCAAAAGAAGATAAACTCTACTCCAAAGTATGTCTGCAGTTTTATATACTAAAAACATGTTTCTGCGGTAAATAAGGGGAATTTTTCACTTTTACCTGATGACATCCTGCTGTAGACTAGGTTGGACGTTGAGTGCTATTACAAGTTTTTGCTATTATAAGCTTTGTCTAAAAAAATTATCATTGGTTTATGGGATGTAACAAGGATTTGAATGAGATTTACTAAGATAAACACTTTAAAAAGCTCACAGAAACCTGAAAGCTTTCTAGAGCTATGTACATAAATTGTGTGACCACTTTCTATAGAGAAGACAGCTATGTATTTAGCATAATCATATGATCATGGCAGTCACTTGCATCAACTTCCATGGAACTGGAACTGCAAATAATCTTTTGCCTACTATCTAATACCAGATGGTTTTCCCTATTACAGCTGTCATCTTTTAAATGATTAGCAAATCCACAAGTGATGACATTAGGCTCTTCTTCATCACAGTGCACCCTCTAAAGGTATAAAACAGGTACATCTCGTAGGAATATTCAAGTCAAAATACTTTGATTTAAAGGTGGTTTACTGTTTCGCAATAAATCGGTCCTCCTGTACAATGAATTATAAATAATTATTAACACTAGTCAAATCTTTTAAACTTTTTTCTTTCATAACATGGGTGAAATGCCTGTGAGTAAGTGTCTGTAAGTGAGGTGTAAGTGAAGCAGAATTATGTGACTGAGTGAGAGAAAGCAGTAAGTGTGTGAGCAATTAAAAAAAAGGGAGCATGAGCGGTTGTGAACGGGCATGGGAGCATGAGCAATTGCGAGTGGGAGCATGAGCAGTTGCAAACGGGCAAGGGAGCTTGAGAGGTTTCAAAGGGGTAGAGGCGCTTGAGCAGTTGCAAATGAACAGAGGCTTGTGAGCAGTTGCGAACAGGCAGAGGCGCATTTGGAGTGTGAGCAAGTCAATCTTCACTAATTTTGTAAGTAAAATGTAGATCCCCATTAGGATGCGCTCCATGCTTAACAATACTGTCTAGTGTGCTGCTTGTGCAATGTATGTGGTCCTTAAACGGCCAATCAAGGGTGCATACTGTTGCGTAAGATGCATGCTGGTCACACATTTGGAAGCCCAAATCCTGATTCTAACTGGCAACACTGTGATCCACTGACAACATGGAAAGAAGTTTGCTGCTCAGCGAACAGAAACTTGCTGGGGGAGAGGTGGGGTCAGATGGTAGTTCGGGAGAGCAGGGGGAGCAGGCAGCCAGCTGCATGACAGTTAAAAATCATGGGAAGAGATCCAGGGAGGCTAGGTGAACTGGCACACCCAACAAGTTTGCAGAGTTCTCAGATGAGGGGGATGCCATTACATAGCCAGCACCGATGCAGCACAACATGCTCTCTGAACTCCAGGGAGATGACTGCTCCAGTAAGAAGGTGAAGGGTAGTTTAGGGCAGGCTAAACAAGTCCTAGTGGTGGGGGACTCAATTATAAGGGGGATAGATAGGGCAATCTGCCCCATAGACCGAGATCGTCAAGAAATGTTTTGTCTTCCTGGCGCTTGAGTTTGACACATCACGGATGGTTGACAGATTACTGGGAGGGACTGGTGAGAATCCAGTGGTCATGGTGCACATTGGCACCAATTAACAAATTAGAGGTCAATGGAGGACCCTTTAAAAAAGATTTCAGGGGCCTAGGATCCAAGCTTAGGCGAGGACCTTCAAGGTAGTTTTCTTGAAGATCTGTAACAAAAGCCACACTAGAAAGGCAACAGTATCTGAGGGAGGTAAACAAATGGCTCTGGAGTTGGTGTAGGAAGGAGGGTTTTGGGTTCCTGGAGAACTGGGCTGACTTTGCTATCGGCTCTGTGGCGCAGAGTGTAAGCTCTTGCTCACAACCTGAAGGTTGCAAGTTCAATCTCCACATGGATCAGGTAGCTGGTGCAAGGTCAATTCATCCTTCCAAGGTCAGTAAAATGAGTACCCAGCTTGGTGGAGGGTAATAAATGCATTTTAAAAAAGTGCTGTGAAATAAGTAGGCACTATACAAATAACAAGATTTATTTATTTTTATTTTTTTACTGTTATGAAGGCCTGCATCTTAATGGGGAGGGTGCAGTTGTGCTGGGGGAGAAGATGGCTAGAAGGCTGGAGGAGTATTTAAACTAGGGACTGGGGGGGAGGGCAAAAAGAGCAATATGGGGAAGACAGTGTAGACAGAGACATGGGACCAAGTAATGGAAAGAGTGGTCGAGCCAGGGTGGGGTTAGTGCAGTTAGAACTGACATAACAGCTAATAGAAGAGGTGTCAAACCACAATGAAGTAATTATGGGAGACTTTAATTATCCAGATATAATATGGGAAATGAAAGCTGCAAATCTCACAATGGTGATAATTTCGTGAGAAAAATAAAGACGACTACCTTATCCAGCTCGTGCGGGAGCCAACTAAAGGGAAGATCACTCTGGACTAATTACTAACTAACAAAACAGACAGAATCACGGGGGTGCAGGTGCAGGAACACTTGGGAAATAGTGACCACAATATAATTAATTTTTAGCTGTTATTCAATAAGAAGCCTTATCAGGGAGCGACAAAAAGCCGAAACCTAACCCCTTAGTGACCAGCCCATAGTGTTTTATGTCCTGCCCAAGTGGGCTTTATTCACGTAAAAACATGTGTCCTGCAGGGAATAAAGCCACGTGGGCTATGGACGTGACAGCTCCATGCTGTTGGTGCCCACAGGTAGACGACAGCATGGAGCTGTCATCCTGGGCTGCTGGCAATCCCCACCGGCAATGCGATTGGCACTATCCAATGGATAGCGCCGTTCGCAAAAAAAAAGTTTAAAAAAGTTAAAGATTCAGCTGCCCTGATGGATCGGATTACTCACCCGCCTTCTCCAAGGTGTTCTGCAGTGAGGGAGGGTCCTCTGGGACCCGTCGCCACTCTTCTGTACATGCGCGCCAGACGAATGATGTCACGCACATGCGCAGAAGGCCGGAAGCCCGGAAAATTCAAAATCTCCTGGCTCCTGGCTCCTGAAGGCAGCCGGAAATCGGGAGATGTTACCGGGGACGGCGGTGAGCGGTCCCCAGGCCCGTGATCGCTGCTATCCATTGGATAGCGGCGATCATGAAAAAGTTTTAAAAAGTTTTTGAAAAGTACAAGTTTCCCCTCCCCTCATGGATCCGACACATGAGGGGAAGTGAAAATACTCACCTTGGGTCAATCATCCGGCGCGTGCACAGAGGGGCTCAGGCCCCGGGAAATTCAAAATCCCAAAAGCCAGGAGCAGAGAGATTTCACCGAGGACATGATCACTGTTATCCAATGGATAACAGTGATCATTTAAAGTAAAAAAAAAGTGTTAAAAAGTTTTTTTTTAAAGTTTTAAAAAGTTTAAAAAAAGTTTAAAAAGCTTACGTTTCATCTCCCCGCACGGATCATATCCATGAGGGTGGATGAAAGTAAGGCCCCCAGATTTTTCCGCGGACCTTACCCCAGCTTCTGCGCACACGCCGTCACCAAAATGGCAGACGCATTCGCAAAAACTGTGGATTGCCAAGATAATTTAAATTCTCCCTGCTCCTGGCTACAAAACTGAGCCAAGAGCCTAGAGATTTCACGGGGGGACTGCAGTGAGCTGTTCCTGCTCACGTGTTCGCTGTTATCCAATGGATAATAGCGTTCACGTAAAAGTTTTAAAAAAATTTGAAGTTTCTTCTCCCCTCACCATTGCTGGAAATACAAACAAAAAAAGGTGTACTGCACATGACCGCCTGTGTGAGTAGGCAGTTATGCGCAGTACATTACACGGCTGTATGGAGGGTCACAGATGGGATCTGGTGTTATTCAGACCACTACCTGTAATACGTATTTTACAAAAAGCCCTGGGAATGCTCGCCTTCCTGCAGTTCCAGGAGCAGCTTGCTGTGTGTGAGACCGCCACACCTCCGCGAGCTTATGAAGCCTCACAGAGCGCCACTTTTTACACCCCATACCTGCCACTGAGGTAAAAAAATACCCCCAAAAAAGCATGAGAGGAGGGGGTATACCCGGTTTTATTGCCGCATGTACCCATCCCAACCAGGCCCCCGTAATTAGCCCTGTTTTCGTAAATACCACACAGTTCACATTATTACTTTTATCTAAGATTTGGGGAACGCCAAAAAGGGCACGGAGGGGGGGATATTTTTAGGGAGTCAATTTTTATTCCGTACAAGTGAGCAATGGGGCCTGGAATTTATTCAGTTGTGCCCTGCAATCCAACGGGTGTTCCCTCCATTACAGGCCTTGCAATGGGTCCTGTAAGTAAATTAGGGCCACAATAGGTATGTTTCAGAACACGGGACAAACGGGGGTATCGATTTTAGGCTGAACGTCTTCATTCCTATGTACACTGTACAAAAAAAACTTTAATTTGACAAAATTGCCAAAAAAATGAAAATCGTAATTTTTTCCTTCTGCTTTGCGTAGATTCATTCAAATATTGTGGGCTCAAAATGTGCAGTACACCACTAGAGGAATTTGTTAAGGGGTCTAGTTTTCAAAGTGGGGTCATTTGAGGGGGTTACTTATCGTTTTGGCTGCTCAATGGCTGTATAAGTGGGCAATGGGGTCTGGATTTTATTGAGTTGTACCCTGAAATCCAACGGGTGTTCCTTCCATTAAGGGCCTTGCGATGTGTCCTTCAAGTAGATTAGGGCCACAATGGGTATGTTTCTGAACACGGGACAAACAGGGGTATCCATTTAGGCATGAAAGTCTTCATTTATATGTGTGCTGTACAAAAAAAAGTGTTTTAAAATTGACACAATTGCCCAAAAAATGAAAATCATAATTTTTTCCTACTGCTTTGCTTAGATCTATTCAAAAATTGTAGGTTTAAAATACACAGTACACCCCTAGATGAACGCGTTAAGAGGTCTAGTTTTCAAAATGGGGTCATTTGTGGGGGTTTTCTATGGTTTGGGCCGCTCAAGAACTCTACAAGTGTGCTATGGGGCCTAAAAGGTCTTCAAGCAAAATCTATGTTCTGAAAGCCACCGATTACTCCTTTCATTTTGGGCCCTGTTGTGCATCCAGACATAAGATTAGGGCCACAATGGGTATATTTATGAAAAAATCACAAACAGGGGTATCCATTTTGGGGTGCAAGTCTTCATTCATATGTGTGCTGTACGAAAAAATCTGTTTTTAGAATGACAGAATTACCAAAAATGAAAATCACAATTTTTTTCTTTTGCTTTGCTTGAATTAATTAAAAAACTGTGGGATCAAAATATGCAGTACACCCCTAGATAAATTTGTTAAGGAGTCTAGTTTTCAAAATGGGGTCATTTTGGGGGGTTCTCTATGGTTTTGGGCACTCAAGAACTCTACAAGTGTGCTATGGGGCCTAAAAGGACTTCAAGCTAAATTTCTGTTCTGAAAGACACTGACTACTCCTTTCATTTTGGGCCCCATTGTGCATCCAGATATAAGATTAGGGCCACAATGGGTATATTTCTGAACACAGGACAATCAGGGGGATCCATTTTGGGGTGTTAATACTTATTTTCATGTAAACTACAGGGAAAAAATATGTCTTTAAAATGACATATTTGCAAAAATATGAAATTTTACTTTTTCTCCTCTAAATTGAATTAATTCCGGAAAAAAAACTGTGGAGTTAAAATACTCCTGACCCTCCTCAGTAAATACATTAAGGGGTGTAGTTTTTAAAATAGGGTCATTTGTGGGGGTATCTATCATTCTGACACCTATGAGCCTTTGCAATCTTGGCTTGGTGTAGGAAAACAAAGTGTTCCTCAAAATGCTGAAAAGTAATCCTAAATTTGTATGTCTCCTAAATGGTCAAAAAAAAAACATAAACGTTTTTCAAATGTGCTTCCAGAATAAAGTAAACAGATGAAAATATATATCTTAGCAAAAGTTTGTACAGTATGTTTGCTCATATTTGATATTTTACAATTGAAAATGTGAAAAATGATAATTTTTTCAAAATTTTCCAAATATTGGCACTTTTAATAAATATACACAAATTATATCAGACTAATTTCACCACCTAAATGAAGTACAATATGTGGTGAAAAACAATGTCAGAATCACTTGGATATGCAAAACCTTTACGGAGCTATTCTATGTTAAAGTGACACATGTTAGATTTCCAAAATTTGGCTTGGTCATTAAGGTGCAAACAGGCTTGGTCACTCAGGGGTTAAGTAAAGCAAAATTTGATCAGCTCAGAACTACTATCGGTAACATTAATTGGGACAATGTCCTCAAAGATAACAGCACAGACGACGAATAAGAGAAGTTTAAAAATATCCTAATTACCTCATGGTAGCAGTTCATACCCTTTAAAAATAAAATAACTACAAGTAGAAGGAAGCCAATGGGGCTTGACAAGACTGTAAGGGGGTCAATAAGCAAAAATAAGAAAGCACTTAAACTATTAAAACAAGAAGGTAGTGAAGAAGCGCTAAAAATAGAGATGAGCGAACGTACTCGTAATGAGTACTTACGCACCCGAGTACCGCCATTTTCGAGTACTTCTGTACTCGCGCGTAAAGATTCGGGGGGCGCCTGGGGGCGGGGAGAGGCGCGGCAGTGCGGGGGGTAGCAGCGGGGAACAGGGGGGAGCCCTCTCTCTCTCCCTCTCCCCCCCACTCCCCGCCGCAACCCCCCGCGCCGCCACGGCGCCCCCCGAATTTTTTCGCCCGAGTACGGAAGTACTCGAAAATCGCGGTACTCGGGCGAAAAAGGGGCGGGGCCGAGCACGTTCGCTCATCTCTAGCTAAAAACATACAGGAAAAAAACAAAACATGTAAAGCAAAGATCAAAATTGCTACGGAGGAGGCAGAGAGCAAATGAGAGCAAAAATAACCCTAAACTATTCTTCAAATATATAAACAGCAAAAAGATTTGCACTGAAAGCACTGTCTCTTTAACAAACATTGCAGAAGAAACCATAGAAGACGATGGGGGGAAGGCAAATCTATTAAATAGTTTTTCTCAAATATATTCATGAATGAAGAAGAAACTACACATGTGATGCAGGGGAATAAAACGAACACCCTGCTAAATATTGCATATCTAACACAGAATGAAGTGCAGAGCCGGTTAAAGAGGAATAAAATCAATAAATTGCCCGGCCCAAAGTGAATACATCTAACGGTTCTAAGGGAACTAAGTGAGCTAGATGGCTATTTCTTATATTTTTGGACATTATTGAGACCGGGGTTGTACCACTAGATTAGCGCATTGCCAGTGTGGTTCCAATATACAAAAAGGAGTCTGAAAGAGTGCCTGGTAACTACAGGCCGGCCAGTCTCACTTCAATAATTCAAAAAATATTCAAAGGGTTTCTGAGAAATGCCATTCTAGAGTATCTCAAGGAGAACAACAGAATAACTCCTCATTAGCACGGGTTCATGAGGGGTCGATCATGTCAGACCAATTTGATCAGCTTCTACAATGAAGTAAGTTTTAGGCTGGACCTGGGAGAGTCTATTGATCTCGTATATCTGGATTTCACTAAAGCATTTGACAATGTGCCGCATAGTAGGTTGATATATAAAATGAGACGGCTTGGTCTGGATGAAAACATGTGTATCTGGATAAAGAACTGGCTCAGAGATAGAAAGAAGAGGGTGGTAAAAAATGGTTTGTGCTCTGATTGGGCCACTGTTGATAGTGGGGTGCCACAGGGTTCAACATTAGGCTGAATATATTCTGTACAATATATTTCTCAATGACCCAATAGAGGGACTGCACAGTAAAATATAAATATTTGCAGATGATACAAAATTATACAAGACAATTAATACAACGGAGGACAATGTGTGGCTACAAACGGACCGAGATAAGCCGGGGGCTTGGGGAGAAAAATGGCAAATGAAGTTCAATATTGATAAATGTGAGGTTCTGCACATGGGCAGGAGAAACGGATGTCACCAATATACACTAAATGGGGTACTGATAGGAAAGCGTGATATGGAAAAAGACCTGCTGGTACTAGTTGGCTGTAGACTTAACTGGAGCAATCAATGCTCGTCAGTGGCTACATAGGCAAATAACGTCTTGGGGTGCATTAAAAGAGGTATAGGAGCAAGGGACAAGAACATTATTCTTCCACTATATAAGGCACTTGTTAGGCCTGACATGGAATATTGTGTACAGTTTTTGACACCAGTGCTTAGGAAAGATGTTGCAGTGCTTGAAGGGGTTCAAGGAAGGTCAACTAACATCACTGCATATGGGGCAGGAAAAAAATAGCTGAAAAAAAAAAGTAATTAATTTTCTTTCTTATGTATCGTGCTGTCCTCCTTCTACAAAAACCAGCAGTAATCACTCATCATTAAGTGATCGCACCTGCCATGATGCCTCTCCTTCACAGTTAGATATTTTGATGGAATATGTTTATCGCTGACTGCTCCTAGATTGTCAGAAAAGAAATCCATTGAGGCAATGTATTTTTAAGGAGATTCAGGGTCCAAAATTTTCATAGTTTTTAGATCTTGAATAGAGATGAGCGAACACCAAAATGTTCGGGTGTTCGTTATTCGTAACGAACTTCCCGTGATGCTCGAGGGTTCGTTTCGAACAACGAACCCCATTGAAGTCAATGGGCGACCAGAACATTTTTGTATTTCGCCGATGCTTGCTAAGGTTTTCATGTGTGAAAATCTGGGCAATTCAGGAAAGTGATGGGAATGACACAGTGACGGATAGGGCAGGCGAGGGGCTACATGTTGGGCTGCATCCTAAGTTCACAGGTCCCACTATTAAGCCACAATAGCGGCAAGAGTGGGCCCCCCCCCCCCCTCCCAACAACTTTTACTTCTGAAAAGCGCTCATTAGCATGGCATACCTTTGCTAAGCACCACACTACCTCCAACAAAGCACAATCACTGCCTGCATGACACTCCACTGCCACTTCTCCTGAGTTACATGCTGCCCAACCGCACCCCCTCCCCCCCACAGCGCACACCAAAGTGTCCCTGCGCAGCCTTCAGCTGCCCTCATGCCACACCACGCTCATGTCTATTTAGAATTGCGTCTGCCATGACGAGGGACCGCAGGCATACACTGCAGAGGTTGGCACGGCTAGGCAGCGACCCTCTTTAAAAGTGGCGGAGCGATAGCCCACAATGCTGTACAGAAGCAATGAGAAATAGAATCCTGTGCCACCGCCATCAGGAGCTGCACACGTGGGCATAGCAATGGGGAACCTATGTGCCACACACTATTCATTCTGTCAAGGTGTCTGCATGCCCCAGTCAGACCGGGCTTTTTAATTCATAGACACAGGCAGGTACAACTCCCTATTGTGAAGTCCCTGTCGACCCACAGCATGGGTGGCTCCCTGGAACCCACCGGCGGTACACAGAAATATCCCATTGCATTGCCCAACACAGCTGAGGTAGTAATGTCGTGCTTAATGCAGGTGGGCTTCGGCCCACACTGCATGCCCCAGTCAGACTGGGGTTCTTTACAAGTGGACACATGTAGGTTTAACTCCCTGTGGACCCACTGCCTGGGTGGGTGCCAGGAAGCCACCGGCGGTACATAGAAATATCCCATTGCATTGCCCAACACAGCTGAGGTAGTAATGTCGTGCGTAATACAGGTGGGCTTCGGCCCACACTGCATGCCCCAGTCAGACGGGTTCTTTAGAAGTGTACAGATGTATTAAAAACTCAGTGTGCACCTACAGCATGGGTGGCTCCCTGGAACCCACCGGCGGTACACAAAAATATCCCATTGCATTGCCCAACACAGCTGAGGTAGTAATGTCGTGCGTAATACAGGTGGGCTTCGGCCCACACTGCATGCCCCAGTCAGACTGGGATTCTTTACAAGTGGACACATGTAGGTTTAACTCCCTGTGGACCCACTGCCTGGGTGGGTGCCAGGAAGCCACCGGCGGTACATAGAAATATCCCATTGCATTGCCCAACACAGCTGAGGTAGTAATGTCGTGCGTAATACAGGTGGGCTTCGGCCCACACTGCATGCCCCAGTCAGACGGGTTCTTTAGAAGTGTACAGATGTATTAAAAACTCAGTGTGCACCTACAGCATGGGTGGCTCCCTGGAACCCACCGGCGGTACACAAAAATATCCCATTGCATTGCCCAACACAGCTGAGGTAGTAATGTCGTGCGTAATACAGGTGGGCTTCGGCCCACACTGCATGCCCCAGTCAGACTGGGATTCTTTACAAGTGGACACATGTAGGTTTAACTCCCTGTGGACCCACTGCCTGGGTGGGTGCCAGGAAGCCACCGGCGGTACATAGAAATATCCCATTGCATTGCCCAACACAGCTGAGGTAACGTCAGCTGTAATGCAGGTGGGCTAAAAATTAATTTGATTACACTGTAGGCGAGGGCCCACAAAAATTGCTGTATCAACAGTACTAATGTACATCCCAAAAATTGGCCATGGCCAGCCAAGAGGGCAGGTGAAACCCATTAATCGCTTTGGTTAATGTGGCTTAAGTGGTAACTAGGCCTGGAGGCAGCCCAGTGTAACGAAAAATTGGTTCAAGTTAAAGTTCCAATGCTTTTAAGCGCATTGAAACTTATAAAAATTGTTCTGAAAAATTATTTGAGTGAGCCTTGTGGCCCTAAGAAAAATTGCCCGTTCAGCGTGATTACGTGAGGTTTCAGGAGGTGGAGCAGGAGGAGGAGGAGGAGGAATATTAGACACAGATTGATGAAGCAGAAATGTCCCCGTTTTGGATGGTGAGAGAGAACGTAGCTTCCATCCGCGGGTGCAGCCTACGTATTGCTTACGTATCGCTGCTGTCCGCTGGTGGAGAACAGAAGTCTGGGGAAATCCAGCCTTTGTTCATCTTGATGAGTGTTAGCCTGTCGGCACTGTCGGTTGACAAGCGGCTACGCTTATCTGTGATGATTCCCCCAGCCGCACTAAACACCCTCTCCGACAACACGCTAGCCGCAGGACAAGCAAGCACCTCAAGGGCATACAGGGCTAGTTCAGGCCACGTGTCCAGCTTCGACACCCAGTAGTTGTAGGGGGCAGAGGCGTCACCAAGGATGGTCGTGCGATCCGCTACGTACTCCCTCACCATCCTTTTGCAGTGCTCCCGCCGACTCAGCCGTGACTGGGGAGCGGTGACACAGTCTTGGTGGGGAGCCATAAAGCTGGCCAGGCCCTTAAAGACTGTTGCACTGCCTGGGATGTACATGCTGCTCGATCTACGCACATCCCCTGCAATATGGCCCTCGGAACTGCGCCTTCTGCCACTAGCGCTGTCGGCTGGGAATTTTACCATCAGCTTGTCCGCAAGGGTCCTGTGGTATAGCAACACTCTCGAACCCCTTTCCTCTTCGGGAATCAGAGTGGGCAGGTTCTCCTTATACCGTGGATCGAGCAGTGTGTACACCCAGTAATCCGTAGTGGCCAGAATGCGTGCAACGCGAGGGTCACGAGAAAGGCATCCTAACATGAAGTCAGCCATGTGTGCCAGGGTACCTGTACGCAACACATGGCTGTCTTCACTAGGAAGATCACTATCAGGATCCTCCTCCTCCTCCTCCTCCTCCTCCTCAGGCCATACACGCTGAAAGGATGACAGGCAATCAGCCGGTGTACCGTCAGCAGCGGGCCAAGCTGTCTCTTCCCCCTCCTCCTCATCCTCCTCATGCTCCTCCTCCTCCTCCTGTATGCGCTGAGAAATAGACAGGAGGGTGCCCTGACTATCCAGCGGCATACTGTCTTCCCCCGCCCCCGTTTCCGAGCGCAAAGCAGCTGCCTTTATGGTTTGCAGGGAATTTCTCAAGATGCATAGCAGAGGAATGGTGACGCTAATGATTGTAGCATCGCCGCTCACCACCTGGGTAGACTCCTCAAAATTACCAAGGACATGGCAGATGTCTGCCAACCAGGCCCACTCTTCTGAAAGGAATTGAGGAGGCTGACTCCCACTGCGCCGCCCATGTTGGAGTTGGTATTCGACTATAGCTCTACGCTGTTCATAGAGCCTGGCCAACATGTGGAGCGTAGAGTTCCACCGTGTGGGCACGTCGCACAGCAGTCGGTGCACTGGCAGCTTAAAGTGATGTTGCAGGGTGCGCAGGGTGGCAGCGTCCGTGTGGGACTTGCGGAAATGTGCGCTGAGCCGGCGCGCCTTTACGAGCAGGTCTGACAAGCGTGGGTAGCTTTTCAGAAACCGCTGAACCACCAAATTAAAGACGTGGGCCAGGCATGGCACGTGCGTGAGGCTGCCGAGCTGCAGAGCCGCCACCAGGTTACGGCCGTTGTCACACACGACCATGCCCGGTTGGAGGCTCAGCGGCGCAAGCCAGCGGTCGGTCTGCTGTGTCAGACCCTGCAGCAGTTCGTGGGCCGTGTGCCTCTTATCGCCTAAGCTGAGTAGTTTCAGCACGGCCTGCTGACGCTTGCCCACCGCTGTGCTGCCACACCGCGCGACACCGACTGCTGGCGACATGCTGCTGCTAACACATCTTGATTGTGAGACAGAGGAGGAGGAGGAGGAGGAGGAGGGTGCTTTAGTGGAGGAAGCATACACCTCCGCAGATACCAGCACCGAGCTGGGGCCCGCAATTCTGGGGGTGGGTAGGACGTGAGCGGTCCCAGGCTCTGACTCTGTCCCAGCCTCCACTAAATTCACCCAATGTGCCGTCAGGGAGATGTAGTGGCCCTGCCCGCCTGTGCTTGTCCACGTGTCCGTAGTTAAGTGGACCGTGGCAGTAACCGCGTTGGTGAGGGCGCGCACAATGTTGCGGGAGACGTGGTCGTGCAGGGCTGGGACGGCACATCGGGAAAAGTAGTGGCGACTGGGAACTGAGTAGCGCGGGGCCGCCGCCTCCATGATACTTTTGAAGGACTCCGTTTCCACAACCCTATACGGCAGCATCTCAAGGCTGATGAATTTTGCGATGCGGACGGTTAACGTTTGAGCGTGCGGGTGCGTGGCGGCGTACTTGCGCTTGCGCTCGAACACTTGCGCAAGCGACGGCTGAACGGTGCGCTGAACTACACTGCTGGATGGGGCCGAGGACAGCGGAGATGAGGGTGTGGGTGCAGGCCATGAGGCGGTAGTGCCTGTGTCCTGAGAGGGGGGTTGCATCTCAGTGGCAGGTTGGGGCACAGGGGGAGAGGCAGGGGTGCAAACCGGAGGCGGTGAACGGCCTTTGTCCCACCTTGCGGGGTGCTTGGCCATCATATGTCTGCGCATGGTGGTGGTGGTGAGGCTGTTGGTGTTGGCTCCCCGGCTGAGCTTTGCGCGACAAAGGTTGCACACCACTGTTCGTCGGTCGTCAGGCGTCTCTGTGAAAAACTGCCAGACCTTAGAGCACCTCGGCCTCCGCAGGGTGGCATGGCGCGAGGGGGCGCTTTGGGAAACACTTGGTGGATTATTCGGTCTGGCCCTGCCTCTACCCCTGGCCACTGCACTGCCTCTTGCAACCTGCCCTGCTGATGCCCTTGACTCCCCCTCTGAAGACCTGTCCTCCTGAGTAAGCGTTGCACACCAGGTGGGGTCAGTCACCTCATCGTCCTGCTGCTCTTCCTCCGAATCCTCTGTGCGCTGCTCCCTGGGACTTACTGCCCTTACTACTACCTCACTGCAAGACAAGTGTGTCTGATCGTCATCGTCCTCCTCACCCACAGAAAGTTGTTGAGACAGTTGGCGGAAGTCCCCAGCCTCTTCCCCCGGACCCCGGGAACTTTCGAATGGTTGGGCATCAGTGACGATAAACTCCTCTGGTGGGAGAGGAACCGCTGCTGCCCAATCTAAGCAGGGGCCCGAGAACAGTTCCTGGGAGTGTTCCCGCTCCTGAGCAGGTGTCATTGTAGTGGAGTGAGGAGGCTGGGAGGAAGGAGGAGCAGCAGACAGAGGATTCGGATTGGCAGCAGTGGACGGCGCAGAACTGCGGGTAGACGATAGGTTGCTCGAAGCACTTTCTGCCATCCAGGACAGGACCTGCTCACACTGCTCATTTTCTAATAACCGTCTCCCGCGTGGACCCATTAATTGGGCGATGAATGTGGGGACGCCAGAAACGTGCCTCTCTCCTAATCGCGCAGCAGTCGGCTGCGACACACCTGGATCAGGAGCTTGGCCTGTGCCCACACCCTGACTTGGCCCTCCGCGTCCTCGGCCGCGTCCACGTCCTCTAGGCCTACCCCTACCCCTCAGCATGCTGTATTACCAGTGATTTGATTTCACAGGCAGGAAATAAATTGGCGCAAGACTGCAGGCCAAATATAATTTTTGCCCTTTTTGGAAAACGAAAGGCCCCACTGCCTCTAGTGAATGAATTATCTAAGTTTAATAACTGTGCTGTGTCCCTGCTTATGTGTCACAGAACGTGAGGGTAGCAGAGTTATTAACTGTGGCAGAGCAGGTATTTTTTTTCCCAATTAAGGAAAGCAAATGGCGAACCCAGCAGTAAAGCGTAGCTGGGTGCGTATGATTTAGCAATGTTTTTCACGCAGCTCACACGTCTCCACAGGCGTAAGGACGGACACAGGCTGGACAAATAGATTTGTTTTCAGTTTTTTCCCACCAACAGGCAGCACTGCGTATATTCAATGAACCTGAGAAGTTTAATAACTGTGCTGTGTCCCTGCTTATGTGTCACAGAACGTGAGGGTAGCAGAGTTATTATAACTCTTGGAGAGCAGGTATTTTTTTTCCCAATTAAGGAAAACAAATGGCGAACCCAGCAGTAAAGCGTAGCTGGCTGCGTATGATTTAGCAATGTTTTTCACGCAGCTCACACGTCTCCACCGCCCGTAAGGACGGACAGAGGCTGGACAAATAGATTTGTTTTCAGTTTTTTCCCACCAACAGGCAGCACTGCGTATATTCTATGAATAATAACTGTGTTGTGGCCCTGCCTATACAATTCTTTCCCTGCAGTATCAATGGAGGGTGGAATGCTCTGCAGAGGCGATTTTGAGAAGCCCAAAAAAAATGCAGCACAGCTAACAGCAGCCTGGACAGTACTGCACACGGATAAATATGGCCCTAGAAAGGACCGTTGAGGTTCTTGAAGGCTAAACTCACTCCTAACACTCTCCCTGCCTATGCAGCACTTCTGTCCCTAATGCCAGGTGCAACGGTCTGCAGAGGCGATTTTGAGAAAAAAAAAAATCCCACTGCTAACAGCAGCCAACACACAGCTATCAGTGGCCCTAATAAGGACCTTTGGGGGGTCTTGAAGCCTACACTAACTACCAATTCTTTCCCTACAGCAGCTCCGGTATAAACAGCACTGTCCCTCATCTAACTCACACCGCATCTGAGGCGAGCCGCGGGAGGGGCCGACTTTTATATTAGGCGAACACCTGATCTCGCCAGCCACTCACAGCAGGGGGGTGGTATAGGGCTTAAACGTTGCAGGGGGAAGTTGTAATGCCTTCCCTGTCTTTCAATTGGCCAGAAAAGCGCGCTAACGTCTCAGGGAAGGAAGTGAAAGTAACCAGAACACCGCATGGTGTTCGTTACGAATAACGAACATCCCGAACACCCTAATATTCGCACGAATATCAAGCTCGGACGAACGCGTTCGCTCATCTCTAATCTTGAATGAACTGTTGATATTTTCCTCTTTGTGGATCCCTAGAAATTTCTTGAGCACAGATATGAATGATTGCTATGTGGCAAGCCTCTTGCTGTTTAGCTTTTCTGTAAAAAAACATAATCAGGGCAAAAACACATGGGCGCATGTGCTAATATCCTTGCCGCTACGGAGCGTATTAGCACATGAATTGGGTTTTTGGAGGTTTTTTTTCGGACTACTCAAACTCAGCACTATGGCATTTGAGTTAAAAAAAAATGAGTGGAACACATAAGTCCTGCCCTATCTTTCTCGATCGTAGTGTTAACTACATGTGAGAAAGATAGGGCAAGTCCTATCAATGGTTTTATGTAACTCCGTTATGCAGCTGTGATATTCACGGCTGCATAATGGGACTAAAACACGCCCATCTGTTTTATGGCCTCACTCAATAGTTTCCTTCACTGAAGACCAACAAAGATTCCTTTTTTTGAGTTTTGCATCACTTCCTTTTGGAAAATGTTCCTTAAGTGCGAGAAACCCCAGCCAGATTTGTCCATAGCCTTTAGAAAGTTTTCCCTCAGCCCCAGTTTGACATGAAAACATCTTGTTTAGGCCAGTCTTTCCCTCTGTGCTATGGCCCTACTATAAAATAAAATCAATGTTGCCACTCATAAAATGTCAGGTGGCAAAACTGTCTCATAAATTACCCTTATCCCCGTCCCCGCTTACACCTAAATCTTCCCTATTCCCCTTTAACTCAAGTTAGGCCCTGGCCAGGCTGTTAGTATTCTGATTGGTTTTTACAGCAGTCAACTTCAATCTACATAACTGTGAACTGCTTTTGTTGTGTATTAATGGGACTATGAAGTATTCTAGTCAAATGTTTATTGCATTATTGTAAAATTTGAAAATTGCAAATAAAAATTACAGTTAAAAAAAAAAAGATTTAGGAACATTTAACACGTCTAAAAGTTTACTCTTTTTGCAAGATAGTAAACATATTAAATACCCAATGACAAAAAAACTTGCCATGATGGTCACTTTTAGGCTGCATTCAGGCGAACGTATATCGGCTCGGTTTTCACGCAGGAACTGAGCTCCTGCCCCCCTCTCTGCCTCCTCTCCGCTCCTCTGCACTATTTGCAATGGGGAGAGGTGGGATGGGGGCGGGGCTAATTTGCGGAACTTAACCCCGCCCCTGCTCCACCTCTTCCCATTACAAATAGTGCAGAGGGGCGGAGAGGAGGCAGAGAGGGGGGCGGGAGCTCAGTTCCAGCTCCTGGCTCTTCCATCCCCCCCCCTGCACACTAGGACAACGTATATCGGCTCGGCATAAACACCGAGCCGATATACGTTCGTGTGACTTCACCCTTAAGTTTTGATCTGAAATCTGCGCCTAAAAAGTTGTTAAAAACAGCTACATTTATTGCTGTTATAAAAGCCTGGCAAACCAGCATAATCTGATCTGTATGATGCAAGTTCTATACTACAAATAGACAATATTGATTTTTTTATATATTATCACAGTAATTAACACAATTACAAATAATTTTTTAGTTATGACACTTTTCCACTAATCAGTATTTAGTGTTTTTGTTCTATAAGAATTTCTTGCATTAAATTATTTTACTTCTACTTTTTCTACAGCTTTATCGGTATCATCTTCATGCAGATGACGGCCAAGTCTATTACAATGCTTGTAACCTAGATACCCCACTATCTTGTGTCCCTGACTATCTATCAGCTATCTTATCTTTCATGTACTCTTCTTCCTGAAACTAAACTTGAAAAAGTTACTTTTCCTTCCCTGAAATATTACCTGTCAACAACCACTTTGGGGTTTGTGGTCTACCAAATAAACATATATTGTGTGTCCGTCAATCCACATGTCATTGATGTGTCATTTTTTGTTTTCTTTAACACACAAAAAAATTGAAGGAAACCCATTTTTTTTTTCTAGTGTTGATTAGCAGTAGAGATGAGCGAGCGTACTCGTCCGAGCTTGATGCTCGCTTGAGTATTAGGGTACTTGAGAAGCTCTTTACTCGAGAGGAGCACCACGCGTTACTCGAGTCAATTCCATTTCCTTCCCTGCATGTTTTGTGCCATTTTCTGGCCAATAGACATGCAGGGAAGGCATTACAACTTCCTCCTGTGACGTTCCAGCCCTATCCCACCCCCCTGCAGTGAGTGGCTGGGGAGATCAAGTGACCGCTGAGTATTTAAAGCAGTCCCGCCCGCTGCTCGCCTCAGACACATGCTGGCAGAGATTAGGGAGAGTGCTGCTGCTGCTATAGGGAGAGTGTTAGCGTCTTCAAGAACCCCAACGGTCCTTCTTAGGGCCACATCTGACCATGTGCATTACTGTTGTGGCTGCTGGGAGCAGTTTTGCACAATTTTTTTGTTTTCATCTTGGGCTCTGCAGACTATTGCGTTGTCAGTCTGCAGCCAATTATACAGAGTATAGGGGCAGTACTGGTCAGGCAGGGACAGTGGTAGTGTACAATCCTGTCAACAAGTACCCCAACGGTCCTTCTCAGGGCTACCTCTGACCATGTGCATTACTGTTGTGGCAGCTGGGAGCACTTTTGCACTTTTTTTTTGTTTTCATCTTGGGCTGTGCAGACTATTGCGTTGTCAGTTTGCAGCCAATTATACAGAGTATAGGGGCAGTACTGGTCAGGCAGGGACAGTGGTAGTGTAGAATCCTGTCAACAAGTACCCCAAAAAAGCTCCTCCTTAGGACTACCTGTGAGCGTGTGCATTACTGTTGTAGTGGCTCACTATTAGCCAGCTAGGCCTTTCTGCAGCCTAGCGTATAATTTTTTCGGCCCACAGTGTAGATTACATAACCGCTGTGACCCTCCAAGTGCACGCCACTAATTGCATAATTATTCAGACAGCTCTGTGTCTGCTCTGTGTCAGTGAGCTGTATCTTTAAAAAAATGTTTATGGGTTTCACCTGCCCTCTCGGTTGATAAATTTTTCAGAGGTACACTTGTACTCTTGGTACCCTAATTTTTCGGGCCCACGCCTACACTCTTATCCAACTAATTTTTGCGGCCTTCACCTACGCTCATGGTATCCCAATGTTTCAGAGGTTGGCCTATACTATTACTACAGAAATTTTACTGGGGTCTGCCTGCCTGCCTATACTTCTGCTACGAGAAAGTTACAGGGGTCTGCCTATACTGCTGCCACTTACATGTTACAGGGGTCTGCCTATACTGCTGCCACTTGAATGTTACAGGGGTCTGCCTATACTTCTGCTACAGAAATGTTACTGGGATCTGTCTATAGTGTTACTACTGAAATGATACAGGGGTCTGCGTATACTTCTGCTATAAAAATGTTACTGGGGTCTGCCTATACTTCAACAACAGAAATGGTGGTGGGGTCTGCCTATACCGCTGCTACAGAAATAATACTTGGGTCTGTCTATACTGCTGCTACATAACTGTTACTGGGGTCTGCCTATACTTCTGCCACATAAATGTTACAGGGGTCTGCCTATACTGCTGCCACTTAAATGTCACAAAAGTCTGCCTATACTTCTGCTACAATAATGTTACTGGGGTCTGCCTATACTTCTGCCACGTAAATGTTACAGGGGTCTGCGTATACTTCTGCTACAAAAATGGCACTGGGGTCTGCCTATGCTTCTGCTACAGAAATGTTATAGGGGTCTGCTTATACTGCGGCGACAGACATGTTACCGGGGTCTGCCTTTACTTCTACAGAAATGGTACTGGGGTCTGCCTATACTGCTGCCACAAGGATGTTACTGGGGTCTGCGTATACTTTTGCCACATAAATTTTACAGGGGTTTGCCCATACTGCTGCCACAAGGATATTACTGGGGTCTGCCTTTACTGCTGCCACTTAAATTTTACAGGGGTTTGCCCATACTGCTGCCACAAGGATGTTACTGGGGTCTGCGTATACTTCTGCCACGTAAATTTAACAGGGGTTTGCCTATACTGCTGCCACAAGGATGCTACAGGGGTCTGCCTTTACTGCTGCCACTTAAATTCTACTGGGGTTTGCCCATACTGCTGCCACAATGATGTTACTGGGGTCTGCATATACTTCTGCCACGTAAATTTTATAGGGGTTTGCCTATACTGCTGCCACAAGGATGTTACTGGGGTCTGCCTATACTTCTGCTACAGAAATGTTACTGGGATCTGTCTATAGTGTTACTACAGAAATGTTACAGGGGTCTGCCTATTCTGCTGCCACGTCAATGTTACAGGGGTCTGCCCATACTGCTGCTACATAAATGTTACTGGGGTCTGCCTATACTGTTACTACAGATTAGTTACTCGGCTCTGTCTATACTGTTACTACAGAAATGTTACTGGGGTCTGCCTATACTGTTACTACTGAAATGTTACAGGGGTCTGCATATACTGCTGCTACACAAATGTTACTAGGGGGTCTGCGTATACTTCTGCTGCTAAAATGTTACTGGGGTCTGTCTATACTATTACTACTGAAATGTTACAAATACTGGGCTCTTCCTATACTGCTGCTACTGAAATGTTACAGGGGTCTGCATATACTGCTGCTACACAAATGTTACTGTGGTTCTGCCTATACTTCTGGCACATACATTTTACAGGGGTCTGCCTATACTTCTGCTACAGAAATGTTACAGGGGTCTGCCTATACTTCTGCTAATGAAATGTTACTGTGGTCTGTCTATACTGTTACTACAAAAATGTTACTGGGGTCTCCCTAGACTTCTGCAACATAACTGTTACTGGGGTCAGCTTATACCTTTGCTACAGGAATATTACAGGGGTCTGTGTATACTATGGGTGCACAAGTCTTCCCATCGCGGTGTTCTACCTATCTGGCCCCCAAAAAAACCCAGACTGACTAGGGCATGGCGTGTGCGCCGCAGCCAAAATGTATTCCCTCTCACGTAACCTCAGCTATCTGGGGCACTGCAATGGGATTTCTTTCTGTACCGTCTGTGTGTTCCTGCTAGGCACCCATGCTGCGGGTGCACACAGATTTGCCATAGCGGAGTTGTACCTGCCTGGCACTTTAAAAAATAACCCTGAATGTCTAGGGCATGGCGTGTGGGCCTCAGCCAGCATGTATTTCCTCTCACGCAACCTCAGCTATCCGGGGCACTGCAATGGGATTTCTTTCTGTACCGTCTGTGTGTACTTGCTAGCCACCCATGCTGCAGGTGCACACAGACTTGCCATAGCGGAGTTGTACCTGTCCGTCCCCAAAACACTGACAGACTTGGGTAGGGTGCAGAGTGCAGATGGTTTACCCCTTGCGTTGTCGATGAGGTATCCGACACCCAAACAGAATGAGTAGTGTGTGGACACATGGAGTCCCCATTTCTATGTCACTTGCACCTTGGGCCACACAAGGTGTTTGCTGGGACAGAGGCTGAGCCAGGGCCTGCTCACATACTTCCCACACCGAGTATTGCTGCATTGTGGAGATGTGTAGAAGTGCTGGGCTGGCAGCGGAATCCCCTTTATGCCCATGTTTGCAGCTCCTGACGGAGGTGGCAAAGGGTTAGAATGAAGATGGAACGTCAATCTATTATCAATTCTCAACAGCATTGTGGGCTATCACCCACACTTTCAAAGAGGGTCACTGCCTGGCCCTGCCAACCCTCTGCAGTGTGTGCCTCCGGTTCCTCCTCATGGCAGATGCTGAAGGCTGCGCAGGGACACTTTTGTGCGCGCTGCGGACGCAGGGTCGTGCGGGGGGGAGGGGGGGTTGGGCAGCATGTAACCCAGGAGAAGAGGCAGGGGTGTGTCCCGCAGGTAGTGCTTGTGCTTAGGTAGTGTGGAGATAGTGTGGTGCTTAGCTAAGGTATGCCTTGCTAATGAGGGTTTGTCCGAAGTAAAAATTGTTGGAGTGGGGGGGGGCACTCTTGCCGCTATTGTGGCTTAATAGTGAGACCTGGAAACCTGAGATGCAGCCCTGCATGTTTCCCCTCGCCTGCCCTATCCATTTCTGTGTCGTTTCCATCACTTTCGTAGGTTTTGCAGATTTGCACAAATGAAAACCTTAGCGAGCATCGGCGATATACAAAAATGCTCTGGTCGCCCATTGACTTCAATGGGGTTCGTTACTCGAAACAAACCCTCGAGCATCGCGGAAAGCTCGACTTGAGCAACGAGCACCCGAGCATTTTGGTGCTCGCTCATCTCTAATTAGCAGCGATCCATGAAAACGGCACACAGACATATGTCATCCCTGTGCTCTGTGGGTTTTATTTGTGTGCCCATTGACTTGAATGGGTGATTATCGTCCAAGAAATAGGACCAGAATACAAATTTATTTTACACAGATCATCAGTCCAAGTAAATAAACGTATGTCAATTAACCATCATATAGACAAAAAAATATTTTTTTTTCATGCCCCATATGTAAGAAAACACTTGTTTTTAAAAAGGATCAGGAAGCTCAGTTGTAGTTTGCTAAGGAGCACATTATTTAGATTGTTACAGAGTGGTCACAAATTCTATCGATTGATAAAATTAAGTTAAATTCATTCGGAAATGGCTCTAAGAGCGATGTGTAAAGCCCTATTGGCAAGCGATTTAATGTTAAGAACCTCAAGCAACAGTCAATTTTGGTGCTGGAAATGATTGATAATCTGAGGACAGCTGGGTTTACAGCAAACCCCCCAAAAAGTAACATTGGTTTAGGGGAGACCAAATAGGTGGGTTACATAATTTCGAGGGGTAGTCATTGACAGGATAAAAGCAATTCAAAATTGACCCCAACCGGTTCATAAAAAACAAGTGAGAATGTTTTTGGGAATCACCAATTACTATAGGCAGATTATACCAACTTCTGCAGACATAGCAGCCCCCTTCACTGAACTCACTAAGAAAAAGGAGTTTGTTTTGATAAAATGGAGTTCGGAAGCTGACAAAGCACTTCAAACATTGCAATGATCTCTTTATTAAACTACGGGTATTAGAGCAGTTTTATCACAGATCAGTAATGGAAAAGAACACCCTGGGCTTTTTTTAAGCAGAAAATTAAATAATCCTGAGAGAATTATGCTATAAGGGGAAAACAATGCCTGACCATTAAGTGGACTCTTGAGTCCCTTAAATATTACTTATTATGAAAAAAGATTAACCCCTTAAGGACATGGCCTATTTTGGGCTTAGGGACGCAACGATTTTCGGCGGATTTTCTTCTCCATTTTTCAAGGGTCATAACTTTTTTATTTTTCCGTCGATCCGGCCGTATAAGGGCCTGTTTTTTGTGTGGCGAACTGTAGTTTTTATCTGTGCCAATTTTGGGTACATTGACTATATTGTAAAACTTTTATTACTTTTTTTTATGATAGCAGCGAGAGAAAACGCATCAATTCTGCCATAGATTATTATTTTTTTTACAGCGTTAATTATGCAGCATAAATGACACAATCCATTTTTCTGCGGGTCGGTACGGTTACGACGATACCAAAATTCTTACATTTTTTTTAGGTTTTTCCACTTTTCTGCAATAAAAACCCTTTTTTTGGAAATCTTTTTTTTTTCTAGATCGCTACCTTTAAAGTCCAGTAACTTTTTACATATTTTTATTTACGGTGCTCTATGAGGGCTTATTTTTTGCGAAACGAGCTGTAGTTTTTATTGGTACCATTTTGAGGTTCATACAGCTTTTTTTATCACTTTTATTGCGTTTTTAGGGAGGCAAAATGCTAAAAGTTTGCATTTAGTCTCAGTTTTTTAGCGTTTTTTTAACGCTTTTTTCCATGCACAGTCAAAAGCAGATGAAACTTATTGTACGTGTCGTTACAGACGTGACAATACCAAATATGTGGGGTTTTAGTTTTTTTTAACCTTTTTTATGCTAATATGAGAAAAAGCATAAAGTGTTTTTTAAACTTTTTTTTTTACATTTTTCTTTTTTATTTATTTTTTAAATCTTTTTTTACACAATTTGAGTCCCTTTGAGGGACTTGCAGCACAGCACTAATGATCGCTGTGATAAGGCATGGCAGGGCTACTGCCCTGCCATGCCTTATCGCTTATACAGCGATCATAGGCTATGGCACTACAGTGTCTGGCATCCTGTTGCCATGGCAACAGGCCAGGCTCTCTGCGATTATATCGCGAGTGCCCGGCAACTTCACAGAGGGAGCTTGCTCCCTCTGTTAACCCTTCCTATGCTGCGATCTACATAGATCCTACATAGATCCTTCCCATGCTGCGATCTCTGATGCACCCCTGCTGTTGCAGCGGGAGGCCGGCTGTGACTGACAACTGGCTTCCACTGCGGGATAGCGGGAGATCATAAGTGATCTTGCGCTATCCCCAGGACGTAAGTTTACGCCCTGTTGCAGGAAGTACCCCGCTGCCAGGACGTAAACTTATGCAGGAAATGCAGATACTCTGTCATGAGCACACTATTCACTGATGACAGTTGCTCAGTCTAAGTGGCCTGAGTCGTAGAAGAAGGGGGTATGTGACAAGCCAGAAAGCATGATAATAGAGGAAAGGTATGCTTCCCCTTCACTCCCCCCTCCCCCGCCCCTGTGTGGAGCCACAGAGATGTTATCCCCTGCTTGGTAATTACCCCCTTAAGGAACAAGCACGGTAAATATATGGCGCTTGGTACTGTGCTTTAATACCGTCCGATAGCTGAAGTACGGCATGGGATTAAAGCCTCTGTTCTGCAATCAAGCTACAGTACATAGCACTCAATGAGCAATAGGCACTAAAAAGTGGAAGTATTATTTCTACTATGCAACTCTGCGATCACGTGCCCCCTGTTACAGCAGAGCTGAAGGGTCTTACCAGATGTCACTACAGGGAGATGTTTTCCTCTGTAACTGGGGCTCTTATGAATGCCCCAGCTACAGTGGAAAAGTGTGAAATAAAAAAAAAAGACAATGTGAATGACCCACAGCAGTCTTAAATGACGTCTTGGAGTTCACAGATGGTAAAAAGATGGTAAATAAAATAGTTTTAAAAAAATTACAGAATAAGATAAAAATATATACATAAAAAAGAAAATGACCGATCACGGACGCCAACCAAAACCATCGCCATATGCGCCCTGTAATCCAAAACTATACATATTATAAAGCAAAGTGTTCAAAACAAATAACATTCCCATACTTTATTTTAGCATAAATATACTAATTTAAAAAATATAACTATAAATTTTTAAAAATCATTTTTTTTCCTTTCTTCCCCCAATAAAACTAAAAAACGGACAAAGTCAGCGAGAAAAGTTATAAAAATTTTGTCCTTAATGTAAATGGGAAAATAAATGCTGCAAAAATTATTTTGGAAGCTGAAGGGAAAAAATAGGGCAGTAAAACCACCACATGGGTAAAATCCCTCAAAAAGTGTCTAGTTCTATAGGACCAAAATAGCCTGGTACTTAAGGGGTTAAGTAAGCTAGTGAGTGGAGATATCAGGAGCAGTCAGCAGAACACTTGCTGCTCTTCCTGGAGAACACAGAGAGTTGGGCTGTGTGAGGGGCGGAGAGGGTACGGGAGCTAGCACACTAGCTCGCGCCCCGTCCTGCCTCCTCCCCTTGTCGAGAGCTGGTGAGGGGGAGGGAAGGGGGAGACAGTTTAGCAGAGATAAAATGTCTTCCTCCGCCTGATGGCATTGCGGGCTTGGATCATATACGCCAGGCTCAGGCCATCTGAATGGGTGCACAAACGTTAGATTTGTGAGCCCGTTCAGGCATTTTTATGTCGCCGGCAGGTGAACAGGACTGCATCTCAAGTTCCCAGGTCCCACTATTAAGCCACAATAGTGGCAAGAGTGCCCCCCCCCCCCCCCGCACTGTCAGCGTAAAGATCGTTCTCCTCTGCCACAGCTGTAACAGCTGTGGCAGAGAAGAACGATGTTAGGATGTTAGCCCATTGAATTCAATGGAGCCAGCAATACAGCCAGCTCCATTGAAAGCAATGGGCTGCCGGCAATCGCGGGATGAAATGTCAGGAAGGGCTTAAAAATATAAGCCCTTACCTGAAAATCATCCTAAAATGTGTAAAAATAAAAAAATAAAAATACTCCCCTTGTCCCGGCAGAACGATGTTAGCCCATTGAATTCAATGGATCCGGCAATACAGCATTCAGCTGAATGACATTCAGCTGAGAGCTGCCCCTGAGCCAATCAGAGGCAACACTCACTCACCCATTCATGAATTCATGAATGGGTGTGAGTAAGACCTGCCTCTGATTGGCTCAGCGCTGAGCCAATCAGGGGCAGGTCTGACTCACACCCCCTTCACACCCACTGCAGGCCGGCCACGCTGAACTCCGTCTGCCGGGACAAGGTGAGTATATATATATTTTTTATTTTTACACATTTCTGGATGAATTGCAGGGAATGGCTTATATATGTAAGCCCTTCCCGACAATTCATCCTGCGATCGCCGGCAGCCCATTGCTTTCAATGGAGCCGGCTGTATTGCCGGCTCCATTGAGTTCAATGGGCTAACATCGTTCTGCCGGGACAAGGTGAGTATATATTTTTTTTATTTTTACACATTTCTGGATGAATTGCAAGGAAGGGCTTATATATTTAAGCCCTTCCTGACAATTCATCCCGCGATCACCGGCAGCCCATTGCTTTCTATGGAGCCGGCTGTATTGCCGGCTCCATTGAATTCAATGGTCAGTGCTCGTTTAATCGAGACGAGTACCGCGTGGTGCTCGTCTCCAGTAACGAGCATCTCGAGCACCCTAATACTCGAACGAGCATCAAGCTCGAACGAGTATGCTCGCTCATCTGTAAAAGAGACGTTTCCGTATAGTTGGTGCCAGGCATGCTAGGATTTGATTTTGTTCCTGTATTGTTTCATATTAGTTCTTTATTTTGATCCGCAAGACATGGACTAAATATGAAGGAAAAATATGCTAGTCTATCAAAGTTTCTCTGACCAATAATTTATTTTCAGCCTAGCACACACTATATAAACAATACAGAAATGAAGTATCTCCAAAAAGTAGCTCCCACACACATTTGTTAATGTTGTACATTTTTCAACAAGTGTTTAACAGGAATTGTACCTAATTTATTAAACATCTACATATTTTAGTAAAAATTCCGTCTTTGGAATTCTCTGCTTGTCTTAAAGGGGTTGTCCCGTGATAGCAAGCGGTGTTAAGCACTTCTGTATGGCCATATTAATGCACTTTGTAATATACATCGTGCATTAAATATTGGCCATACAGAAGTTATACACTTACCCCCTCCGGTGCTGGCGTCCACGTCTCCATGGCACCGACCAAAGCCTTCTTCTCCCTTGATTAAACGCGCTTGCGCAGTCTTCTCTTCTGTTCGGTTGAATGGGGCCGCTCCGGCGTGCTCGCGCCGCACAGGTCTTCTGCGCATGCAGACAACCCCTTTAACTCCTTTTTATACCTTAGGGCAGCTTCAGGTGACCAAATGCACAATTGTGCACGCTTCAGCACAATGTATTTGCATGATGAACAAGGTTGATGAGGTAGATTTCCTTGCGAATCAGCGCATAGTACTGTACTTTTTGGGCAGACAGAGCCAGTTCACATGAACACGCAATACACCCCTTCCATGATTTGAAAACTATTTAGCCTATTGAGGTCCAGGTGTGTTTTCACTGAATTGTGCAACATGTAGTGCATTTGCGCACACATTGAGTGCGTGTTTGCACCCCTACAAAGTTCTAGAGGGCCCTCTGTGAGTAAATACACAGCAAAATAGAGCAGAACCTATTTTTTGCATGCTTCTGAGAATAAACCTATTGATATCAATGGGTTTTATTCTCTGCTCACTGCGCGTGTATATTTTACGTACACAAAACAACACATGCAAATACGGTCATCTAAAGAACCCGAAAGGCCGCTTCACACAGCCTGCTTTTAACCGCGATTAGCACAGCGTTTCAAATGCTGTTCTAACAGCGGTGCCACACCTCCATTGATTTCAATGGGGCTTCACAGACTAGCGCTCAAATGTGGAGATTCAAACAATGCAAGTCTGCTGTCTGCTTTTTTTTCGTGTGTTTTAGTGCTTGTTGAAAACAAAGGTTTGGCACGGTGTTAGCCAGTAGAGTCAAATGTGATTGTTCACAGTAAGAGAAACCAAGTAATCTTGTAGGTATGAGACCTTTTAATGGCTAACAAAAATACATAATGTTATAGCGAGCTTCCAAACCACTCGGGTTTTTCTTCAGACTAAAATGGAATAGATCTGAAGAGGCATGAATGTTTATACACACTTGTATGTCATAAGTGTGTATAAATAAATCTTTACAAGCTGCAGTTAGCCACAGCTGTCTCCTAACAAGCTGCTGCAGCCGATGACGGTGCTCAGTGATAATCACTGAGTGCTGTCACTGGCTGCAGCAGCAGGTTTACAGGACATTATATGCTGACTGCAGCCTGTAAACAAACAGCACAGCAGAGGCCCCTAGCCACCAGTGGGGGACAAGTGGGAAGAGGTGAGTATCAGCTGTTTGGTTATTTTACACCATGGTGAACCCATTAAGATGCACTTTACATAACTTAGACAATCCATTTAACACTGGAGAAAAAATGAAAGTAGAATAAAAGGAGTGGAAAGGGAGGAATGAAAAAGGCGGGGGAAATGAAGGAAAACAAAGGGGAGGCAAGGGGGGTTAGGGGGAATAGGAGGGGGAACCATGAGACAGTGACCCTGTGGGGTCACTCTCGCTCTTACCCTGGGGGTAGCAGTTCCGTTCATAAAGGAGAAATCAACATCTGAGTTCAACGTCTGAGTTCAATGTCCGAGGTCTGGTCCCGCATCCAGCTGCTAAATGTTCTGACTTACATCTAGTTCACCGGGAGGGGTATTCGTGCCATTCGTCCCCGATTCCAGTGGAAGGAGATTTCTTTGTGCTAAGTTTTCTGTCTCAATTCCCTCCAGGGACTCCAAATCAGGAGGAAACTGTCATGAGAGCCTCTTGACCAGCTCGTCAGTTCCTCTTGGTTGCAAATTAAGTCAATTTTTTCCTTCCACTGGTTCGTGGAGGGAGGGGATGGTTGGAGCCAGTGCAAGGGGATCAAGGCTTTAGCTGCATCTATCAGAAAAGCTGTTAATTTGTTTCTTAGGGGGTGGAAGTTTACAGATGGTTTCCACAGAAATATCATGTCCGCCGAGAGTGATAGGCCTGAGGAGAGGACCCTCAAAACGTCTTCCACTTCCTTCCAAAAAGGGACGATGCCCGTGCACTCCCACCAGATATGAAGATAAGATCCAATTGCTGCATTGCATCTCCAGCATCTGTTGTGGGGGGCTAACTTGTAAATATGGAGCCACTGTGGAGTTTTGTACCACCTGACTAATAGTTTATAGTGACTTTCTTGCGTAAGGATGCATGGAGATATGCCATACGCCATATTCAGGATTAACTTAGCATCTGCCGTGGACAGAGATATTTTTAATTCTCTTTCCCAAAAGCTTAGGAAAGTGGGCTTAGCAAATAAAGGGGGAGCTATATCCGAATGCTAGAGATTTTCCTTGAGTTTGAGTTGCGTGCCCCCAGAAAATTTTCAAAATTTGTCTTAGGCCTGGTGGACTTGTATTTGACAAAAAATTCATTTAGGACTTTTTTGGTGTGTGCTATTTGCAGAAAAGAGAGAGTGTTGCTGGGAGCCAGGGTTTTCAGAATGTCTTCTGGTGTCTTATGAGCTTGGGCCTGAAGGTCTCCCACCAGAGCCCCTCGGAATTGCTTCCAAACACTGGAGGAGCCTGGATCAAGTTGGATCCCAAGCAGCCTGCAGAGACTCTGTATTAATGTCAACGGAGAGGGACTTGGCGCCAGGGAATCCCTAAGTCTATCCCAGGTCTCGTAGGGTCCCGTGAGTAGGGGGTTGAATCCTTTCACTCTATAGATGTTCCTTGCCGGGAACCACAGGTCTTCCAATAAGGAGTCACCATGTGAGCCAGCTGCAAGGTCCTGCATCAACGGGTCTCTGGACGGATGTGTCAAGTCCATCCAATAGCTGAGTTGAATAGCTTGGTAGTAGTCCTGGACGCTTGGCAGATCCATTCCCCCTCTGACTTCCTTCTGATCATTAAGCCATATGCAAGTCTGGACCTCTTCTGCCTCCATATAAATCCAGTGAAGGCCATTCGTAATGATTTAAAGAAAGACAATGGGAGATAAATTGGTAGCATGCGTAATTTGTACAGGGCAATAGGTAGAATGTATGATTTTAGGATATTTTTCCTCCCGAAACAAGAGAGGGACGGGAGATCGTATGATCGGAGAAGAGTTTTTATTTGAGGAATCAGGGGTTGGAAGTTATGGAGATAAAAGTCCTCTATCCTCTTGGTAAGCTTTACACCCAAATAATCTACTGCTATCTCAAACCATACAAAGGGCGAACTGGATCTCAACGGAGCACTATGCCCCTGCGGTATCAAGATGTTGAGAATCGTGGACTTGGAGAAATTCACTTTAAAATTCGAGAGAATTCCAAAGTCCCGAAGAAGTGAAGCAAGTCTGGGCAGGCCCCTCTCTGGTTCAGAGATGACAAACATAATGTCCTCTGCAAACACAGCTGCAGATAGTGTGTGCAAATTGATGTTCAATCCCTTAATGACCGGGTCTTGCCTTACCTATTGTAGGAGGGGTTCCATTGTAAGAATGAAAAGTGTGGGGGAGAGAGGGCAACCCTGACATGTCCCATTTCGGATGTCAAACGGAGGGGAGAGTGAATCATTAATTAGAGTGAAAAAATAGCTGAAATGAAGGCAGGTGGGAAGTTAAAACGATGTAATACTCTTTCCATAAAGATTCAGTCCACCCTGTCGAAAGCCTTTTCGACATCTGTGCTTATGAAGGCCACAGGGATATTGCGAGTTTGGGCATATTTAGCCACATGAAGCAATCTGAGACAATTATCCCTACCCTCCCTGCCTTTAACAAAGCCCGATTGCTCAGGATCTATCAAAGCGGGATGAAGTCCTCCATTCTCTTGGCTAAAAGTTTGGCCCAAATTTCACATCTAGGTTAATCAGCGATATGGGTCTATAGCTGCTGCACTGTTCTGGATCTTTATTCTCTTTCTGGATAAGAGTGATGTACGCTTCCTGAGCTTGTTTAGGGAGTTCAGCTCCCTGTAATAAGGCGTTGAACATTTCCTTTAGCCGGGGTATAAGTTGTGTTTTAAAGACTTTATAATAGGTTAATGAGAGGCCATCCGGACCAGGACTTTTGCCTTGAGGAAAGGAGTTCAAGACCTCCTCTATCTCTCTGTTTGTAATCGGGATTAGTAAGGAGGACGCCTCTGATTTGCCCAGTTTAGACAAGTTTAGGAAATCGAAAAATGAGTCAACCCTGTCGCTAATGTTCTGTCGAGAAAGAGATGTCTCTGAGTCTTTGAGATTATATAGTTGTGAGTAGAAGTGCTGAAACTCTTTAGCTATGTCAGTGGTTGAGGAGACTGAAGCTCCCGTCCTTGTTTTTATTGAGAGGATAGAGTTTTATTGAGGATAGAGTTTCTGGACCGAGTCATCTTACGGAGTGAAGTCATTAGCTTACTTCCCTGATTACCGTGAGCATAGGAGACCTGTCTGAGGTGCATGTATTTCTTGTTAAATTTGTCGGTAAGACAGCTGATGTCTTAGGAAACTAATTCCTCTAGGTTGTTCCTCATCTGTGAGAGTTTCACTACTTGTTCTAGTTTTGCTATTTGCGCAAGATATTTATCAATTTCTTTCTGGTTCTGTTTTTTCACCGTAGAGCCAAGAGCTATCAGCAACCCTCTAACAAAAGCCTTATGGGCCTCCCACACCACGGCTGTTTCCACACTTCCCCCGGAGTTGTTTTTGAAATATTCCTCCAACAGATCATCTATGTTGGATCTTTTCCCTAGGGAGTCCAGTAAAGAGTCGTTTAAACACCATCTCCTTTCGTGTGGGGCTTCCTGAGGCAAGCACATGTCAACATGAATCGGAGCATGGTCTGAGATAGTTATAGAATTAATTTTAGCTTTTTCTAGGTATGTTAGCAAACCAGAAGTAGTAAAGACGTAGTCTAGCCTTTGGAAGGAGGAATGTACATTGGAGAAATAGGTGAAGTCTTTGGAGGTGGGATGTAGGAACCGCCATGCATCCAGGACCCCAATTCCAGCATGGAGTGACATAGCCTTTTTAGTTTTGCCTGGGAGAACTGGGATCGGCCCACCGAGGAGTCCAACAAAGGATTAAAGGTGACATTCAGATCTCCCCCGAGTATAATGTGTCCCTCTGCGAACTGCCTAAGAACCTCTAGTTGTCTAACGAGCCAGGAGACTTGGTCCGAGTTTGGTGCATAGAGATTGTCAATTGTCAATTTGATGCTGTTGATCGAGCGTCTAAGGAAGAGTACTCTTCCCTCCCCATCTATATGCTGTGCATCAAGTTTAAATGGGGTTGATTTATGGAACAGCACAAATACCTCCTTGAAGGCCGAGCTTGGATGTGTGTTGTGGAAGCTCTGTTGGAACTCCCCCCACCCCCCGGGAGAGAAAAGTGTCTGTCATTTTTAAAGTGTGTCTCCTGCAGCATTAATATTTTAGTCTTGCATTTTTTAAGGGGGTGAGCGACATTGTGTCTCTTATCGGGAGAGTTCAGACCTCGGATGTTTAATGACGTGAAACGTACGGAAACCATGGTGGTACCGGTCCCGCAGACTGGGGTTCAGACCTGTAATATCAATCGAGGGGAGAGAGAGAGTGAGAAATCAGGCTCCAAGAACTCGAGAGTTTGAGTCCCTCGATGAAACCTTAATTAGTAGACCCTGGTACCAGGGGGGAAGGGAGTGGGTAGAAGGAGGGAGGTGAAGAGGAAGGATAGGGAAAGGAAAACGAGGAAGAAGGAGGGGGGGGGCGGCAAGTGGGAGAGCAGAAGAGGGGAGAATAAAGGAAAAAGGTAGAAAAAACAAAGAAAGAAAAAAAGCCCTACAAGTAGTCTTACAAGTAGTACAAGTAATGGGGCTTTGAATAAGATGAGGAGCTCACAAGGAGGGAAATATAAAAGGAACAGATTAGCAAGAGAGAACAAAATATCTGTGTAGTTGCAGGTCACACAACTCCTCCTCAGATAAGAGAGTACAAGCCGCAACCAGACAGAACTCATGTGGCCCTTCTACCGAAGGGTAAAGATTACCGTTAATAACAATTAACGTAGTTGTTGGACCTGGCCTAGGCGGTCAGGCCCCATTGCAGGATCAGTCCTTATGGGAAAATCAGATGCGTTCTAACTAACAATTGAGATTGAAATGTTATGGTAAGGAGGGAATGTCAAACAAGTAAGGCATGTAATGGCAGATAGTAAATCCGCCAATCAAGGGTTTCAGGTTTCCAACCGAGAAAGCCCTCCAGCTCCTCAAGTGTCCTCGTATAGGGCTCCTTCCTTGTTATTCTTCTTCCTCCCTTTAGGGGACTTGAAGTTCCCCGATAGCTGTCTGGCCTCAGCGGAAGGCAGCGGGGGAAAGGGAGCTCTGGTAGTGGAAGCCAGCAAGGTATGTCAATCGGCTCCATTTCGAGAAGATGCCAGGATTTTTGTAAGTCCTCGGGAGAGCGAATGTTGAGTCTTTGGCCTCTGAGATTTATCCCCAATCCAAAGGGGAAAAGCCAGGGGTATTTGATATCTCTAGCTCTCAAAGCTTCAAGCAAGGGCCTCATTAAGCGGCGTTTGGCTAGTGTTGTCGAGGAAAGATATTGATAGAAATGTATAGTCGCCCCGTCATACTGCAGCTCTTTATTATTTCTGGCCGCTTCCAATATTGCTTGAGTGTCCGGAAACGCTAGGAGCTTGCAGATTACATCTCTTGGGGGGTCAGTCCAGGAGGGAGCGGGTCTCAGAGATCTATGGATGCGCTCAATGGAGACACGGGAGGCTCTCTCGGTGCCCAGGAGGAGAGCGAACAGCTCTGTAGCTATCTTCGGCAGGGCTTCCATCACTCATGACTCTGGGAGACCTTTAATCCTTATATTATTACGCCTGTTGCAATTTTCAAAGTCTTCTTGCATAATCAGAGCGCGGTTCAACTGGAAATGGTGGTCTTTAACAACTTGCGCAAGTTCTGATGAGTGTATAATGAAATTAGCAGAGGAGGATTCAAGATCGTCAATCCTCCTTCCCATGGATATGATTTCTTCTTTGATTTCAGAAAGGTCCGACATAATCGTGTCAGGGAAAATTCTGCGTACAGCACCAATCAGGCCCACCACAATGCCCCGCTGCCGGCGGTAAAGAAGAGACACCACACACGGAGGTCTGGTATAGTTCCTCACACGGGGACATAACTGCGCACTTTATTACAGATTACATGGGATCTTATACCCTTTGGTCACGTCACTAGGAATGGGTAATGGTCTCATTGGCTCAAATTCACCGCATAACCATATATGTGAAGTCCGCATTTCCGCCTGAGGCAGTGATAGTTATATACGTAGTTAAAGAGTCGTTATCTTGATACGGCGCCTCTGGGAAAACAGCCAAGCACGCGGCCTTCGTGTCCGGTTCTTCCTTGCGGTTTTCAAGATACATTTTGTCTTCGCCTTGCAAGGCCTTGGCATATTAAGTTTTTCTCATTTTAGCATTGAATAGAACTTGCATACAGGTATAAAAAAAACATATGGCAATATATACATATACCCTCACAGTCGGGCGCAACGCTCTAGTGATCAAGTGCCTCATAAAGCTTTTAGAGATTTGCTCATTATCCTCTCCGTCCGACAAGGCCTCCTCGTCTCTTTCTATACTCAGAGGTGTCGATGCTGTTAGGTTCAACGTCTTCTTGCTGGAAGGGTGGGGAGATCTGGATACTCTTTGTTTAAGAAACCTTTGCATATCAGATTGCCCCTTGACTGGTCGGGGTGTGTTCAAGATGTCATTACTCTTGTCTCTGCTGGTTTTTCCCATGATGCACAGATGTCAGCTTTAGTTTTAATCATACGATGAGGCCCATCCGGCAGTGCATCCCTTTCAGGGAGCCATCAAGTACAGTGGCCCTGCGTCGCCACTAGAAGCCTGTTATTGACTCGAAAAAGGACTAATTTTGTAAATTGGTGATGAGGGGGGGGGGGGGCACAGGTGTGGCGTAGGTGGTGAGACAGTTAGTTAGAGCTCTGTTGCAGGAGCTCCATGAAAAATTCAGGCCAGGCTTGTAGAGATTGCCGGGCCATCAGTTTCACCCGTATAGTTGAGCTCTTGGTGCACTGGTAAAGCTAGGGAGCAAAGTCCTTCACCCCTAGCTCAGCTTGTGCTGCCTCCTTTTAGAGTATAAATTGTAATACTTGCGGATGTCTGTGGGGGCAGGGCTGGTAAGATGGTGGCCACTGAGAAAAGGTGATCAAGTCTATCGGGGTAAGGCCGGTGCAGCGTGAGGTGGGGGGGTTATGGGTGATGTTATCGGGGTCAGCCTGTCAGCACCAGTCCATAATGGGCCTTGTTTCTGGCCAATGTATCTTGTGCTGTGTGGACAGGGTTCTTCTAAACTACCCCTCAACCCCTCAGTGCAAGCCCCCTCTCCTCTTTCTGTCTTCTGCTGTTGGAGAGGTTGCAGCCATTATGCTGCTTGATGCCGCCTGGCCCCTTCACCCCCTGGTCCAACCTTATGTAGGAGATCTCTCAGGGAGTTCCCGACTGCTGCTCCCTGTTCTCGGCATGCTGGGATCCGGTTTGCCGCGCACTTCCGGTCCGGCGGAAAATACAGGTCCCGGCTTCTCCCGCGGCACTAGGCCTCACCCGATTTCAACAGCCGAACGGGTTCTGGAGCCTTTCTATATGTTCCCCGACCTGCAGAGGAGCCGAAGCTGGTGATAAGCGGGGATTCCAGTGGTCAAGAGCACCGGTAACACAGTTTCTCTGCTCTGGTTGCAGGCGCCTGGTCTCCGTGTGTCCACTCCCTTTGCTGGCTAGGCCACGCCCCCCATCACAAAGCATTTTGAAGTATTATGCTCCTTTTTCATACAGGCATGTGAATATTTTTTTGCCATCTATTATCATGTAGCAAATGATATATATATATATATATATATATATATATATATATATATATATATATCAAGTTCATAAAATTGATCTGATCACATGGTCATTAGTCATTCTGGTCATGAATATATCTATTTCATTTTATATATTATTTTTCAATAGTCATCTAAGTATAAATTGGAAAACATTAAATGCAAGAGCAAACTAAATCTTTAAAGATATATTGTGTTACTTATATATTTTAGAGCATAACTATTAAGAATAGTTTTACACTAAAAAAAACATTAAGATGCGAAGGGCAGTGGCATGTGAGTGGTTACGAACGGGAGGAGGCACGTGAGTGGTTGCGAACAGGCAGAGGCAAGTGAGGAGTGTGATCTAGTTGATTTTTGTTACTTCTGTAAGTAAATTGGTAGATCCCCACTGAAATGTGCCCCATGCTTTATAATGCCATCCAGTGTGCTACTTGTGCAATGTATGCGGTCCTTGATCGAGGGTGCATACTGTTGTGCAAGATGAATGCACGTCGCACATTGGGAAGCCCACATCCTGGCAACACTAACATATATTGCCAACATGGAAAATAGTTTGCTGCTCACTGAATAGGCACTCGCTGGGGCAAATGTGGGGGCAGATGGTAGTACAGGAGAGCAGGGGTAGCAGCAGCTAACTGGATGACAGTTAGAAGGGGTAAAGGGAAGAGATCCAGGGAGGTTAGTTCTGAACTGGCACATACCAACAAGTTAGCAGAGTTGGCAGATGAGGGGGATGCCATTATAGAGTTAGCACTGCTGCAACATGACATGCCCTCTGAATGCCATGGAGATGAATGCTCCAGTAAGAAGAAAAAGGGGAGCACAGGGCAGGCTAGACAGGTCCTAGTGGTGGGGGACTCAATTATAAGAAGGACAGACAGAGCAATCTGCCACAAAGACCAGGATCATCAAACAGTATGTTATCTTCCTGGTGCTCAAGCTAGACATTGTAGATTGGGTTCACAGATTATTGGGAGGGGCTGGTGAGGACCCAGTGGTGATGGTGCACATTGGCACCAATGACAAAGTTAGAGGTCAATGTAGGATCCTCAAAAACGATTTCAGGGACCTAAGATCTAAGCTTAGGATCAGGACCTCCAAGGTAGGTTTCTTGAAAATGCTAACTCTACCACCAGCCACATCAGAAAGGCAGCAGGAGATTAGGGAGGTAAACAAGTGGCTCCAGAGTGGGTGTAAGAAGGACTGCTTCCGGTTCCTGGAAAACTGGGCTGACTTTGCTGTTGGCTACAGGCTCTAGTGTAATGAAGGACTGCATCTCAATGGGGAGGGTGCAGCTGTGCTGGGGGAGAAGATAGCTAGAAGGCTGGAGGAGTGTTAAAATAGGGACTGGGATGGAGGGCAAAAAGAGCAATAGGGGGGAAGACAGTGTAGACAGAGACCTCGGACCAAGTAATAGGAATAGGGATCGAGCAGGGGTGGGGTTAGTGCAGTTAGAACTGACAAAACAGCTAATAGGACTATAAGTAGCATAATGAATATAAAGGATAACAACAACCATATAAATTGTAGGGCAAGAAATGCAAGAAGTCTGATCAGCAAAGTGGGTGAGCTTGAAGTGAGAACGTCTTAAGAAAATTATGATATAGTAGGAATACCACAATCGTGGCTTGATGATAAGTGCGATTGGGCGGTGAATTTACAGAGTTACAATCTCTTCAGAAGAGACTGTGGGGACGAGAAAAGGGGAGGGTATGTCAGCACATTAAATCCTACTTAATGCCTGACGATGAGAAAATATATTTGTAGGAGATGAACACATGGAATTTCTGTGGGTAGAAATACAGGGAGGGAAAAATAACAAAATCCTGATAGGGGTTTTCTATAGACCACCAAAATTAACAGAAGAAACTGAAAACTTATTATTAAAACAAGTAGAAAAGGTATCAAACCGGAATGAAGTAATTATTATGAGAAACTTTAATTATCCAGATATAATATGGGAAGACGAAACCTGCGAATCTCACAATTGAGATAAGTTCTTGAGAACAATTAAAGATAACTACCTTACCCAACTTGTGCGGGAGCCAACTAGAGGGAGAGCCACTCTGGACTTATTAACTAACAAACTGGACAGAATCCTGGGGGTGCAGGTTGAGGGACACTTGGGAAATAGTGACCATAATATAATTAATTTCCAGCTGTCATTCAATAGGAAGCTTTATGAGGTAGTGACAAAAAACTGAACTTTACTATAGCAAAATTTGATCAGCTCAGAATTACTCTTGCAACATTAATTGGGACAACATCCTCAAAAATAACAGTATGGGTGACAAATGGGAAAGTTTAAAAACATCTTAATTACCTCATGGTAGCAGTTTATACCCTTTAAAAATAAAAGAACTACAAGTAGAAGGAAACCAATATGGCTCAACAAGACTGTAAGGGGGCCAATAAGCGACAAAAAGAAAGCATGTAAACTATTAATACAGGAAGGCAGTGAAGACGTCCTAAAAACATACAGGAAAAAAAAATTATGTAAGGGAAGGATCAAAACTGACAAGGAGGAGGCAGAGAGACTGATTGCCAAAGAGAGCAAAAATAATCCTAAACTATACTTCAATTATATAAACAGCAGAAAAATGTTCACTGAAACCGCTGGCCCTTTAACAGATAATGCAGGAGAAACCATAGAAGACAATGGGGGTAAGGCAAATCTTTTAAATAGTTTTTTCTCAAGTGTATTCACAAAGGAAAAAGAAATGTCACACGAGATGCAGGGGGATAAAATGAACCCCCCACTAAATATCACCTACATGATGAAGTGCAGAGCTGGTTAAAAAAAATTAAAATCGACAAATTTGCGGGGCTAAGGTGGGATACATCCAAGGGTTCTAAGGGAACTAAGTGACGTGATAGGCTATTTCTTATATTTAGGGACTCTATTGAGGCCAGGATTGTACCACTGGATTGGCGTATTGCCAATGTACTTCCAATATTCCAAAAGGGGTCAAGAAGAGAGCCAGGTAACTACAGGCTGGTAAGTCCCACTTCAATAAGTGGAAAAATATTTGAGGGGTTTCTGAGAGAAGCCATCTTGGAATACCTCAAGGAAAACAAAGGTATAACTCCTCATCAGCACGGGTTCATAAGGGGTCGATCATGCTGGACCAATTTGATCAGCTTCTACAATAAAGTAAGTTCTAGGCTGGACTTGGGAGAGTCTATTGATCTCGTATATCTGGATTTTACTGAAGCATTTGACACCACATGCCGCATAATAGGTTGATATATAAAATTTAACAGCTTGGTCTATGCAAAAACGTGTGTATCTGGGTAAAGAACTGGCTTAAAGATAGAAAGCATAGGGTAGTAATAAATGGTTCGTACTCTGATTGATTGGCCCGCTGTTGCTATCAGGGTGCCACAGGGTTCATTATTAGGCCCCATTCTGTTCAATATATTTATCAATGACCTGATAGAGGGACTGCACATTAAAATTTCAATATTTGCAGGCAATACAAAATTATACAAGATAATTAAAGGGGTTGTCCGGCCGCCCATGGTTAATTTCCTCCCCCCCCTCCCCCCTAATGACCTGTAAAGTAAATGAATTAGAACATACATCATTATACAAACAAAAACATTATTCAACTTAGCTTTTATCTTCTCTCTGTGAAACTGACATGCTGAATGAATCCAAGATTGCCACTGTCCTTACACTTCCAGGCAGAGCAGTAGCAGTAGCAGTAACTTTTTCTTCCCCACTTCTGCCCTAATCAGCAATTCCAGCAACCTGATTGCTTGTTTGGGTTGACTGATTCACCAAACAACCAATCAGGTTGCTGGAATTGCTGATTAGGGAAGAAGTGGGGGGGAAAAAAGTTAATATGCCTGACAAGAGGTACACGGCCCCTGAGCTGTTACAGGGTCTGACAGAGCAGACCGACCTCTGGCTTTCACCTCTAAGCCTCCAACCGGGCATGGTCGTGTGTGACAATGGCCGTAACCTAGTGGCAGCTCTGCAGCTTGGCAGCCTCGCACACGTACCATGCCTGACACACATCTTCAATCTGGTGGTTCAGCAGTTTCTGAAAAACTACCCCCACTTGTCTGACCTGCTCGGCAAGGTGCACTGCGTCTGCGCACATTTCCGCAAGTCCACCATGGAAGCTGCTACCCTTAGGAGACTGCAACGTTGGTTTCAGCTGTCAGAGCACCGACTGCTGTGCGACGTGCCCATGCGCTGGAATTCTACGCTGCACATGTTGGCCAGACTGTTAGAGCAGCGTAGAGCAATTGTGGAATACCAGCTGCAACATGGGCAGCGGAGTGGTAGTCAGCCTCTGCAGTTCTTTACAGTGGAGTGGGCATGGTCCTCGGAAACTTTGAGGAGTCTACCCAAATGGTGAGCGGCGATGTGGCCATCATTAGCATTTCCATCCCGCTGCTTTGCCTGCTGAGAGGTTTGCTGCTAAGCATAAAGGCCGATGCTTTGTGGTTATAGAACAGGAGACGGGGAATGACAGTATGTCGCTTGATAGCCAGACCCCCCTCACGTCTATATCTCAGCCTGTTTTAGAGGAGGAGGAGGATGGGGAAGCGACTGCTGGCCACATTGCAGAGGGTGCCCATGCTGCTTCCCTCTCATCTGTTGAGTGTGTATGGGCTGAAGAGGAGGAGGAGGAGCATCCTCCTAGTGAGGACAGCGATGTGTTGCGTACTGGGACCCTGGCACACATGATTGACTTCATGTTAGGCTGCCTTTCCCGTATCCCTTGCATTAGAAGCATTCTGGCCTACACAGATTACTGGGTGTACACCTTTCTCGACCCACGGTATAAGGAGAACCTTTCCACTCTCATTCCCGAAGAGAAAAGGGGTACGAGAGTGATGCAATACCACAGGGCCCTGGTGGAAAAAGTGATGCTAAAGTTCCCATCTGACAGCACTAGTGGCAGAAGACACAGTTCAGAGGGTCAACTAGCAAGGGAGGAGCGGGGATCAGGCAGCTTGTCCAGCTCAGGCAGGGGAACACTCTCCAAGGACTTTACAAGTTTTATGGCTCCCCAGCAAGACTGTGTCACCACTGCCCCGGTCAAGGCTGAGTTGGAGGGAGCACTGTAAAAAGATAGTGAGGGAGTACATAGCCGATCGTACCACTGTGCTTCGTGATCCCTCTGCTCCATACAACTATTGGGTGTCAAAGCTGGACGCGTGGCACGAACTTGCGCTGTACGCCCTGGAGGTGCTGGCCTGCCCTGCCCTGCCGCTAGCGTCTTGTCAGAAAGGGTGTTTAGTGCAGCTGGAGGGATCATCACGGATAAGTGTACCCGCCTGTCAACTGCCAGCGTCGACATGCTTACATTCATAAAGATGAACAAAGGCTGGATTTCCCCAGACTTCTCTTCTCCACCGGTGGAACGCAGCAGATCCTAAAGATTCTTTTAGCTGCAACAGGAGAAAAATGCATCCTCTATCACCCCAAAAAGGGGAGAAGTAGCTTGGTCTATCCCACTCGGATATTACTTCTCCTCCTCCTCCTCCTCAAACAGCATGTCATCACGCTGAACCGCCAATTTTTCTGCGAGCCAAAAGGCACTGTTAAAACCAATGTTTTCAGAGGGCTGCCTCCAAGCTCTGTTACAAATTCAGGAACAACAAACTGTATCTCTAAAAAAAGTTTAGGTGTTTCTCCTGCCCTCGGGGTTAAGCAATTTTTCAGGGGTACACTTGTACTCTTCGTACACCAATTTTTCAGGCCCTCGCCTATATTCTCAGCCAAATAATTTTTCCGGGCTTCGCCTATACTTTTGGTAAACAAATTTTTTCAGGTGTTCGCCAATACTCTTGGTACACCAATGTTTGAGGTGTTCTCCTATACTCTTGCTACAGAAAAGTTTCAGGGGTTCGCCTATACTCTTGTTACAGAAATGTTTCAGGGGTCCGCCTATACACTTGCTACTGAAAGGTTTGAGGGTTTCGCCTATACTCTTGCTACAGAAATGTTTGAGGCGTTCGCCTATACTGTGGGTGCACAAAGATTTCCCATTGCGGTGTTTTAGCTTTCTGGCACAAATACACTGAATGACTTGGGTAGGGCGCAGAAGGCCATTGCGGTGTTCAGCTATCTGACGCATACAAAGAATGAATTGGGCAGAAGTGTGGGCTGAGGTCCTTGGCGGGGTGAAACTCTGCTATGTGTGGGCACTCTGATTTCTTTATATTTAATACTGTCACTGGGTTTCAGTGGCTCGCCTATGCTGTGGGTGCACATAGATTTCCCATTGCTGTGTTTTAGCTACCTGGCACAAATACACTGAATGACCTGGGTAGGGTGCAGAGTGCAGATGGCTTTCCCATTGCATTGTTCAGCTATCTGACACATACACAGAATGAATTGTGTGGGGACACATGGATTTCCCATTGCTATGTAACTCACGCCACCTTGGGTCACACAAGGTGAAGGCTGGGACCGAGCCTGACCCTGGGCCCACTCAAGTGCTTCCCACACAGAGTATTGCGGATCCTACCTCGGTCACGGTTTCTCTGGTTTATTATGGCACCTCTTCCTTCTTGCGGTCTGGGGATCAGCATTGGCTGGCATGTATTATCTCGCGTGCTACAAATTACCACAGTATTCCGAGATACTGGATTGGAGCGTTCACAGGAAGCGGGTCACTGTATAATTGTGGTGGCTACTTTTGCGACACCTCCTTCTTCAAACCAATATTTGGTCTTAGTATGCACTACTGCATTGTGGAGATGTGTAGAAGTGCTAGCACATGAGTCCCTTTTATGCCCACGTTTGCGGCTCCTGACAATTTTGTGACGGAGGTGGCACGGGATTGGAATTATGATCGGACGTCAATTTATGATCAATTCTCATCAGCATTGTGGGTTATTGCCCATACTTTCAAAGAGGGTGCCCTGCCAACCCTCTGCAATGTGTGTCTCCGAATCCTCCTCATTGCAGACACACTTATAAATAGACATGAGGGTGGTGTGGCTATGAAATGAGCGTGTGGCATGAGGGCAGCTGAACGCTGCGCAGGGAAAATTTTGTGTGCGCTGTGGACGCAGGGTCGTGCGAGGGGTTGGACAGCAATGCCAGCATGTAACCCAGGAGAAGAGGCAGTGGTGTCACCTCCAGGCGGGGATTGGTCTTGGTTGCAGCTAGTGTGGTGCTTAGCTAAGATGTGCCAGCGCATATGCCTTGCTAATGATGGTCTATGCTAACTAAATTGTTAGAGGGGGTGACCTCCAGGCTCTTGCCCCAAATTTGGCTTAATAGTGGGACCCGGGTGCCTCAGATGCACCCATGCATGCTGCCCCTGCCATTCCCTATCCTTTTCTGTGGTGTTTCCATGACTTTATGATGTTTTCAGATGTTTCACACTATCTCCCCCATGCGGAGCATCGGTCAGCTTGAAAAATGCTCGAGTCCCCCATTGACTTCAATGGTGTTCGTTACTGGAAACGAGCTCTCGAGCATTACGAAAAGTGGTACTCGCTCATCTCTAGTCTCCGCCTCATTGTAATTTTTTGCCTTCCTCTGGATCAAAAAAGTCTGGTGGAAACAGGCTGAACTAGATGGACATTTGTCTTCTTTCAGCCTAACATACTATGTTACAGGTAGATAAATCGCCTGTGATAGCAAGAATTCGCTAACAATGAACATATCGGTCAGCGCTCATTCTTCTTGCCACACTGGCAGATTATCTGTTGTATGAGGATGAACCATGCAGCTATCATTGGTTGACTACGCATCTTCATGTTTATCCTGAGCGATGTGCCACTGACCAGTGAACACTGTTATACTTGCATAAATGAGCTGATCAGGCAGCAAATGGGAATTTGCTCATTTATTGGCTTTCTGCTGGCCCTTTTACATGACTTGATGATCATAGAATTGAACATTCAGGCCAGTGTTCATACCTGATAATCGAGCCATGTAAAAGGACCCATTGAGGACCAGAAATTATATGAATTGATAGAAATTATGTGCAGTGCCGCAAAATATGCTAAGTTTTTAAAAATTACGAAAAAATTAATACATTGCATAGTTTACAATCTTACATTATTAAATGTAATGGCATATTTACTGTATCATAAAACGGATCAATTTTACATAATAGATTCATGCATAGATTTTGGGTCAATAAGCATATTCTCTAGTGCGTCTACTGCAATAGTGTAAGGCCCCTTGAATACCATGTTGTTACCGTGTTTCTCTGAAAATAAGACAGGGTCTTATATTAATTTTTACATGTATAGCAGCCTGGACACTATTTAAAAGTTATGCTAGGGCTTATTTTCGGGGAAACAGGGTATAAACTGTTGTATACTCTTTGTGAAAAAAAAATCAAGTACCAGAAGGAGTTGTTTTGCTGCAAAACTCAGCATGCCGTTCAATCTCAGGCAAATATGCAAATGATTAGAGTTGTGGCATGATTAGATGAACAGTTTTGCCACCTGAGGCTTTCAGAGCTCCTTGTGTGTAATGACCTCTTCTTCCGCTTGTGTGGAGCTTGTTGACCACTAGACGCCTCTACCACGCAGAGAAGAGATTTCAGCCAGTTATCAGAGTTTAAGAGGGGGATCATTATTGGAATTTGAGAAGCTGGATGTCATATTAACGAATTGCCAATCCACATTGACCATTCTGATCAGACTGTTAGGAGGGGTTGGGACCAGTGGATGCATGAGATCATGCACACAATGCAGCTGCTCTCAGGATGCCATTGACAGGCAACCAATAGATAGGATCGTCTAAACATCCGACAAGCAAAAGTAGCTCCAACTGTTCCATTGTTTGCCATCCAGAGTCAGGTTGCACCATTGTCTCAGGCCCCTGTGTCTGTCTAAACCATTTCCAGGTACTTGGCTGCCGAACATTTGGCCTCACAGTGCCCTATACATGTATGTGCCTTCGACAACCACCGACCATTTCCTCTGTTTGTGGTGGTGACATGAATGATGAAACTGGACTGCTATAGAGTGGAACCGCGTTGTCTTCAGCGACAAATCCAGGTTTAGTTTGGGCACTGACAACAGCTGTGTTCATGTCAGGAGGCCTAGAGGTGATTAGTGCCTCAATTCTGCCTTTGCTGTGGAGTGGCACACTGCCCCCTGCTGGTGTGATAATCCTCAGGGCCATCGCATACAACAGTCGGTCACCCTTATAGTGGTACAAGAGACAATAACAACTCAGTGATATGTTCAGGACATCCTGCAGCCACATATGTTGCCTCCCATGGTGGCTTCCAAGAGGAATTTTCCGGCAGGATATTACTCAACCACAGAAACAAGGGTTTCACAGGAATGCCTCCACAACATTGCCACACTTCCCTGGGCTGCCCGATCGCTACATTTATCTTCAATAGAACATGTATGGGACCATCTGGGATGCCAACTTTGACAGCCTATGAGTTTGCATGATCTAGAGGCTCAGTTATAGCAAAAATGGACCAATATGCCACAAGATACCATACAGAATCTGTATGCCTCCATGCCCACCCGTATCACATCTTGTATCCAGGCTAGAGGCCGTACAACAGGGTACTAGAGCCCCCATGCCTGTCCGAATCACATCTTACATCCAAGCTAGAGCGATGGAATTGGCAGTCAAAGCTGACAGGAGGCTGAGAACTAGAAAAGAGGAACATCAGGCCCGTAAGGATAGGGAATCAGGCAGACCTGCTCCCGCTTCTCCCATGCCAACTTCTGGTGCTGGGCCTAAGGAAGTGGATCACTTGAGTCCTGAGGAATGGCGATGGTTCTGGATGACTCATCGCCTCTGCTTCTATTGTGGGAAAACCGGACATCTTGCAGCGACTGACCTCAGAAGCGTCTACAACATCAGTCTGAACCGGCGGAAAACTTCAGATACTAGGCGATTTTTGGGAGGATCGCCTAGGATCAGAGGTACTCCCTAAGTTGTTGGTGCCTTGTCAGATTGGCTTCCAGAATTTCGGTCCGGTCAAGCTTTTATTGATTCCGGGGCTGCCGCCAATTTGATTAGTTTAAGTTTTATCAGACCTCTGATGACTGAATTTTTGGCGTTAAAGATTCCCATACGCTTCACTAGTATTGATTCTACCCCTCTGTCTGCAGGGGTTGTACAATGGAGGACTCCCATGTTACAGTTCACTGTGGGTGTTCTCCATTCGGAGGATCTGTCGTTCTTGGTAATAGAAAGGATGTCTGCTGATGTAGTGCTTGGTATGCCCTGGTTGGCACTGCACAATCCCCGATTTGATTGGTCCACTCGGGAATTGACACATTGGGGGTTGTCCTGTCATAGTCACTTAGCTACTGTATCCATATGTTCAGCAGATACCATACTTATTCCTGAGTATTTGACTGAGTTTCATGATGTATTTTCCAAGAAACTGTCTGAGACTTTGCCTCCCCATAGGGAGTGGGACTGTGGTATTGATTTGTTCCCCGACAGTCCCATCCCTAAGGGAGCCATTTTCAATTTGTCTGGGCGTGAGCACGAAGCCCGTAAGTCCTATATTTTGGAGTCTCTGGCTAAACGACATATCAAGCCGTCCAAGTCCGCTACCAGGGCAGCTCTCTTCTTTGTAGAAAAGAATGATGGGACATTGAGGCCTTGTGTGGATTATCGGGCTTTGAATGAAATTACAGTAAAGAATCAGTGCTCCTTGCCCCTGATTCCTGATTTATTGAATCAGGTGGTAGGGGCCCACTGGTTTTCCAAATTGGACTTTAGAGGGGCTTACAATTTAATTTGCATCCGAAAGGGAGATGAGTGGAAGACCGCGTTCAACACCTTGTTCGGACATTTTGAATGTTTAGTCATGCCCTTCGGACTTTGTAATGCCCCCGCTGTGTTCCAGGAATTTATTAACGCGGTCTTCCACAACCTTTGGGGGGTATTTTTGGTCATATATCTCGATGACATTCTGGTGTACTCCCCACACCGGGATTCACATGTGAGGCACCTGAGGCTGGTTCTGACCCGTTTGCGTGAGTACGAACTTTTTGTCAATTTGGAGAAATGCATTTTTGGTAATAAAGAAGTGTCTTTCCTTAGTTAAGTGATTTCACCCATGGAGATTCAAATGGAGTCTGATAAAGTGGCAGCAATCTCCCAATGGGTCAGACCAGATAACCTAAAAGCTCTCCAGCGGTTTTTAGGTTTCGCAAATTTCTACCGTAAATTCATTAAGAATTATTCTGTTATTGCTCAACCCCTGACCAATCTTACCAAGAAGGGTGCCGACTTGATAAGATGGTCGCCAGAGGCCCTAGAGGCTTTTAGTCCTCTCAAAAGGGCATTTACTACTGCCCCAGTGCTAGTATAGCCTGACGCTCGGCGACCGTTCTTCATTGAGGTTGATGCGTCTGAGGTAGGGGTGGGGGCTGTATTGTCTCAAGAAGTCAGCGGGAGACCTGGGTATAGTCCATGTGCGTTCTTCTCGCAGAAGTTCAGTTTGGCGGAACGTAACTACGACGTGGGTAATCGTGAGTTTTTGGCAATTAAGTGGTCTCTAGAAGAATGGCGTCATTATCTTGAGGGTGTAAGGTATCCCATTACCGTGTATATTGATCATAAAAACTTATATCTCGCCAATGCTAAGAGACTCACAGCTCGTCAGGCCAGGTGGGCATTGTTTTTCGCCAGGTTTAACCTCATTGTTACATATATTCCAGGGGAGAAGAACGTGAAGGTAGACGCCCTCTCCCGGAGTTTCGGTTCGCCGGAAAGTGAGACAGTGGAAGCTGTAGAATCTGATCTCATTCATCATCTACAAATTTGTCAGCAGGACGCTCCCTCAGGGTTCCGGAGGGCAGATGGTTTGTGCCAGACACTACTGGTGGCCAGACATGTCTCAGGAGATCCACGACTTTGTTAAGGGATGCTCTGTCTGTGCACGCAGTAAAAGTCGTCGTCCGGAGGGGCCCCTGAGACCGTTACCGGTACCTTTTCGTCCATGGTCACATTAATTGTTAGATTTTATCACCAATTTACCTGAGTCTCAGAAGTTGACCACTATCCTAGTTGTTGTAGACCGTTTCTCAAAGATGGCACATTTCATGGCGTTAAAGAAGCTACCTTCTGCGATAGAATTTTCCAAGATTTTTGTAAAAGAAATCATTCATCTACATGGGGTTCCCGAGAACATTGTATCCGATTGCGGTGTTCAGTTTGTTGCGCAACTTTGGCGAGCCTTCTGTAGAAACCTGGGAACTCTGTTTTCCTTCGCGTCAGCATTCCACCCGCAAACTAATGGTCAGACTGAGCAGAAGAACCAGGATTAAGTGCAATATTTACAGTTGTTTTGCTAATGAAAAGTCTCATCAGTGGGCAGAATTCTTGCCGTTGGCAGAGTTTGCCCTAAACAAACGTACTTGTTCTTCCACTGGGGTATCTCCATTCCTGTACGTATAAGGTCAGCATCCTCACTTCCTTACAGCTATTTCTACTCCGTCTGCCTGTCCTGCAGCTAATGTCCCCACAGATGTGCTGCAAGTGGTATGGAAAGAAGTACAGAAGAACCTGGAAGCAACGGGGGCTGGTATGCAGTTGCGTAGTGGGAAGAGTCTGTCAGTATCTGAACCTTATAGGATCGGACAGAAGGTATATTTGTCTTCTAGAAATGTCAAATTGAAGGTTCCGTCTTTGAAACTGGCGCCGCGTTATGTGGGTCCCTTTGTCATCATGCGTGTAGTAAATCCGCTTGCTTATGAACTTGATTTGCCAGCTACATGGAGGGTTCATAGGGTTTTTCATAAGTCATTATTGAAACCTTTTGTCCCTTCAGTCTACCTGTGTTTTCCCCCGCTGCTCTGCAGTCCCTGAAGACGGCGCTGATTTAAGTGGTAAAGCCGCTTCACAGCTCTGTCAATGGAGGTGGCGGGCTGTGCTTTTCCAGCCGCGCCGTTACACCACCTTCACACCTGCTTTCACTCCCTGCTTTTAACAGCGCACTGCAATGCTACAAAGCGGGGTTGCGTGTTATGCTTTACCGCCATGGAAGCCCCTTCATGCGAGCACCTTCAAGGATGGCCGGAACCAGAGACTAAATCATAGTGGGCTGCCAGGACCTGCAGGGGAGTCTGTGCTGCAGCCAATCAGGTACAGGGGGCGTAACCCCCATGTCACTCTTGACTCCACCAGGACTTTCTGGTGCCGTCAAGATATACTAATACCGGAGCTGTCTACTTCCTGTAGCAAAACACCTAGAAGTGGGGCAACCCGTTTAAGGTATAATTTTTGTTTTATCATGGAAGTCAATTGCAAATGTGTCAGGGTATACATTTGCTAAAATTTTCACAGTGTATATTTGGGTGCATTAAGAGTAAAAGTACTAAAAAATGTTCAATTTCAGAAATATTTATTAAGTGAATACAAAACAGAGATGTTAAATAGATGCCTACTGGGGGGATATTTTTGACATATCCATCTGACTAGTCAAGAAAAAAAGTATTTAATTGAAAAAACAGCTGTATGCCTTTACTGAATGTGCATGTCATCCTAGAAAAACAAGGAATTTCGTCCAAATATTTGCCAGCAAACGTTGCTCTAGCAGTTATTTGAAGGTTGTACACTGACCAATTGGTGCTCAGTAGTTGTTCATTTTCATAGTTGTTGAACCACAGGGCAAATTATTATTCACCCAGTGGGTGGGGCTGTTTATGTTTCTTTGGAGCTTGTGTATAAGCTATTTCTATACTCTTCTCACACATGGCCATTGGTTCATGCTGTTCACTGCTCGCCCAGACAAAAACACATAAGTACACCTGAGAGTTCTTCAAATGAACACTCACTACTACCACTGTTGGCCTGTTTGCTGTAACATACTTTGGCTTGTTTGCTGCTGTACAGCACATCATTTTGTCATCTACTTGAACATTTGGATTACAATTGACCCCAGGTAAGCAAAGCTATTTGTGCACGTAATCCACTTGGTGGTTACAGAGCATGATGTTTCATTCTTTTCCAGAACGGCATGCGGCCATATTGGAAAGCGAATGGCACAGAGTCTGGCTTTCAAAGTTTTGGCTATGGCACGAGATTATAGGTGTAAGTTTGGAAGACGGAAGTGCTTGGCACATGGTTATAGAATGAAGTTCGTAAGCCAGAAGTACTCCTTCACCTTGGGGTCAAAGTGGGCGAACCTGGCTGCAACAAAGGCAAAGCTTGTCCAATATGAGTCTCATTTGAGAACTCTGTAAAACAATCGGGATAACTTTAGAAATCATACCTACAATTACTGACTGCAGTGAAACCATACATCAAGAATAAGGATCCAGTATACCAGCAGATCAGCAATTGGCATGTACAGATAGTCCCCAACTTGCGAACGTTTGAGTTACGAACTTTTCAAGATGCGAACAATCTTTCCTGCACAGTATGATGTAATGCTACGGCATTACATCATACTATGCAGGGACCGGACAGGCTTCTATCAAGCCTGTCTGGTCAGATCGCGGGACACTGTGCGGTTGCCAGGCACCCGGGGACTTCTGAAGGGCCTTTAGGACTGCCTATGCAGAGCGCCTATCAAGCCATGCGCAGTCCTGGGGCCTTTCAGAAGGCCCGTGAGACACTGTACGGCCCCCTGAACGTCGGGTGCCGGCTGTTTCTTACAGCGGACACCCGGCGGCAGCAGTTTCGACAAGCCACGCTGCTCATCAGACCTGTTAACACTTTAAATACCGCTCTGACAGCGGTATTTAAAGTGTTAACAGTTCTGATGAGTGGCACGGCTCGTCTGAACTGCTGCCGCGGGGTTTCCGCTGTAAGAACAGCCGGCACCCGATGTTGTATGGAGTGGGATCTACCAGCGATCCTGCTCCATACAAATATTTGTTCGGACATGAGAACAAAAGTACTTGCGAACAGGTTCCTGGAACGGAATTGTTCGCAAGTAGGGGACCATCCGAACTTAACAATTTCTGGCAACAGAAAGGTCCCTGCAAAATTTGCATTTCACTGCAGTTATTTTAGTTCCAGCTTTATCCTGCATTTTTCCAGAAACTTGTGGCATTATTGTTAGAGCCCTACAAGCTGAATATGTGAAGGGTGAAGGTCCAGTTAGTTTATTTAATTGCATGTTAAAGTTCATATAATTGATGAAGGTACTTATTAACATTCTATTTTTTCTTTTTACCGGTACCCCAGGAGTGCAGAAGACTGACAAAGGGTTGGGAGAGACTTCGAGAGATGGTGGCAGTTCCCCAATTGTGGTGGTTCCCTAGATGGAAAACATTATGCAACCCTATAATTCAGTATTGCTTATTGATTCAATATCAAGGGTTGTTCAGTATAATCCTCTTGGCCCTTCTCAATCTTAATTACAAAATTTTGATGGTAGACGTAGGGAAGAATGGACGAGTGTCAGATGGCAGGGTCTTTGAACAGACCACATTTGCAGAGTTGCTACGGGGCAATAAGCTGTGTCTTCCCCTGACTGAAGAAGCAGTAGCAAATTAGAATTTTGTGTTTTTTGAGGATGCTGCTGTTCCTTTGCACCAAAACCTGCTGCAGCCTTTTCCTCAAAGACTCCTTAGTTAGGAAAGGAGAATATATTATTACCATCTCTCTAGGGCTCCGGGGATAGTGGCGAATGCTTTTGGAATCATGTCAAATAGATTCAGAATATTCCAAACCGCTATAAATCTATGTCCAGACAGTGTAGAACATGGTGTAATGTTCTGTTCTGTGTTGGACAACTATTTGCGTCGCCATGACACTCTATCATACAGTCCACCAACAATGATGAACTGCAGAAACACAAAGACTGGTCATCTTACTGCTGCAAAATGGCATGCTGAAGCTGTAACAACCACATCACCAGAGTCAATTCCTATGCGGCGCCCTCCGTGGATGCTATGTAGTGTCATGACCAGTACAGCAATTGCTTTAATATACCGGGAGCTTTAGCATGGCAGGAGGGTATGATATAGCTTGTACTTGGGCCACTATCTGTACGCAGCTAACCTGTTTGTTTATCATTTTTAATGAATTAAATTGCTGTATCTTCAGCCATTCTTTTTCCATAGCGATGCTTATCTGTGGCACTATGTGAATGCACTGCTATAGTCTGAGTCAGGACATGTGCTTCCTGTATAGGCAGATGTGCAGCCCCCGACCTTTGCATAGGACAACTGTAGGACACATATGCACCCCACAGCCATCCCCTTGACTATCGCTCCTCTGCTAAAACACAGGAGTAATAGTTGTTCTCTGAATGGAAGCAAAGCATGCTGGAGCTGCCATCCTTCAGTGCTAAAACAGACTGTCCTTTTATAGATGAATTACTGTCTGTTTCCACAGGCCGACAGTCGCTTGGGTAAAAGGTGCCATTACAGGAAGATTATCCAAAAACGAAGCGACTATAGGACTAACTCCACCAACACAGGACAACTATTGGTCTTGCATGAATGCATAGAAGCGTCAGTTGTCACATGTAGCAGGACCTGTATACTGTAGAGGTACCGTTACTAGTCAATAGCTGTACTGGTCACTTTTGCTCCTGTGCTTTTACACAGGAAAGATAACTGTTCTGTGAATGGAGGTGGAGTGGGACCACCGTGGTGGTGGCTCTTCAATGAATGGGAGTCAGTAGTTAGCACTGTTGGCCTTGGCTCCTAGGTTCAAATCCCAAGGCGCAACACCAACTTTGAAAAACTTCATACAGCCCTCACCCTCCGTCAGATCTAAACTTACAACTCCAGCAGTACTAACAACATTTCCATATTTATTTATAAATGTCAAAATGTTGTAAAATAATGCATTTTGTAATATAAACACTTATATCCAACAGGTTAATAAAGATTATGACAGTATTTAAAATGCTCTAAGTAGCGTTAATGATATCCTGCATCATCTGTGAAAGGGCTGCAATAAGAAGTTTAATGTGACTGAGCAGACTGCCTATACAACACTAAGCAATGCAGAGAGCAACATTTAAGCAGCATGGCTTTATGATAATGCAGAGATAAAATATGTTTGCTTTGTATTTTGTAACGATAATTGTGTTTGAATTAAAAAGGAGTAAGATTTAAGACATTGGTTCAGAGGCCTCTTTCTGCAGCTACATGCTTTCTTTATAGTCTGCCGTGCACAGAGAGTATTAAGCCATTCAGCACGGTTCTGAAAGTATTTTAACAAGGGCATTTACTATTCATTCTTCTTGAAGCATAATTTATCACAGTTACCCATTGAAACCTTCTCAGTCAGGTTTCTTTCAAATGCTAACATTTCCTACCCATAAGCCAAAACATTTGTCCTACAGCCATCAAATAAAGATAGGAGACTGATGGGGGTGATTGATTTGAAAGGTAATTTGAATAGGGTATGTTGTCCACATCCTTTTAGTGATGCCACAGTGACAGGTTTGATGACTTCCGATGATGTATCACCGAGAGAAACAGGGAGGGATACATTTAACAAGTTCCACTGCTCTTCATCACATTTGTCTAATTACATGCAAATAAAGTAAACCAAATTTAGCTTTGGGCTGAAAGCTTTAAGACATCATCTATACTAATTAAATTCAACAGAAAAGAATACAACAATGACCGGTTTCAGCTGTAAAATGCTATCATTAAGTAACACTTTAATTGAAACATTTTAATAAGTTGTAATTAATCATCCACATGTTGTGTCTTATGACCCTTTTACACGTAACAATTGTTGCATAATATCCATTCAAACAAACAAAAGTGCCCTATAATCGTATGTCTAAGTGTAAAGCCATGGTGCTCTGCTCGCTTCATTTTTGTTTGTCACTCAGTGTTAACCAACATAAATCCTCGCCGGTTAGCTCGCTTCTTGCTGCGTCAAAACGCTCCCCATGCGGTGTTTTACATAGAATATGAGAAGTAAGCAATTCTCAGCGATGATCTGCCTGTCTAAATGTTCTATACCAGCGAGAACAACTAGCGGGGATGTCACCTGCTCGTGCCATCCCATGTAAATGTACCATTAGAGTCAGTGTTTTCCCAAGCCTTTATGCGGCCTAAAGTGAAGTGCGAAAAAGCACCTACCCTCCTACCTGCAAAAAAACCCAAAACACAGAAAGAGATAAATCACTCATATTACAGGCATTGAAAGTGCCACTACACAAGATACTCAACACATATTTGAATCATTGAGACTTGTCTGAAGTGACAGAGTAAGGGGACCCAGTAGTATCCTATATAGTAAATGTCCCCCTTAGTGGCCCCAATAGTAATAGTGACCCCTTTAATGTCCCCAGTTGTAATAGTGCCCAAAAAATGGTTCCAATAATATATGCCCTCCTTAGTGGCCCAAGTAATAGTAGTGCCCCCCCACCTCCCATAGTGGCACCAGTAACATAATATGTAAGGCTGAACAAGGACATATGCCCAGCTAGTTCAGCGTATTACACCCTAATATTGAGTCAGAGGAAGGCAGGAAATCCCATCAGGTAGAAGTAAATTTTCTTCATTTTAGGGAGTACAGTACAGTAATAATAGTGAACCTTAAAGGGGTTCTGTCAGGAAAACAAAAAAATTCATACTCAACTGTGCCTTACGGGGCCGGTCACTGGGTACCTGCTAGTGTTCTCCTCTCCGTCCAGTAGCCGTCCGATTACAGGGCAGAAGCTGGCAAAGTTCCAGGTTCTGCCCCTGCTCCGACCACTGCCAGACTGCAAGTCCTGCCGCCTGGGGCAGTGGGCGACGAGTCACAAGTGATGCGTCACTCACTGATTGGCCTGGCCGCGTCTAACCTCTGCTGGAGAGTCGACGGCAAGTGCGCATGTGCCCCCCTTCCTGGCGTGCGTGTGCACTCGCCATCGACTCTCTGTGTTTCGATGTAAATGCTGTAGAGTAAATGATGACAAAACACTAAACTAAACTATAATTTTATTATTTTAATATATGTTACACGCACGCATAAATAGGTAAGACTGAAAGTTGTATTGCTGCTGTCAGTAAGGCCTGCTTCACATGAGTTTAAGTATATTTGCACGCGCATGAGTGCTGCAAATTTGCAGAATGAGCAGTGTTTTTTTGCGCATGCATTGGCATATATTGTGCTGTTTTTTTCTGCCTGCAAGGCATGTACATTTGCTTGAGCCAAAAACAACCCGACACTCCCAGCCATTGAAATGGCTCATTACTCCAATGAGTGGAAGATGTCTCATTTTCCTGCACAATTACACAGTGTTTCATGCATCTTCTAGCATATTGCATAAGCATTTGCACATCCCGATTAACTTCTATAGAGACTTTTGAAGCACAAATGAGCAGGAAAACAGAGCATGCAGTATTTTTCTTTTGCACAACCAAAATGCACAGGGAAATAAAAATATATGAACTAACCTATCAAAATCAAAGGGTTCTATTCACTGCATATTGTAGGTGCAATTTTTGCATGAGAAAATAAGCTGGTGTGAAGCCGGCCTGATATTGTGGAAAGTAAATGTTGCCTGAATTATTAGCATTTTATTTATTTTCTGTTGTTTATATAGTGCTGTATACACTGCAGTGATGTAGTAAAAATGACACTTTCCCAAATAAAGCTTATCATTTAATTTCTCAAATTGTACTGTTTGTAATGTGCCCCATAATGTATAAGCATCAACTGAATACCACAATCTACTCCTTCAGAAATTGGCAATTACTATAAAAAAGTAGAAAGTGCACCATAGTGTAGAGATCACCAAATAAGTATATGTGCTGCAAACATACAAAAGCTCATTTATAATACCTTGCAGGTTTTTAATCTAGAAAGCCCAACTTCATTCATTGAAGGAACTTCAGGACCCGATCTAGTGATGATATGGTGCCAGCAGTTGGACTCCCACTGATTTATCACCTTTAACCTATGCAATGGATAGGTGAAAACGTAAAAATGTCAGGCCTCTGAGGAGCTTGGATGAAGTGTAAGTAACATACGATGGCTGTGGGCTGTCTATAGTCACAATCCCCATCCCTGGGTTTGGATGTAGGCCATGTGATTACATGGATATTATGAAGTTGTAAGAAAGAAAAGAACTGTGAAGAATTGGTGAATATCCACAAGTATAGGAACCGATCTTAGTGAGCTGCTCTCCATTTTGGCTCATAGAGGGTTGTCCCAAGCAGGGAAGCCAATTTTATGATGGTCATATGCCCTAGGGATGCCATTTTGAAACAACCCCTTTAAGGCCAACAATTGTGCGATAGTATTTAGACTATAGTGCAATCATAATTCAGCCAAAAGCATTGCCGTTGGTTTTTTGAGAACTATTTAACTAAAGGCACGCTTTGTCCTTGATATGTTTAATCTCATTATATTATCTTTTTGAATTTCCTCAATGGACTAGATTCTACGCCTATAACTGCAACTATCATATTCAACAAAATTAATGAACACAAATAGACATTGAGTGAAAAATAATCCTACTGATTTAGGAAAAAAAGGCAGAAGAACATAGGAGTGAAATGATTGTAACCATTATATCAGATCCCTGCCTAACAAAACAAACAAACAAGCATTCAAAGCAAAGAAATGAAATGATATGTAATACTAGCACATATTGCTAATACACCTTAAAAACTCCACTTATTACATTAGAAATGGATTTTATAATCCTCTCCCTGCAACACCACCTCTGAAAACGTTGTTTGATCTTTTTTTTTTCTCTGACTGTTATTCAAAATGTAAAACTAATCCCATATTTAAAGAGTTTTCGATGTTTCATCAAGCACCCAGATTTAAATTTCCCCTAATCTTGCTTGTCACGTGAGTCAACTCCTTCTGTACCCTGTTATGAAGCATATCATTTCTTAAAATAAACTAAAATGCATAATGAAAATGACGAGTGTGATCCATTGGAAATAGTCTGCAAAATTTAACATCACAAAAAAGCCCTGAACATTTAAGGATCCTGCTTCTAAATGCCATCCTAATTAAAGGAACGTCCCTTTCTAAATGTGCTTTTTGCACATGCATAAGAGGCCTTATTCAAATGAAGGGGAAGACCTTTCACATACATGAGGCTATAATAGAGAGCTTAGCATAACTTCTACCTGATTTTCAATGCAAATGGCAGTAGAGAAGTTAGTGTGCTGATGAAGATTATGGTTTATCCCTCTCACACACCACAGAATTCTTCACGCTCTGGAAATATTTTGCTTATCAGTGAGCAGCAATGATCAACACCTCACACCCACTATTCCAGAGAGACTCAGAATGTGTGATCATCAATATTCAGATAGTCAGATTCCCATGGTTCCAGACTATTAATTTCCTTCCGCTTAAGCTTTAACGTACAGTCCCTAGCACTATGAAAATGCATTTTACCAAGCTGGTGTCAAACATCAAATAGACTAATTAAAAGTCATGTTGCCTAAAGTCATGTTGGATTGTTGCATAGGAGGAATATTATCAGCATCTTCAGAAGTAAAGGGGTTAAATTTTTGTCATCTATTCATATTATGGTAACCTTGTCTTGTATGGGTAACAATAAGCATATGACCTACATACAAATGAAGCATTTTAGAGAAAATACAGTACTATACTGAAAATGCTAAGGCGCTATGCTGCCATACTCCCATGATGTAGGATATGCAGGCTATAAGGTGAGATAAAGGCACTAAAATCCAGCATTATGGTAGCATATTATTAAGGTTATTATTTAATTGCAATGAATTTATTTTTAAAAATGCATTAAATAGATTTACTGAATATGTAAAATGTTTGAGTCGTAATGCAGAATGTCTTTATTTCTGCACGTGTGTTATGTCTGTATTATCATCATCAGTAGAACGCGGAATTGTAGCACTAATTGTAGTAGAGAAACCAAAGTTTTTCTTCCAAACTAGAGGGGCAGAGATTCATGTTAACAAGTTGTTTATTTCCCTACTTTGTAAGATCTGCATTCTGCATTTCTTCATATGAAACGCTCACTAGAGGCAAGTTTAAAAGAAGCCGATTAACCTGCATGAATGTTTTATGAAAGTGGGAGAAAACCATAAATACTATGAGAAGAACATAACATTTTTGCGCACATGGTTGGATTCTAAAGTATTGGTGATAAAGGCAACATTTAGGGCGGCTTCAGATGACCATATGCGCATTTGTGCACACTTCAGCGCAACACATTTGCGCAATGAACAAGGTTTGAGGAGGTAGATTTGTGCATGTATCGGTGCATAGTACTGTACTTTTAGTGCACGCAGATCCAGTTCATACGTGCACGCGACACACACACCCTCCATGATTTAAAAGGCTATTTACCCTAATGAGGTTCAGATGTCTTCTTTTTTCCATGGAATTGTGCAGCATATTGCACAATTACGCACGTATTGACTGCGCATTTGCATACCTCCAATAGACTTCTATGAAACCTTCCATGCGCAAATACGGAGGAATATTGAGTACATCCTATTTTTCTCCATGCATGCGAAATGCACGTGCAAAACGTGATCATGAGAATTAAATTATTGACATTAATTGTGGACATTGTACTCGTCAACTTTATGCATGCAAAAACACACACACATACGGTTTTCTGAAGCTCCCCAAAGTGCTGGATTGTATATTGGATCTATATTTATGCCACTTACTGGAGGGAAAGCAGTTGGATGCAGATTGTGTTTCACTAAGTTTAACAGTATATAGGAACAAAGCTGTAAGTGTATCAGTGGAGGACAAGGCTTCTGGTTTGTGGGTTTGGGAAGCCTGTGTTCTGCATCATGTGGGCATATTGCTGCACAGGACAGTGACATTCTGATAGGGCATCTATTTCATGTAGCGTGCAGGATAAATACCTGCCTGCACTGGAAGGTGCGCAGCTTTCTTCCTTTGTTATTTTTTGCTTTATGACCTTTCCTTTTATAAGAAGGAGAAAAGTCCTTAATTTTAATGTTGTAAACCTGGCTCTTAAGTTTGGCGCCCCTTATGCCATTTTAGTGCCAAACATGTGACTTTTTCACTTCTTTGTCAAGGCCAATTTATCGCTACAACATTCTGCGTAAAGAGAATTGCAATGTTCTACTAAAAGTAAACAAGAATTGAGCTGTTGGCTTAAAGAAGTACTTTAGGTTTTTATTTTTTGAGAAATCTATTACAATACCACTGACCTTTACTGTGAAGAATCCCGGTTTGTTGCTTGTTCCCTCTAGGCCGTACATTCTGGACTTCTCTTCCAGCCTCCAGGTCACATGACCAGCACTGCGATGTCCTTCAGTTAAACGGGCAAATTTATAACAACTTTTAAAGATTAATCACAGAAAAAGAACATATCAATTCAAAGAAAAGCACAGAAGGCAGCCATACTTATTGGTATACAGGGTAGGCACAGATACCACATCCATCCACATCCATCAGCGTGCAGATAGGCAGATTGCTATATGGAGGAGCACTGCATAGGTACAATATAATGATGAACAACCACTCGTAAACCTACCACATATTGGGGGAATTGACTGCTCAACGCCCATTTAGACACAACGATTATCGCTCAAAATTCATCCAAATAATGGCTTTTGAGTGATAATTGTTACGTCTAAATCCTACCATTGTTTGCTTTTCTGCTGAATGATCGATTTCATGTGAGCATGAAATCCATCCTTTGTGGGAGCAGGGACCTCACACTGAGTCCTCTGCGGGCACCGCTAATAACATTGTTATTAGCCCGCAGTCCAAGGCAGAACAAAGGACATGTATTTAAAGAACAGACCACTTGCTGTTCTGTAAATACATCTCCTGGTGGCTCATTACCATGCAAATGATGTTAATTAGCTGCTAATGGACATTAGTGCCTATTAGTAGCTATTAGAGATGAGCGAACGTGTTCTTAACGAACACTTACGCACCCGGACACCGGCTTTGCCGAGGACTTCAGTGTCCGCGCGTAAAGCTTCGGGGGGCGCCGGGGGGCGGGGAGAGGCGCGGCGGCGTGGGCGGCAGCAGCGGGGAACAGGGGGGAGCCCTCTCTCTCTCCCTCTCCCCCCCACTCCCCGCCGCACCCCCCCGCGCTGCCACGGCGACCCCCGAACTTTTTTCGCCCGAGCACGGAATTGCTCGCAAAGTTCGGTGTTCGGGCGAAAAGGGGCGGAGCCGAACACGTTCGCTCATCTTTAGTAGCTATGCAAAATGATTGCTCAAAACTGTCATTCAAACTGTCTTTTCAGCGAATTTTGAGAAATCATCTTTGTGTATAAATGGGGCTTTAGTATTATACTTGCACATAGATACAATGAGTGCCATTTCACTGATTCATGTAATACACCATGAGTGAGAAAAACAATTATTTTTTGGACACATATATACAAATGCATAATTAGTGTCAAATTAACTTTTTACCAGAAGGATGCCCACAAAGATGAAGAAAAACAACTCAGCTGTATAGAAACCCCAGGAATTTAAGTGATACCATTATCCTTGGTCAGGCCATACATGATAATCATTAATAATCTCCAGCAGGTCAGAGACAGGTCACAGGTTTTATGATGAAAATTTTCATGGGAAAATACTAGTGACTAATATTACATTTACCAGAACACATTAAGTAGTCATTGGCAGCCACACCACCCTCTGCCCTGAACTCCTTCGAGTATAACAATGATATCTATTTTTTTGCATGCTTTAAGAAACAACATTAGCTACACAATTAAAGAAAGAAGTTCAATTGTATGTAAAATATATGCAAGATTTGAACATACATCTGAGTGACGGAAATTCTCAAATTTGCCAAATCATTTCCTTCATCTCCAGTTTTTGTAATATAATTCAATAGATGAAACCACTAGGTGCAAGGTACTCCAGAAACAGAGCATGATTTATTCATTATGTGGAGCTCCGGATAAGTATTTGTCTAATTCAGCCTTTAGACTACTAAACAAATACATTGCTATTCAAAACATGCATGTGGAAAGTTATGATAAAAATGTATATGCCACTGGTGATGTATTGCTAAATAATAAGAAGGTTGCATATTATTCAATAACTGCATTTATTTTATCTGCCATATCTTTGCTTTACTGAAACTGGAATATGATTTGGTAAATTGTACTGCAACTTTAATGAAAACATTTTCCTACATAACATTTTTTAAATTAAAGAAAGCCATTTATAATACGTGCTGTGAGTAGCGGCTCAGCCCGGCATACCAAAGGCAACATGTGTTAACAGCATGACAAAACTAATTCTTAAAACATTAAGAATCACAAATATACAGCTATATACATCATACCTGTAAAGGTCAGCAATGGATCTCATCTGGGAAAAGAGGCAATAAATTATTTGTGTGATAAAGAGGAAATGTTGCCAAGAACAAAATGCACAGAATTTTTCCAACTCTGACAATTTATTTTTCATATAAATAAAACATCAACTCTTGTTAAACAATGTACTGTGTGCTGAACAGAAAATTGAAGATTATTAAACCTGTATAATAGAGTAAACAAGAAAGGTGGGACAAATACAGCAAAAGTGCAGAATGAAAGAAATGTATTGGTAAGCAAACTCTTTATTGTATCAGAACATATTAATAAAGTAGGCCTACTGTGCAAAAAGTTACAAGCCATAAGTGCTCTTCAAAGGCAATTTATGAAACCAAACCTAGTGCATCAAGGTAAGGGTTGCTGATAATGACCTCTAAAGTTAAAATGACTGACCTATCCTTATAATAAACCATCAATATTAGATCATGGCTTAGGTTATTGTCACACCAGCACAAGCTGTTTGAAGGGACCCTGTTACACCAACAAGTGTCATGTCCTCTTCATTGTTTGAGGGAAAATGCATGAACAAGTCACATGAAAGTCTCCTTAAAGCCCCATGTACAACTGTGACACACCACCACAGTCTGGCTTTATTCTGTCAGACCTGAGATCATTTTACTTGAGTGTTAGGTCATTTTTGTGTAACCTTATTGTTCAACAGTAGGCACTATGTCAAAAAATGCACAGAAAACAAAGTTACCACTGAACTTTGTATAAGGATTTAATTTGCGACATTGTTTAACCCAATATTTTACTATTTAACCAGTGAAAGCTATGTCAGTCTGAAAATGTATCTGAAGATTTTGTCATTTCCTTTTAAAAAAATGATTATTCTATTTCATTACTACTTTTAGAGATCGTTTCTATTTTTATTTTATTACAAAAGTTTTCTACATATAAACCTACTTCACCACTCTCATCTCCTCACTATCCAATAACCCAAAAAGACTCTGCCAATTTTCACTTTTTCCTCAGCCCTACAATACAGACCCCTATGACGGATCTCAGTGTTTATGATCTGGCCACTTATTTCAAAGAAATAATTGACAACATCTGGCAGAAAATAACTTCCCAGTCCCCAATTAGCTTTGATCCCCTTCTCGCCTATACCTCCTCTACTTCACTCTCAGTATTTGACCCAACAACAGAAGAGGAAGTCTCCAAGCTTCTCTCGTCTTCTTGCCCTACTAGCTGCGTTAGTGACCCTATTCCCTCTCACTTCCTTACATCCCTCCTCCTGGCTGTCATTTGTCAATTTGTCAAATTTGTCACCTCACAACAATATTCAACCTGTCTCTGTCTTTTGGTATCTTTCTCTTCTCCTTTAAACATGGTATCATATCCCCATTACTTTATAAACTGTCTCTTGACTTGTCCTGTGCTGCTAACTTGTCTCTAATCTTCCCTTCATCTCCAAACTCCCGGAACATCTGGTCTACTCTTGTCTAATAAGCTATATTTCAGAAAACTGTTTTCTTGACCATTTACAGTCTTGTTTTCACTCTCTACATTCTCCAGATACTGCTCTTACTAAAGTGTCGAATGATCTCCTGACAGCTAAATTGAATGGCAACTACTCTCTACTGATTCTTCTGGTTCTCACTGCAGCATTTGGCACTGTAGATCAGCAACTTTTCATTCATATGCTCTGTGCTATTGGCCTTAAGGATTCTGCGCTCTCTGGGTTTTCTTCCTACGTCTCTGACCGCTTGTTCAGTGAATCACCAGCTCTACTTCTTCTCTTCTTCCTCTTGCTGTAAGGGTTTCTCAGGGTTCAGATCTTGACCTCCTTCTCTTTTCAATCTACATAGCTTGTATTGGATAAACTATCAGTAGACTTGGGGTTCAATACATTTTCATCATTAAAAACGCACAATTTTATACTTTTTCTTGTGACATCACACCTTTGCTGCTACAAAACTCCAAGGACTGTCTGTTTGCTGTCTCTAAAACTATGCAGTCTCCCTATCTATAACTAAACCTCTCAAAAAAACGGAACTTCTTGTGTTTCTGCCATCTACTAACCAACCTAATTTGATATCACCATCTTAGTCTGTGGTACCACCATGAGTGCTCGGCAGCAATCTGGCTATCTTGGAATCATATTTGATTCTGACCTTTCCTTCACTTCCCATATTCAGTCCCTTGCTCACTCATTCCACCTGTACATCAAAAACATCTCCCCAATCTGCCATTTCCTCACTGTGGAGACACCAGAAACTCTTACTGTCACCATCATTCACTCTCGACTTCATTACTGCAACTTGCTTCCTAAATGCAGCAGCCAGGCTTATCTTCTTGTCATGCCGCTACACTGATGATTCCACCCTGTGCCACTCACTACACTGGCTGCCCATCAAATATGGAATAAAATTTAAATTCATCACCCTCATCCATAGAGTCCTCCACAGTGCTGCACTGCATAAATCTCCTCCTTCACCTCTGTCTACCACCCCACTTGTACTCTCAGCCCCGCTAATAACCTTAGACTAAATTCCTCTCTAATCTGAACCTTCCACTCCCACCTCCAAGATTTTTCTCGAGCCGTACAAGTTCTCTGGAATGCGCTACCCCGGGCAATCAAGTTAATCCTAAAAGCCCACTGCTTTAAGCATGCTCTAAAAACACATATTTTAAGTGAGTCCTACCATATTCCCTAATCTAAACTCTGCTCCATCTACCCTGCTTCTACACACCCCTTGGAAACATGACCCTCTTCTTCCCACTGCAACCCCATATACTCCATGGCACCTCTTCAATATAGTCCTTTTTGTGAGCAGGGCCCTCACCCCTACTATTCAAGCATCACAACAGTTAAATACTGTATGTTCTGACTCATTTTCTGTATGTTTCCCTCAATTTCTAAATCACTGTGGAACATGTTGGTACTATAGAAATTAAGCTAATTATTATTATATTCAGTAAAACCTGGCAAAAGAACAGGAAAACAATGTTTCTTCAGTATAAGAAGACAAACAGATGGAAAAATATTTTAGGCACATTAAGGTAGGTATGTGAATGTTTCTTGTCAGATGGATTGGATTTAGTGATATGTGTCTGGTAGGATTCTTGAGATCGGAAATTCATATTTATGAGGTAAAACTACATGTTTAACTGCAGAGCAGAGCTTCTAATTAATGTGCCATAAATCTATAATTTGAAATGCTTAAAAGATATAGATCTGTAAGGAAATTCTTAAAAAAAACACGTGTTATTTATGGTTTAATGAGAACTTTAGTATTCCTATGTTTCTGGACCCCGGACATATTGATGTTATCCACTTTCCTGGGCTCTTTAAAACTATTCATGCAAACTTGTTAGGATATATTCCTAGAAAATAAACTGTCACCATAAAGCTCTAAGTATTTATGGCGGGAACATACTTAGCACTAGCTTAATTAATAAGCAACCAGTGAGGCATGCTCCAGACTTATCATTACTTGTTATTATTACTGTTGTATAAGTATTTAATGGGAAACCACAGGAGAGAGATTTCATTATAATTCAGCATCCAAGCCAAAGTACGTGAAGCTGTTAACTAAGAAGTAAGCCCTAGAACATATGTGTACAAGTGCAGACAAACTGTGGAGATTTTCTCATGTGCATATCTAGTATCGGTATAACCACTGAAATATGTTAATCTTCCAGCTGGTCAGCAGTGTGGAGTGAATATTGCTGATGCCTACAAAGAATGGAGTATGAATCCACTTAATATATGTATTGTGAAAGTGTGCCTATAAATATAGTTTTATGATCATGTGATTTATAAAGTGACATGATAATAAGATATTGATTTTATCACATTGATATGATGCAACATAACAATACATTTTGTAATATTTGATATAAGACAGAAAAGGAGAAAAGCATGATATATATTGCAAGCAGGACTTACAATTCTATATTATATAATGATGTATGTCCTAATTAGAGATGAGCGAACCTACTCGTTTCGAGTAATTACTCGATCGAGCACCGCGATTTTCGAGTACTTCCGTACTCGGGTGAAAAGATTCGGGGGGGGGGGGGGGGCGGGGGCGGGGGGAGGCGTGGCAGAAAGGGGGGTAGCAGCGGGGAACAGGGGGGAGCCCTCTCTCTCTCCCCCCGACTCCCCGCTGCAACCCCCCACTCACCCACAGCACCCCCCGAATCTTTTCGCCCGAGTACGGAAGTACTCGAAAATCGCGTCGCTCGGGCGAAAAAGGGGCATGGCCGAGTACGCTCGCTCATCTCTAGTCCTAATCCATTGCAAATATGAACTCATAAAGGTTACAGTGTAAATCGGTCCTTTAGTATTGGTTACAAGGGGGACAAGTTAGCCCCTAGTGAACAAGCAGTCTGATATTTGAAGGCAATAGTTGAAAACAGGAATATAGTGAGGTAAACATTACCAATATAGTGTTTACAGGGAATTTTCAAGAAAATTCCTAAAGTATATTTTCATCAATGGAGAAAATCTCATTGGCTTGGAGTGGTTGAAATTGATCTGCCACTCCTCTGACTGCACAATCATTAAACCACCAATAGGTTTAAAAAAATGCTAATTCTCTCCCAGTGTCACCTCCATCATGACTACTTTTCTAGTCAATCCTTTAAAAATATAGAAGATAGACAAGCACTGGTGAGTGCGGTTCTGTCCGCTTTACTCACCTAGATTACAAGCATCAGCAATGGAAGATTATAATAGAGGTGGTTTTTGCAGCCACCTGGGGCCCAAGACTACTAGAGTAGCCCCTGGCTATCCAAACCATCTAGCCTCTTAATAGGCTTCACATCACTTAAATGTAGGCTGTAACATACTGCATTCACACATTTTTGCTTCTTACTTTAAAGGGGTTGTTTAAGTTTGCCATCCCTCTAAAGAACTCCACAGATTATTTTCCCTCCCCTCTCTCTCCTTGAGTGTCAATCATCCCCCCTCCTCCATTTTTGTCACTTGCAAATCCATAAAAGTGAAAAAAGCCAATCAATGGCATCTCTGGCCCCAAGCACTCATAGAATTACACTAGTTGGCTAGCAGTAGCAAGGTGAGTACAGGATGTACATAAAGGCGAGTGTGCTTATACTGTATATGTATCCCTAAATGGTGCAGAAAAATATATATACTTGGTCTCACATAAATAAAAACTCATAGTCAATAAAAAAAGGAAAATGTATGTCTGACAAAAAAGCAGAAAAACATATATTGTGTTATAAATAGAGATGAGCGAGCACCAAAATGCTCGGGTGCTCGTTACTCGAGTTGAACTTTCAGTGATGCTCGAGAGTTCGTTTCGAGTAACGAACCCCATTGAAGTCAATGGGCGACGTGAGCATTTTTGTATATGACTGGTGCTCCGCTAAGGTTTTCATTTGTGAAAATCTTAGCAAATCACCAAAGTCATGTAAAAAACACAGAAATGGATAGGGCAGGCGAGGAGCAACATGCAGAGCTGCATTTCGGGATCTGAGGTCTCACTATTAAGCCACAATAGTGGCAAGAGTGAGACCCCCCCCCCCCCCCCCCGCACTGTCAGCATAAAGATCGTTCTCCTCTGCCATAGCTGTGGCGGAGAAGAACACTGTTAGCCCATTGAATTCAATGGAGCTGGCTCCATTGAAAGCAATGGGCTGCCGGCGAGCGCGGGATGAATTTTCGGGAAGGGCTTAAAAATATAAGCCCTTACCTGAAAATCATTCTAAAATGTGTAAAAATAAAAAAAAAATGTATACTCACCTTTCCGCTGCAGCCGGAGTTCAGCCGCGTCTGGCCGGCAGTTCTCCTGAACTGCTCTGAGTAGTATTCAGTAGCCGGGGATTTAAAATCCCCACCTGCTGAATGAGCTGCCTCTGATTGGTCACAGCCTCACCAATCAGAGGCAGCTCTCACTCACACCCATTCATGAATTCATGAATGGGTGAGTGAGTGCTGCCTCTGATTGACTCAGCGCAGGGACCAATCAGTGACAGCTCTCAGCTGAACTCCGGCTGCAGCGGAAAGGTGAGTATACATTTTTCGTTTTCTTTTTACACATTTTAGGATGATTTTCAGGTAAGGGCTTATATTTTTAAGCCCTTCCCGACAATTCATCCCGCGCTCGCAGGCAGCCCATTGCTTTCAATGGAGCCGGCTGTATTGCCGGCTCCATTGAATTCAATGGTCAGTGCTCGTTTAATTGAGACGAGTACCGCGTGGTGTTTGTCTCGAGTAACGAGCATCTCGAGCACCCTAATACTCGAACGAGCATCAAGCTCGGACGAGTACGCTCGCTCATCTCTAGTTATAAAATCTAAAATTGGCTGCATCATTAAGTGGCTAATGTTAGTCCCCACATCTGATTTCCTTCACCAGTGTGGGTATAAGATGCGAAAAAACAGCTTCATTGAAATCGAAATAGATGGCTCTGTACTGTATTTAGACTGGCAATTCATAATTTGCCAGAGAGCATAAAGAATACATTTGCATGTCTCCACCCTATCAATAGGGTCTATCTTCTTTTGTTCTTTGGATGTCTGATTGTGGTGCTATGTAAGTGTCTTCTAATTTAAGACCACCTTTTTGTGTTTTGTGTGAGGTCAAACTATGTCAGATGAAATGTTAATAAAAAAGGTTGTCATGGCATGGTGACAAGTTTCTCCCAAACCCATTAGAGAGGGTGCAGACTTTCTGGCAAAACACTTTCAGAAGTTGTGAATACAACATTGTCAGTAAAGTCTCCCTGTGACAGTGTTTATGCTCTGTATAGTTTCAACCCCCTTTCTTGTTTTCTCATAATAAGTTGGAAAATTTAATAATTAGTTGATTATTAATTAGGTCTGAGTCTTATTTTCCCTTTGTCTTGTTTTTGCTTCTACTAATGAATTATTTCTTTATTAATTGTAATAGCGAAAATAGACAACGGAAACAATTCTAAAATAATAAATACATTTCTTCCCTCTTCTTAACTCAGGGGAAACAAAAAATCTCCTAAAATGCTGGCCCCTAGGGTTCCCCCTTTCCTCTAATTTGCTGTACACTATGGTTCTCAAGTGAAATCTATCTCCAGTAACAGATATAACAAGGAGGAACATGGGAAGTGGAGGTGGGTGTTGCCTTATTCTGCCCATAGAAGTCTATGGAGCAAAGAGGAGAGGGAGGAGGAAGCTGCTAGAGGGAGAGAGACTCACACAGAATTGCTGCTGCTAATGATGAGTCTCACAACTACTGAAATATATTTATACTGTTTAGTACTATTCTATATGACAAAGTTATTTATGCGTGTGTTACAGAGAACAGAATCAGCAGTCTTCCCTCTGCAAAGTGCATAGAACTCATTAGTCTCTTCTAGAGATGAGCGAGCACCAAAATGCTCGGGTGCTCGTTGCTCGAGTTGAACTTTCCGCGATGCTCGAGGGTTCCTTTCGAGTAACGAACCCCATTGAAGTCAATGGGTGACTTGAGCATTTTTGTATATAGCCGATGCTCTCTAGGGTTTTCATTGGAGAAAATCTGCAAAACCCAAGAAAGTGCTGGAAACGACGCAGAAACGGATAGGGCAGGCGAGGGGCAACATGGTGGACTGCATTTCAGGTTCCCAGGTCCCACTATTCAGCCACAATAGCGGCAAGAGTGCCCCCCCCCCTACCAATTTTTACTTCGGACTAACCCTCATTAGCAAGGCACACCTTAGCTAAGCACCACACTACCTCAACTAAGCACAATCACTGCCTGTGGGACACACCCCTGCCTCTTCTCCTGAGTTAAATGCAGCCCAACCCCCCCCCCCCCCGCCGCACAACCCAGTGTCCACAGCGCACACCAAAGTGTCCCTGCGCAGCCTTCAGCTGCCCTCATGCCACACGCTGGCCTCACAGCCACACCACCCTCATGTCTATTTATAAGTGTGTCTGCCATGAGGAGGATCCGGAGGCAAACACTGCAGAGGGTTGGCAGGGCCAGGCAGCGACCCTCTTTAAAAGGGGCGGGGTGATAGCCCACAATGCTGTACAGAAGCAATGAGAAATCCAATCCTGTGCCACCTCCGTCAGGAGCTGCAAATGTGGGCATAGCAATGGGGAATCCATGTGCCACACAGTATTCATTCTGTCAAGGTGTCGCATAGCTCAATCCACACTGCAAGGGGAAAGCCGTCAGCGCTCTGCTCTCTACCCAAGTCAGTCAGTGTCTTTGTGCCAGACAGGTCAAACACCGCGATGGGAACTAAGTTTGCACCAACAGCATAGGGGGGTCCTAGGAAACCCAAGACATGAACAAAAAATTGATCTGAGCGGCCAAACATCGCAGACTTGCACTGCGCCCACGACATAGGCCTCGGTCCACAGCTTCAGCAATCTTAGGCAGGAAGCGGACTTTCACTGCACCAAGGACATAGGCCTCTGCACAAACCCTCAGCAATCGTGGGCCTACAGCGAACTCCTATGCTATCGTAGCTGTGCACGTCTCATTAGCGCTGTATTGCTCCTGTAGTTTGTCCCAATGCAGTACCCCGGATAGTAGAGCTAACGTCAGATTAAATACAGGTGGGCTTCGGCCCACACTACATGCCCCAGTCAGACCGGGGTTTTTTATAAATAGTCACAGGCAGGTAAACTCCACAATGGGAATTCCGTGTGCACCCACAGCATGGGTGGCTCCATGGAACCCACCGGCGGTACATAAATATATCCCATTGCAGTGCCCTGGACAGCAGAGCTAATGTCAGATTAAATGCAGGTGGGCTTCGGCCCACACTGCATGCCCCAACCTGACCGGGGTTTTTTATAAGTAGACACAGGCAGGTACAACTTCCTATTGTGAAGTCCGTGTGGACCGACAGCATGGGTGGGTCCCAGGAAGCCACCGGTGGTACATAAATAAATCCCATTGCATTACCCAGCACAGCTGAGGTAACGTCACATTAAATGCAGGTGGGCTTCAGCCCACACTGCATGCCCCAACCTGACCGGGGTTTTTAATACATAGACACAGGCAGGTACAAATCCCCTATGTGAAGTCCCTGTGGACCCACAGCATGGGTGGCTCCCTGGAACCCACCGGCGGTACATAAATATATCCCATTGCAGTGCCCAGCACAGCTAAGGTAACGTCAGATTTAATGCAGGTGGGCTTCGGCCCACACTGCATGCCCCAGTCAGACTGGGGTTCTTTATAAGTAGACACATGCAGTTACAACTCCGTGTGGACCGACAGCATGGGTAGGTCCCAGGAAGCCACCGGTGGTACATAAATAAATCCCATTGCATTGCCCAGCACAGCTGAGGTAACATCAGATTAAATGCAGGTGGGCTTCGGCCCACACTGCATGCCCCAACCTGACCGGGGTTTTTAATACATAGACACAGGCAGGTAAAAATCCCCTATGTGAAGTCCCTGTGGACCCACAGCATGGGTGGCTCCCTGGAACCCACCGGCGGTACATAAATATATCCCATTGCAGTGCCCAGCATAGCTGAGGTAACGTCAGATTTAATGCAGGTGGGCTTCGGCCCAAACTGCATGCCCCAGTCAGACTGGGGTTCTTTATAAGTAGACACATGCAGTTACAACTCCGTGTGGACCGACAGCATGGGTAGGTCCCAGGAAGCCACCGGCGGTACATAAATAACTCCCATTGCATTGCTCAGCACAGCTGAGGTAACGTCAGATTAAATGCAGGTGGGCTTCGGCCAAGAATGTTTTCATAGTTGGAGGAGGAGGACGGGAAAGTTTTTGAGGCAGTACGTGTCCTGTCCCCGTGTCCGTGGTTATATGCACCTTCCCAGTGACCGTGTCGCTGAAAAGTTGTCGCGTCTGTGGAACCTAGTAGCGTGGCCTCGCCACCATCATGTCTTTGGGAAGCCTCCGTTTCCACTACCCTGTAACATTGCAGTAGCAGCAGTATAGGCAGAGCCAAGAATTAGTAACATTTCAGCGGTAAGAGTATGCACAAACCCCTGTAACATTTCATTGGCAGCAGTGAGGACAGACCCCACTAACATTTCATTTGCAGCAGTATACACAGACCCCAGTAACATTTCAGTAGTATCAGTAAAGACAGACCCCAGTAACAGTAATGTAGAAGCAGCATGGGCAAAGCAGCAGATTCACATTTCCCTGGCAGCAGTGTAGGGAGGGCATAGTATTGGTACGATTTCAGTAGTAGGAGTATAGACAGGCCCCAGCAACAGTAACGTAGAAGCAGTATGGGCAAAGCCCACTATTAGTTACATTTCTGTTATAGCAGTATAGACCTGCCCCAGTAACATTTCCGTTGAAGCATTATGGGCAGAGCCCAGTATTAGTAAAATTACAGTAGTAACAGTATACACCAACCAAGGTAACATTTCAGGAGCAGAAGTATCGGCAGACCGAAGTAGCATTTCTGTTGCTGAAGTATAGTCAGACCCCCTGTAGCATTACTGTGGCAGAAGTATAGGTAGGCAGAACAGAGTTGCATTTCTGTAGCAAAGGTTTAGGCCAACCCCAGACACAGTGGTGTACCATGAGTGCAGGCGAAGCCCATAAAAATACCTTGGATTACATTGTAGGCGAGGGCCCGAAAAATTGTTGTACCGACAGTACAAATGTACTCCAGAAAAATTGCCCATGCCCAACCCAGAGGGCAGGTGAAACCCATTAATCGCTTAGCGTACTGTGGCTTAATTTTTAACTAGGCCTGGAGGCAGCCCAGTGTAAAAAACAATAGGTTCAGGTGGAAGTTTCAATGCTTTAATGAGAATTGAAACAGATAAATATTTAGAAAAGTAATATGAGCCTTTTGGCCCACAGAAAAATTGCCCATTCGCGGTGATTACGAGAGGTTTCAGGAGGAGGAGCCGGAGGAGGAGACCGAATACCATACACAGATTGACAAAGTTCTTTAGGTAGCGCTGCTGTCCACTGGTGGAGTAGAGAAGTCTGGGGAAATCCAGGCTTTGTTCATCTTTATGAGTGTAAGCCTGTCGTCGCTGTCAGTTGACAGGCGGGTACGCTTATTTGTGATGATTCCCCCAGCCGCACTAAACACCCTCTCTAACAAGACGCTAGCCACAGGGCAAGCAAGCACCTCCAGGGCATACAGCGCGAGTTCAGGCCACGTGTCCAGCTTTGACACCCAGTAGTTGTACGGAGCAGAGGCGTCACGGAGGACGGTGGTACGATCGGCTGCGTACTCCCTCACCATCTTCTTACAGTGCTCCCTCCGACTCAGCCTGGACTGCGGAGGTGTGAGACAGTCTTGCTGGGTAGCCATAAAGCTGGCAAAGGCCTTGCAGAGTGTTCCCCTTCCTGCGCTGAACATGCTGCCTGATCTCCACGCCTCCCCTTCTACGTGGCCCTCGGAACTGCGCCTTCTGCCACTAGCGCTGTCAGATGGGGAGTTTTCCATCAGTTTGTCCACCAGGGCCCTGTGGTATTGCATCACTCTCAAACCCCTTTCCTCTTTGGGAATGAGAGTGGAAAGGTTCTCCTTATACCGTGGGTCAAGCAGTGTGTACACCCAGTAATCCGTAGAGGCCAGAATGCTGGAGGCGGTGAACGGCCTTCGTCCCACCTTGTGGGGTGCTTGGCCATCATATGCCTGCGCATGCTGGTGGTGGTGAGGCTGCTGGTGGTTGCTCCCCGGCTGATCTTGGTGTGACAAAGGTTGCACACCACTGTTCGTCGGTCATCCGGCGTCCCTGTGAAAAACTGCCACACCTTAGAGCACCTTGGCCTCTGCATGGTGGCATGACGCGAGGGGGTGCTTTGGGAAACAGCTGGTGCATTATTCTCTCGTGCCCTGCCTCTACCCCTGGCCACCCCACTACCTCTTCCAACCTGTCCTGCGGCTGCAATTGCCTCCCTCTCTGAAGACCGGTCCTCAGTTGGCTTATCACACCAGGTGGGGTCAGTCACCTCATCGTCCAGCGGCTCTTCCTCCGAATCCTCTGTGCGCTCCTCCCTCGGACTTACTGCCCTTACTACTACCTCACTGATAGACAACTGTGTCTCATCGTCATCGTCCTCCTCACCCACTGAAAGCTCTTGAGACAGTTGCCGGAAGTCCCCAGCCTCATCCCCCGGACCCCGGGAACTTTCCAAAGGTTGGGCATCGGTCACGACAAACTCCTCCGGTGGGAGGGGAACCATTGCTGCCCAATCTGGGCAGGGGCCCGAGAACAGTTCCTGGGAGGAGCAACAGCCAGAGGATTCAGAGTTGCAGCAGTGGACGGAGTAGAAGACTGGGTGGTCGATAGATTGCTGGATGCACTTTCTGCCATCTACGACAGGACCTGCTCACACTGCTCATTTTTTAATAAAGGTCTACGACGTGGACCCAAAAATTGCGATATGAAGCTGGGGACCCCAGAAACTGTCCTCTTTCCTACTCCCGCAGCAGCCGGCTGTGATTCACCAGGACCAGGAACTCGGCCTATGCCCACACCCTCACTTGGGACTCCGCGTCCTCGACCGCGTCCACGTCCTCTGCCCCTACCCCTACCCCTCAGCATGCTGGATTAAGAATCGAGCAGAGACAGAGCGCTGTAAAAATGTTTGTGAATTATTGCCGCGCAGTTGGTGGCTGCCAGCGGAAATATAATGCTAAATGAAGCCAGAGATAAATTATAAGGAAGGATGCAAGCAGGACTAGCAGTGCACTTTGCAGTTGAGATTCACCTCAAGTCCCACAGACCCCGCAGTAATGTGCACACTGGGTTACAAGCAGACGTAAAAAAGGAGTCCTTTTTTAAAATTAGTTTTTTTCCAATGCAATGCAGGCAATGGATCGTGTATTGGACTCTCCCTCTATGGCTGTCTGGCACCATACACTACGCCGGCAGCTGTCTGGTAACTGAGAGCGGAGAAAAATATTAGTGCTTTTTAAATGTGCACTTGGAGGCAGAGAGCGCTTACGTTACACTAACTGCACCCAGCAAAAAATTACACTGAAGGCTGAACTGATGCCTTGCAGTGCAATGCTGAGGTACTACAACTCCCAGAAACCACGGAGTTAAATGCACAGGTAGACAGGATTCCACACTACCACTGTCCCTGCCTCACCAACACTTCCCCTATAGACTGCAGCCTGAGAACGGTATAGCTGTAATGAGGCTGCACGCCCGATATACCAAAAAAAAAGGCAAACTGCTCCCAGCACCCACAACAGTAGTGCACTAGGTGAGCTGTGGCCCTAAGACGGACCGTTGGGGTTCTTGTAGACGCTAACACTGTCCCTATAGCAGCAGCAGCATCAGCAGCACTGTCCCTGATCTCTCTTAGCGTGTCTGTGGCGAGCCGCGGGCGGGGCTGATTTAAATACTCGGGGGTCACTTGATCTCGCCAGCCACTCACTGCAGGGGGGTGGGGTAGGGCTTGAACGTCACAGGAGGAAGTTGTAATGCCTTCCCTGTGTTTCTATTGGCCAGAAAAGGGCGCAAATTTCTCAGGAAAGGAAATGTAATGGAGTCGAGTGCCGCGTGGTGCTCGTCTCGAGTAACGAGCATCTCGAACACCCTAATACTTGAACGAGCATCAAGCTCGGATGAGTGTGCTCGCTCATCTCTAGTCTCTTCTCATCAGCACAGAGTGAACTAGAAATTAGACATGCAGCCTGCAAGAGGAAATGGCAAAAAAATTCTGGATTCAAGTCATATAATGGCAATAAACTGTGTTATACCCTATGTACAAACATGGCAGTTTATTCTGAAAAGTAATCTAAAAGTGCAGAACCCTGTAAGGAATTTTGCAGGGGTCCAACCCGGTCATACTGTTTTAGCCATGGGTTTCAGATTTCAGTAAAAATTAAAGAGGTTTTCCATGCAAATATTATTGATGACCAATGCTCAGTTGATCAGCTGTGGTCCGCCACTTTTTTTGTCAAAAATTACTCAACCCTCAGCGCTGTGTGGAAAAAGAGGTGACTAGTTCTTCAATCATGACAAGGCACCTGCCAACACAGCACTGAGTGTTAAGCAACTTTTGATGAAAAACAGCATGACACCCTTGTCTCGTCCTCTGTATTCTTCAAATCTCATTTTGTGCAAATTTTGTTTAGGAATGCTGTGAGCAGTGGAGAAGGAAACACAATTTCACAGATGCATGTTGTTCATATGAATCAGCCACCACAAAATAGGTGAAAAAACTCAGTAGAGCCAAACTTAACAAATGAAAATAAATCACTGGAGCTAAACACAACCTTCCCAACAACGTCAGCTGGTATACCGCCTCAGAAGGGATCCGCAGACATTCAACCAGTAACAGAAGCCTGTACTAGTAACATCACACCCACTAGAAGAAGATTATGGTTTCTTCAGGGTACCCCCTTGTTTATCCAATCTCTAGAAACCTCATAAGTATTTGAAACATTAGCTATCGTGTACTTTTAGTGCTGAACCATTTTAACAAATCAAAGTTTACAAGAAAATTGTTGATCTCACCTGAATTTTATGGGTAGGAGTTCTGAGGGCACAATCCATTGGCTCTCTGTGGATCATTGATAATAGTTATGAATATCAAGTTATATGCAAATATAGCACACTATGAAGAAGCAAGATTATGATGGTCATCCTCTTGATGATAATGTGAGCAACGTATTTAAGAAACATCGCTTTAAGTGACAACACTACATCCGTATTCAAGAAACTTCAGCTGTATTCATGCATAACATCCAAAATATCTCTTCCAACTTTCTTTTTATTGCAATGCATTTCTCATATTTATGAAGGTAATGACTTCCATCATCTTTATCCTCCATATTGTGGTATTGCATCCATTAAACTCTATTTGAGTAAAGAACATCTGGTATATTAAAAAACAAAATGTTCTGGAAACATTAAGCATAACAGAAAATTCTAGTTCTTTAAAAACTTTTTCTTCACATTGCAATTTTACACTAAATCTGACTAAAGAACCTATCAAGAGACTTAGCAAATCATCGTGTCTTACTGTAAAGTAATTTACTGTTGCATTTGCAGGCAGGCAACAGCAGGCTCAGAACCCATTACAGCCAAAGATAACAACATTAAGTTAATCCTGACAGGCAAAATACTCCAGTCAAAACAGTTACAGGTTTGGTATGCTGAAATTTTAGACTGAAAACAATTCTGGGAAAGGTCAATGAAATAACAAAACTGTCTTAAGACTCATTTTTTTTTAGACAAAGAGATTATAACCAATGTTGTGAATCGGAGAAATTCATATAGACTCCATGCCTTTGATGTCTCTGCCGCAATGAGCTTTACTGATCACCGTGAGCCACAGCTTTATCAAGTGACAAGAGCCTTTGTTGAAATACTTGGTTTAAAAAATGTATTGAGACATGATGGAGCCTCATAATGTGGTCAACAATTTATTTAGACTTGTTTTGTAGTCCTACTCAGTGTGGTGCCAGAACAGTCTAATCTAAAGCAAAATGCTTAGCCATTTCACATGAACAAAGACACTTATTTTCACGCATATTTAAGTGTTGTTGTTGTCAGATGCATAATAGTAATATTTTTAGCTATTATAAATTGCATTTCGTAAAGGTTTTGCATGAATAAAGTCCTCTCCCTCAAGTCAGATCCTTGAGTCCAAACTCGAGTGCTGGGGACTATATGATAGCTATATGGACAGATGAGTGTTTAGTAATTATGTATTTTCTTTTACAATTTGAGAGAAATCCATCAATATTATTGTCCATACAGAGGATTAGAATATGCATTGACTTACCGTATTTTTCGGCGTATAAGTCAACCTTTTAACCCCGAAAAATCTGCAGTCGGGGGTCGTCTTATACGCCATGTATACAGTGTCCGAAAAAAAATGAATACTCACCTCCCGCGGCGCTGCTGCAAGCTGTCGTTCCCCTGTGCACGCCGGCAGAGCATTGCTTTCTGCAAGAAAGCTAATGTTCTGATTGGCTAACTTAGTCTGGCGTTAGCTAATCAGACATTCATGACGTCAATGCTCTGCCAGCGTGCATGGGGGAGCGACAGCCTGCAGCAGCGCTGCCGGAGGTGAGTATTGATTTTTTCTTTTTCACACTGTATTCCCAGCATATAAGAGGAAAAGTCAGGGGTCGTCTTATGCGACTTGTCTTCTTATATGCCGTAAAATATGGTAATATTAAGACAAATGTATGAAACTATTGTGCTAAAAAGTTTAAACTAAAGCCCTTTTGCACAGGGGAAATACCGGCTGCATGAGCGCTCATTCCCAATGATTGTCCCATGTAAACAAGCTAGCAATCAGCTCATGCCCATCCGTTTACTTATTCCCTGTTTTAGGAAATCATTGTTGATAACAGGACATCTCCCTTTGTGTACAAGGGATGTGCTAGTGACAATTATGAAGTTTATGTTAGATGAAAGGACCAATCATATTAACGATTGTTCATTTCCCCCAACCTCCAACGGTTTACTTTGGCCTATGTATAAGCCCTTCAAAGGATCACTTATCAGCTGGTCAGAGTGTCAATTAACACTCTTCTTGGGCCTGAAATTACCCAATGTAAATGAACCTTAGCTTAGCTGTTTTTCAGGTCCACAATGAAGATAATGGGATAATGTATCTAATTATGGCTACTTCCAAATTGTAAAAATGCATTTAACTATATTTCTATATTACAGACATATTTCCTAGAACATCAAAGAGTGCATCATTATTTGCAATGCACCCTGTCAATTGAGTGTAGCTATCTAGCGTCTAAAATATATACATGCATAGACACTCAATAACAGTACTAGGATGAGTGGTGACAGAAAGCAAATAGTTGTGTCACATAGTGTTCTTGGAACCTGTTGTACTATGGGTTTCGACGCGAGACAAACCCGATGCAGGGGTTTAAAAAAAAAAAAAACGGATAGTACTTACCCGAATCCCCGCGCTCCGGTAACTTCTTACTTACCTTGCGAAGATGGCCGTCGGGATCTTCACCCACGGTGGACCGCAGGTCTTCTCCCATGGTGCACCGTGGGCTCTGTGCATTCCATTGCCGATTCCAGCCTCCTGATTGGCTGGAATCGGCACACGTGACGGGGCGGAGCTACGAGGAGCAGCTCTCCGGCACGAGCGGCCCCATTCAGAAGGGAGAAGACCGGACTGCGCAAGCGCGTCTAATCGGGCGATTAGACGCTGAAATTAGACGGCACCATGGAGACGAGGACGCTAGCAACGGAACAGGTAAGTGAATAACTTCTGTATGGCTCATAATTAATGCACGATGTACATTACAAAGTGCATTAATATGGCCATACAGAAGTGCTGAACCCCACTTGCTTTCGCGGGACAACCCCTTTAAGTCTATCTCATATCTATCTATCTATCTATCTCATAGCTATCTATCTCCCTATCTATCTATCTATCTCCCTATCTCCCTATCTATCTATCTATCTATCTATCTATCTATCTATCTATCTATCTATCTATCTATCTATCTATCTATCTATCTATCTATCTATCTATCTATCTATCTATGTCTGTCCTTTTATCAACTCATATCTATCTATCTCAAATCTATCTATCTATCTCATATCTATCTATCTATCTATCTATCTATCTCATATCTATCTATCTATCTATCTCATATCTATCGCATACATATCTCGTATCTTTCTATCTCATATATATCTATCTCATATCTATCTATTGCATATCTATGTATCTTTCTATCTAGCTATCTGTCCTTTTATCATCTCATATCTATCTATCAATCTATCTATCTATCTATCTCATATCTATCTATCTCAAAACTCGCTATTTATATATCTATATATCTCATATCTATCTATCTGTCCTTTTATCAACTCATATCTATCTATCTCAAATCTATCCCATATCTATCTCAAATCTACCGCATACATATCTCGTATCTTTCTATCTCCTATCTATCTATATCTCATATCTATCAATCTATCTATCTATCTATCTATCTATCTATCTATCTATCTATCTATCTATTTATCTCATATCTATCAATCTATCTTTCTAACTCTCACATATAGTTATCTATCTCAAATCTGTCTCATATCTATTTATCTCAATTTTTTTACTGTAGTTTTTATTGGAAATTTTTGAGGTTTACAATTATACAATAAATGTAAACTGAAATATATTGCAGTCTCATTAATACAAAACATAAGCTGATCACAATCATACAGACTGGAGGGAGGGAGAGAAGAAGCATGGTGGTTACACAATGAATAATATAATCTTCTCTTTTGAGTCCCTGTCCAATCTTGAACTTGGTCTTTACAGCTAACAACCAGAATACAAACGGCCTGGCCAGGGCCTAACTTGAATTAAGCAGAAGTAGGGAAGGTGTGGTTGAGGGTAGGGACGGGGAAGAGGGGGGCTCTTGAGACAGGGGGGATTTCTTCCATGGGGTGGACACTACGAAGGGTAGTCTCAGGCTGTAGGGTATAAATTTTATAGGCTTTTATTATATTATATTGTGATGAGATGGAGTGCTCCAGCCATGGGGTCCATATTTTCAAGAATTTTCCATGTCTATTGGCTAGAATAGAGGCCAGTTTTTCATTTCCCGGTGGAAACATGAGGTTTCGCTGTAGTGGTATAAGAGGCAGGTGAGGGGATATTAGTTTCCCTGAATACTTTATGTAGTCCCATATATGAGGGTAGTGGTTCGTAATTGTTGATTGGGGGTCTATGGTTGGGCAGTATCCATAATATGAACTCAGAAGTAAGGGGGTGAATTTCAGTTGCCTTCAAGGATACCCAGAGTGGGGTGTTAGAGTTAGTGTAAAAGAGCTTGCTGAGCCACCTGGGCCACCTGGTAGTATTTAGAATAGTTAGGAACTCCCAATCTATCCCTCTGTCTGTGTCCAAACATGGTGGATCGCGAGACCCTTGGAACCGAGTCATCCGAGGCAAATCAATGGGACATCTGGTAAAGAGTTTTCAACATATGTCCGGGCACTTGTATTGGGAGAGCTCTGAAACAGTATAAAAGTTTAGGAAGGAGCATCATCTCCAATGCGTTAACTCTCCCAATCCAGGAAATGTGATATTGGCTCCAATCTTCCAGGAGTAGCTTTGCTGTGTGGTGGAGGGGGGATGTAATTTTTGTTATATAAGGATACACTCATATCTACCTATCTATCTATGCATTTTATAACACTTAAGGTGTCCGTATACATTTGACTAGGTTGATTAAAGGATTAAAATGGGTGACAATATCAAACAAAATGGTTGATCGTCAGGTAAAATGTAACAATGATGGATTGGTTCAGATGACAGATAAAAAGTCATTGTCTGAAAAGAGTTTGGCCATGTTTGAAGGTTTCATCTGATAGATGAAGAATCTTTCTCTCATAAAGAATGTTTCTAGAGAGATCTTCCATCCATTACCCGGTGTTATTCAATATGTATGGCCAGTTTGAATGACTGTGATGATCAATGTACACTAAAATGTTTGTGGCGGCATCCAAGCTCACTCCATGATCATTCATTCAACAGTTGTTCTCTGTAACATCAATCTTCTTCTATCTAATGTGTAGGGCCACCTTAAGACCAGAGTGTGGGGTTTGAATGATGAAGTACAAGTCAGTTTTTCAGTTGCTCACTCTTGAGCTTATGAGCTTCAGTATATCAACTAACACTGTATATCTAGAAGTGAATAAGTCATGCACTGAAAGCCCTAATAAGATACTGTAAACTGTGCACAATGCAATGGATAAAGTAGAGTTGCTTGCACTCATAGACAATGACAAGCTCTGTTTGAGCCCTTTTACACTGAAAATTATCATGCATATTCCCGCTGCATCGCAGGAATCGGAACGATAATTGTTTGGTGTAAAATGACAAATGATAGTTAGTTTACAGTTTGGACTGTGCAGGCATAAATATCACTCATCTATGAATGACTGCCTGGTTACTGTGAATGGAGCCCGCTCCGGCTCCATTCACTAAGTGACAGATCCAACAGCCCTGTAAAAAAGGGCAAGCAGCGCACACTTCTTTTTTAGGCCGGATGTTGAAAGTTATGCATTTTTGCTTTTTCATTCACACTCGAGGATACGAATTGTGTATTATGTGCGCGGAAGAAAAATCGCACATTGCTTTATTTTGCCATGGAATCCACGCAGACAGGCTCCATGGATGTCAATGGTAAACATCCAATCCACAGCCCATACACAATTAACATTGCGCATGGACTGTGGGTAATAGAAATAAATTAAAAAAATAAACTGTACTGCATATGACTGCCAGCGAATTGCTCAACCTTAATTTTTCACACATTAAATACACAAAATTATGCACAGAAAAAAAAAAAAGATCTCTGAATAATTTTCATGATATCAGCCACCCTAGGTAAAAAAAAATAAGTCATCACATAATAATCCTAATTATGTAGCGGTCCATTTGGGGAGTCTTTTAAAATTCTCGAGCCGGTCCAAAGTTTGTGATCACTAGAATAGAAAATGCACATAACTAAACTTACATCATTGAATTTTTTAAAATGTTTTTTATTATAAAAGTAAAAAAAAGGTATCTGCCACATACATTGGTAGTCTAGGCTCCGCTGCCCTCTGAAACTGCTACAGCCGACATTTGGCCACACGGGTGACCACATGGCCCCAATGTAGCTAAACTTGCGTCCGGTGCCCGATAGAGGATAATAACCTAAGGAGACCCCTACCTCCCCCCACCTCTTCTACCTACTTGCTTCCTAAATTTCACCAAAATTGTGCGTCCTTCTTATATAAAACAAGGGAAAAGTGATCAATCTCAAAAAATGTCTAAGCGATCTTCGAGACATATGCTGTCTCTGGCCGCTTCAAACAAGTCGTCTCGTTCATCAATGGAAGGCACCTCAGCTGCCCAGATTTCCACACCTATGGACCCTACCAATCCAGAGGCTATCACAGCCTCCATTTCAGACTCTCTTCTGCCCCAAATACAATCTATGCAAAAAAAAGAGCTCTCACGAATCTCAGACGACATTACATCTAAGCTTACTAAAGAGATTCTAGACCTCGGCTACCGAACGGCAACATTGGAAGACCGCATGGACAATGCAACAAGAGTCCCATAAAAAAGAAGTGGAGCAGTTGCACGAGGAAATTTGATCCTCAATGACAAATTGGAGGACGCTGAAAATAGAGCCCGTAGGGACAACCTACAAATTTGCGGTCTTCATGAATCCATCCAGGACCTCCAGTCCACCACAACAGCCTTGTTTCAGGAACTTTGTCCCAACATCCCTATAGAGAGACTGGAGATGGATAGAGTCCATAGAGGACTGCGAGCCCGTAAACCAGGAGGTCCACCAAGGGACATAGTTCTTAAAATGTATTTCCATCGCACCAAAGAACAACTTCTGCAGGCAGCTCATTCCACTTCTAAATTACTTTTTCAAGGATATGAATACTAACTCTTCCTCGATCTAGCACCCTCAACACTAGCAAAAAGAAGAGCCCTCAAGCCTTACTTAGGGATCCTGCAGCAGAAAAGAATACAATATAGATGGGCGTTTCCATTCCGACTAACATTCACCTTCCACGATAGAGCTCACACTATCCTGTCCAGGGAGTGCCTGCGACACTGCTTCGAAGATCTGCGATTTCCGCTGCCAGCCCAAGAGTCGGACTCTACAACTAATTTGCAGCCCTCTTGATCACCCTGGAGAATAGGTGAGAACGACTGAGAGTCATGAATAAAAACATGAATTTACCCTTAATCAGGATGAACTGTACCTGGTCTTAGGTTCTCGGACAAACCTTCACAAGAATGCATGCAATGCCTAACTTTCCTTTCTTTACAGAGACTCATGGCAAGACTTGGACATTAAACATGTATCCTCCTATTAGTCCCATATAACGCCACACTAACAGTGGTACATGAGGCCCCTTCTTTTACACAGGACGATCACCACTACGGGGATCACATTGACTCTTGTGAAATTCATCTACTGTCCTGCAAATATATTCTGTTATGGTTATTCTCCTTTTATTCTCTGGATTCAACCTATATGAGATGACTGTTCTTCAGTTTCAGTTGCAAGCCTACTATTTGGTTATTGCAGAAAGTCAGATGTTGGCTTTCACTGATTGTTGTCTATTACATGTTAACCACTTCTGTAGGCAATAAGTTTTTCCCTCCTCCCATTTTTTTCTCTCTTCTTTCTCTCTTTCCCTTTTTCTATTTATCCCTCCCTCCAAGTATCCTCTTTCTCTTTTCTTGTGTCAGCTCCCTAAAAATAAGGGTCTCCTTACTTTCATCTTCCTATCATAATTCTCAGTTTCTCTCTGGCACCTTTGCAGTGTGCCTTTAATGTTAGCAGTTGCTGCCATGCCTACTACGGCAGCCTCTCTTATACAAGTAACTTGTCTTGTTGACAATGCTATCTTATTTTATTGGCCATTCCTTCCACCCGGAGGGGGTGCTGCCCTTCACCCCCCCCCCTCCCTCTCTCTCGAGACTGGAGACTCAGAAAATTCTTCATTTTTCATAATTTCTTTAACACCCCACCCCCCCCCCCCCCACATGGATTTAGAAATTGTTTCACACAATGTACAGGGTTTCAATAAACAATCCAAAGCCTTCCGCTATTATAAAAGTATTCACGCCGATATTGTATGCCTAGAGGAGACCCACTTCTCTGACCACTCCTCCCCAAGCTATCTCTCTTCTCATTATCCCACCTTCTTTTCAGCAATGGGACCATCTAAAACAAAAGGGGTGACTATTAGAGATGAGCGAGCACCAAAATGCTCGGGTGCTCGTTACTCGGGACGAAATTTTCGCGATGCTCGAGGGTTCGTTTCGAGTAACGAACCCCATTGAAGTCAATGGGCGACCCGAGCATTTTTGTATATCGCTGATGCTCGCTAAGGTTTCCATTTGTGAAAATCTGGGCAATTCAAGAAAGTGATGGGAACGACACAGCAACGGATAGGGCAGGCGAGGGGCTACATGTTGCGCTGCATCTCAAGTTCCCAGGTCCCACTATTAAGCCACAATAGCGGCAAGAGTGGGCCCCCCCCCCAACAATTTTTACTTCTGAAAAAGCCCTCATTAGCAATGCATACCTTAGCTAAGCACCACACTACCTCCAACAAAGCACAATCACTGCCTGCAGGACACTCCGCTGCCACTTCTCCTGGGTTACATGCTGCCCAACCCCCCCCCCCCTGCACGACCCAGTGTCCACAGCGCACACCAAATTGTCCCTGCGCAGCCTTCAGCTGCCCTCATGCCACGCCACACTCATGTCTATTTATAAGTGTGTCTGCCATGAGGAGGAACCGCAGTCACACACTGCAGAGGGTTGGCACGGCTAGGCAGCGACCCTCTTTTAAAGGGGCGGGGCGATAGCCCACAATGCTGTACAGAAGCAATGAGAAATATAATCCTCTGCCACCGCCATCAGGAGCTGCACACGTGGGCATAGCAATGGGGAACCTATGTGCCACACACTATTCATTCTGTGAAGGTGTCTGCATGCCCCAGCCAGACCTCGTTTTTTTATAAATAGTCACAGGCAGGTACAACTGGGAATCCCCAACTCCGCAATGGGAATTCCGTGTGCACCCACAGCATGGGTGGCTCCCTGGAACCCACCGGCTGTACATAAATGTATCCCATTGCAGTGCCCTGGACAGCAGAGCTAACGTCAGATTAAATGCAGGTGGGCTTCGGCCCACACTGCATGCCCCAACCTGACCGGGCTTTTTAATTCATAGACACAGGCAGGTACAACTCCCTATTGTGAAGTCCCTGTGGACCGACAGCATGGGTGGGTGCCAGGAAGCCACCGGCGGCACATAAATATATCCCATAGCATTGCCCAGCACAGCTGAGGTAATGTCATGTTTAATGCAGGTGGACTTCGGCCCACACTGCATGCCCCAGTCAGACTGGGGTTCTTTAGAAGTGGACACATGTAGTTACAACTCCGTGTGGACCGACAGCATGGGTGGCTCCCTGGAACCAACCGGCAGTACATAAATATATCCCATTGCAGTGCCCATCACAGCTGAGGTAATGTCATGTTTAATGCAGGTGGGCTTCGGCCCACACTGCATGCCCCAGTCAGACTGGGGTTCTTTAGAAGTGGACACATGTAGTTACAACTCCGTGTGGACCGACAGCATGGGTGGCTCCCTGGAACCCACCGGCAGTACATAAATATATCCCATTGCAGTGCCCAACACAGCTGATGTAACGTCAGCTGTAATGCAGGTGGGCAAAAAATTTATTGGATTACACTGTAGGCGAGGGCCCCAAAAAATTGGTGTACCAACAGTACTAATGTACCTCAGAAAAATTGCCCATGCCCAACCAAGAGGGCAGGTGAAACCCATTAATCGCTTTGGTTAATGTGGCTTAATTGGTAACTAGGCCTGGAGGCAGCCCAGTTAAAATAAAAATTGGTTCAGGTGCAAGTTTCAACGCTTTAATGAGCATTGAAACGTATAAAAATTGTTTAGAAAAATTATATGACTGAGCCTTGTGGCCCTAAGAAAAATTGCCCGTTCGGCGTGATTATGTGAGGTTTCAGGAGGAGGAGCAGGAGGAGGAGGAGGAATATTATACACAGATTGATGAAGCAAAAATGTCCCCGTTTTTGATGGAGATAGAGAACGATGCTTCCATCCGCGGGTGCAGCCTACGTATTGTTTAGGTATCGCTGCTGTCCGCTGGTGAAGAAGAGACGTCTGGGGAAATCCAGGCTTTGTTCATCTTTATGAGTGTAAGCCTGTCGGCACTGTCGGTTGACAGACGGGTACGCTTATCCGTGATGATTCCCCCAGCCGCACTAAACACCCTCTCTGACAAGACGCTAGCCGCAGGACAAGCAAGCACCTTCAGGGCATACAGCGCGAGTTCAGGCCACGTGTCCAGCTTCGACACCCAGTAGTTGTAGGGGGCAGAGGCGTCACCGAGGACGGTCGTGCGATCAGCTACGTACTCCCTCACCATCCTTTTACAGTGCTCTCGCCAACTCAGCCTTGACTGGGGAGCGGTGACACAGTATTGCTGGGGAGCCATAAAGCTGGCAAAGGCCTTGGAGAATGTTCCCCTGCCTGCGCTGTACATGCTGCCTGATCTCTGCGCCTCCCCTGCTACCTGGCCCTCGGAACTGCACCTTCTGCCACTAGCGCTGTCGGAAGGGAAGTTTACCATCAGTTTGTCCACCAGGGCCCTGTGGTATTGCATCATTCTCGAACCCCTTTCCTCTTCGGGAATGAGAGTGGAAAGGTTCTCCTTCTACCGTGGGTCAAGCAGTGTGTACACCCAGTAATCCGTAGTGGCCAGAATGCGTGTAACGCGAGGGTCACGAGAAAGGCATCCTAACATGAAGTCAGCCATGTGTGCCAGGGTACCTGTACGCAACACATGGCTGTCTTCACTAGGAAGATCACTTTCAGGATGCTCCTCCTCCTCCTCCTCAGGCCATACACACTGAAAGGATGACAGGCAAGCAGCATGGGTACCCTCAGCAGTGGGCCAAGCTGTCTCTTCCCCCTCCTCCTCATTCTCCTCCCCCTCCTCCTCCTCCTCAACGCGCTGAGATATAGACAGGAGGGTGCTCTGACTATCCAGCGACATACTGTCTTCCCTCGCCTCTGTTTCCGAGCGCAAAGCATCTGCCTTTATGCTTTGCAGGGAACTTCTCAAGAGGCATAGCAGAGGAATGGTGACGCTAATGATTGCAGCATCGCCGCTCACCATCTGGGTAGACTCCTCAAAGTTTCCAAGGACCTGGCAGATGTCTGCCAACCAGGCCCACTCTTCTGTAAAGAATTGAGGAAGCTGACTCCCACTGCGCCGCCCATGTTGGAGTTGGTATTCCACTATAGCTCTACGCTGCTCATAGAGCCTGGCCAACATGTGGAGCGTAGAGTTCCACCGTGTGGGCACGTCGCACAGCAGTCAGTGCACTGGCAGATGAAACCGATGTTGCAGGGTGCGCGGGGTGGCAGTGTCCGTGTTGGAATTGCGGAAATGTGCGGAGAGCCGGCGCACCTTTCCGAGCAGGTCTGACAAGCGTGGGTAGCTTTTCAGAAAGCGCTGAACCACCAAATTAAAGACGTGTGCCAGGCATGGCACGTGCGTGAGGCTGCCGAGCTGCAGAGTCGCCACCAGGTTACGGCCGTTGTCACACACGACCATGCCCGGTTGGAGGCTGAGCGGCGAAAGCCAGCGGTCGGTCTGCTCTGTCAGACCCTTCAGCAGTTCGTGGGCCGTGTGCCTCTTCTCTCCTAAGCTGAGTAGTTTCAGCACGGCCTGCTGACGCTTGCCCACCGCTGTGCTACCACGACTACTGACTACTGGCGACGTGCTGCTGCTGACACATCTTGATTGCGAGACAGAGGTTGCGTTGGAGGAGGAGGAGGAGGGTGGTTTAGTAGAGGAAGCATACACCGCCGCAGATATCAGCACCGAGCTGGGGCCCGCAATTCTGGGGGTGGGTAGGACGTGAGCGGTCCCAGGCTCTGACTCTGTCCCAGCCTCCACTAAATTCACCCAATGTGCCGTCAGGGAGATATAGTGGCCCTGCCCGCCTGTGGTTGTCCACGTGTCCGTTGTTAAGTGGACCTTGGCAGTAACCGCGTTGGTGAGGGCGCGTACAATGTTGCGGGAGACGTGGTCGTGCAGGGCTGGGACGGCTCATCGGGAAAAGTAGTGGCAACTGGGAACCGATTAGCGCGGGGCCGCCGCCATCATGCTTTTGAAAGCCTCCGTTTCCACAAGCCTATACGGACGCATCTCCAGGCTGATCAATTTGGCAATGTGCACGTTTAACGCTTGAGCGTGCGGGTGCGTGGCGGCGTACTCGCGCTCAAACAGTGGCGCTAGCGACGTCTGGACGCTGCGCTGAGAGACATTGCTGGATGGGGCCGAGGACAGCGGAGGTGAGGGTGTGGGTGCAGACCAGGAGACGGTAGTGCCTGTGTCCTCAAAGGGGGGTTGGATCTCCGTGGCAGGTTGGGGCACAGGGGGAGAGGCATTGGTGCAAACCTTGTGGGGTGCTTGGCCATCATATGCCTGCGCATGCTGGTGGTGGTGGCTCCCCAGCTGATCTTGGCGCGACAAAGGTTGCACACCACTGTTCGTCGGTTGTCAGGCGTCTCTGTGAAAAACTGCCACACCGTAGAGCACCTTGACCTCTGCAGGGTGGCATGGCGCGAGGGGGAGCTTTGGGAAACAGTTGGTGGATTATTCGGTCTGGCCCTGCCTCTACCCCTGGTCACCGCACTGGCTCGGCCTGTGCCCACACCCTGACTTGGGCCTCTGCGTCCTCACCCGCGTCCACGTCCTCTAGGCCTACCCCTACCCCTCAGCATGCTGTATTACCAGTAGTGCAGAAACGGAATGCTGTAATTAAATGTGCCACTTATTGGCCTGTGGTTGAAGGCTGACTTCGCTTACGGAACGCACAGCAGAGCCAGGAAATAATTTTGCGCAAGCCTGCTGTAACACTTAGCTGGCTGCGTATGAATTAGGAGGACAACTACCCCCAGCACAGACCCAGTACACTGAGGACAGTCACAGGCAGCCCAAATAAATTTTTTTTCCCAAATGTTTTTGGAAAGGCCCACTGCCTATATTCAATAAATATGTCTTCTGTCCCTGCCTCACCACTACTGGCCCTGGAGTATGTAAAATAACTGCAGACTGTTGCACTGTGGACTGGAATACAGCGGTGATGTAACAGCCAACACAGAGCCAGGAAATAATTTTGCGCAAGCCTGCTGTAACACTTAGCTAGCTGCGTATGAATTAGGAGGACAACTACCCCCAGCACAGACCCAGTACACTGAGGACAGTCACAGGCAGCCCAAATAGATTTTTTTTCCCAAATGTTTTTGGAAAGGCCCACTGCCTATATTCCATAAATATGTCTTCTATGTATAATTACTGCAGGGCGCAATGTTCTGCACGGCCGATATACAAAAAAAAAAAAGTGCAACACTGCAAAAAGCAGCCTCCACACTACTGCACACGGTTAGATGTGGCCCTAAGAAGGACTGTTGGGGTTCTTGAAGTCTAAAATACTCCTAACATTCTCCCTATAGCAACTCCAGCAAGACAGCACTTTCCCTGATCGCTGTCACAACACATCTGTGGCGAGCTGCGGGAGGGGCCGATTTATATACTCGGGTGACACCTGATCTCGCCAGCCACTCACTGCAGGGGGGTGGTATAGGGCTTGAACGTCTCAGGGGGAAGTTGTAATGCCTTCCCTGTCTTTCTATTGGCCAGAAAAGCGCGCTAACGTCTCAGAGATGAAAGTGAAAGTAACTCGAACATCGCGTGGTACTCGTCACGAGTAACGAGCATCTTGAACACGCTAATACTCGAACGAGTATCAAGCTCGGACGAGTACGTTCGCTCATCTCTAGTGACTATCTGTTTTGGTCGCTCTGTTCCTTTCACTCAACTATATCAGATCCTGAAGGTCGCTTCCTAATTCTAACTGGTGTAATTCAAGACATCCCAGTTACCATCATAGCATATTACGCCCCAAATTCCAGACAAATTAAATTTTTTACAAAGCTATTTGAAACTGTAGAAGCTAATAAGAGTGGTACAGTTATCTTGTGTAGAGATTCCAACTGTATCTTAGACCCGAGCCTGGACAGAAACACAATTTCCCTCCCAACGCCCCATATACAACCACAACATTCCATTTCACACAACTTTAAAAGACTTCTCTCACAATACCATCTTGTTGATTCCTGGCGGGAGGTTAATCCCACTGTCAAGGACTTCCCACACTTCTCTGCCCCACATTCTCTATACATTAGAATAGACCACATATTAGTACCAGCTTCATTTCTGCCACAAATTTCACATTCTAAAACCCTCTCTGTTCCTTGGTCCGACCATAGTCCAGTATCCATAACCTGAGACTCCTTAATGTGTAAACCTACTAATACCTCTTGGACCATTAACGATTCTTTACTATTGCTTCCTGATATAGTGTCTTCAATAACAGCTCAACTTGAGGAATATTTGACTATCAATAGTCCTTCTGCCTCATCCCCTATCTCGTTATGGGAAGCCCACAAAGTAGTACTTCGTGGCATCCTCATCCAAACATCTTCTTGGAAGAAAAGGGAGCGCTTTAAAAGACAATTAGATCTAGAACAGAAAGTTCTACAGTTGGAAAAAGCTGCTAAAAAATGTCCATCTCGTGAAAATATGAGGGTGCTTACGCAAACTAAGACAGAGCTGGATATATGTATTACAGATCTAGCCGAAAGAAACTTACGTTGGTCCCGCCAACGATAATACGTACTAAATAATAAACTGACAACGCCACTAGCTTGCAGACTCCATGCTCACCCTATATTGAGCCCCTTCTTTAGGCTCCGTACATGGCACAGTCACAGCAAACCCATTGACTATAATAGCCGAATTCAGACAGTTCTTAGCCAAATTATACTCTCAACCACAAAACATGCCAACAGATTTACGGAACGCATACCTTCGAAACACCACACTCCCCACACTACCAGAGGCATTCTTGAAATAATTGGATGCAAAAATTACCCCAGATGAGGTTAAAGATGCAATAAAAACACTGAAAGTGAATAAGTGCCCGGAGCCAGACAGCTTCTCCCCTACTTACTATAAAAAATTCTCCCCATTACTTCATACCCATTTTGCTAATTATTTTAACGCGATGCAGGACGGTCAACATGTTGGACAAACATCACTAACGCAGTCACTTCCATGATCCCGAAGCCTGAAAGAGATCCGCTGGACAAGCAAAGTTACCGGCCAATCTCTTTTATCAATATTGATATAAAACTCCTCACTAAAATTCTAGCCTCGCATTTAAATACGGCTTTACCATCTATAATTGGAAAGGACCAAATAGGTTTTGTCCTAGGCTGCCAAGCTCCCAATACCATCTGTCAGATAACACACCTCACACATATCTGTCAAACCAGGGGCATCCCTGCAATGTTGCTCTCCTTGGATGTCTATAAAGCCTTTGATACCTTGAGCTGGTCATATCTGTTCTCGGTGTTAGAGCATTGTAAATTACCTGCCGAGTTTCTAACTTACTTGCGAATTCTATATAACTCTCCTAAAGCCATTATTCGTTACAAGGGCTTTTGCTCTGATAACTTTACCATCTGGTGGGGCACAAGGCAGGGCTGCCCACTTTCCCCACTCCTCTTCAATTTAGCCTTAGAACGACTAGCTATAAAAATCCATAATAATCCTGACATTAGAGGAATTGAAATTCCTGGGGTCCATCACAAAATTAGCATGTTTGCAGACGACATACTTGCTATAATATCATTCCCCCATACAACAATTCTGAATCTCATGGCGGATCTGTCCAGGTCCGGGTCGATCTCCGGCTTGAAAATTAACTAAACAAAATCAAAGGCCTTTAATCTTACCCTGCCCTCACACACACTTTCTTTTCTACAATCCAACTTCCCATTTCAGTGGATGACAGGGTTACTGGGCTATCTGGGGGTGAGTCTGACTAATTCCTATGATACGTTATACACACAAAACTATATACCACTCCTCTGTAAATTTTGCCTACTGTTGGAAAGCTGGGGCTGATACCATATATCATGGATTGGAAGAGTGAACTCCTTAAAGATGTCGTTCCTTCTTAAACCTTAGCCCAGGTGGCCCAGTTAGCCACCCTACATTCCACCATAAATGCACCTCTTTGACTTTCAATAGAAGCTATGGAAATACACCCCCTCACAGTAGATTATCTATTATGGATCCCCTCAACTCATAGGCCCGCAATATCTAATCCGATTATAAAAAATTCTCTTAGAGTTGGGGACTCCATAAAATACTCCGGGAATCTGCTCTCCCCTCATCTACCCCTGCTGCCACTCTTACATAATCCCTTATTTCCACCAGGTCATGACTCCCCTTTAGCTTTTCAAAATTGGACACATAGAGGCATTACTAAGGTTCACCATTTACTTTCTCGGAAGGTATAACTACGTTCCCCATCCTACAGAAAAACAAGACATGCAATCCTTGGAAATATTCCGCTATTTACAGTTTAAAAACTGGCTGTCCTCCCTACTGAAAAATACAAAACCTCCACACACTCTTACCCTTTTTGAATCCTTCTGCCTTAAATACCTACAGGCAAAAGGTCTCATCTCTCAAATATACTCGAACGTTGTTCACACTGCATACCGCACACAATTATCATATGTAACCAAGTGAGAACGGGACTTTGGGGACATTCCAAGTGAGGAGGAGTGGTCCCAGATTTAGATTTCTACCAATCAAGGTGTCCGTGACATTAATGTTGGAAACTTCATATAAAATCCTTCTTCGTTGGTATTTGAACCCCACTCGAATCACACATGCGGTCCCTGGCTATTCTAAAGAATGTTTCAAAGGTTGTCCTTCCCCTGGAGACATGCTCCATATATGCTGGTCCTGACCCAGAGTCAAAAGATTTTGGATTAGAACATACTCTCTAATTTACTCATTAATGTACCATAACCTCCGCAAAAATCCATGGGTGGCCCTGTCGAGCAAAAAGATCAAGACTATATCTCCAAGTTCCAGAAAATGTATTTATTTCCTCTTCTTAGCTGCAAAACAAGCTATTGCTCAATCCTGGCGTAAAGCTTCTCTGGACTTTTCTGAAGTTAAGCCCCGCATGAATTGGTATATGATAAATGAAAGGCTAACCTCGATAACAGAAGATGAAAATGATACATTTCTCAGTATATGGACTCCATGGATAAATTATGCCCTTCCTACAATTGGGATGAGCCTACGAACCTAAATATGATTTCCTGTTGCCTTTGCCCCTAGGGGCGGCAATCCTGAGAGAGAGAGAATATTCCCCCACCCCACCCCACCTTCCAACCTTTCCTTTTTCCCCTTGAAATACTATTTGGCCCTGGCCAGGCCATTGTTATTTATTGTATAACTAGCTGATATACCCAGCTTTGCTCGAGTTAATTTGGTACTGGTGTTTATCTGGTGTTCACACGGAAAATCTTATGAAGTCGTGGTTACTTTAGAGATACCAATAAAAAAATATGTTCAACATTATGCATGGTTCTTTGTGTTACCCAGGAAACACCACGTGGAGGCAACCATGCGACGTTTCCGTTACATAAAATGACATCAGGAAGTGAGAGAATTAGATTCCATACGTAAATTGTGGACACTAATTCTTTTGCGCTTAGAATTGAATAATCGAGTTGGGACCCATTAGCTTTTCCTATTTATGACATAATCAATGCCCGTGCCAAATTTCAAGTGAGAGAATTAGATTCCGTACGTAAAATTTGGACACTAATTCTTTTGTGCTTACAATTGAATAATCGAGTTAGGACCCATTAGCTTTTCCTATTTATGACATAATTAGAGATAAGCGAGCGCACTCGTCCGAGCTTGATACTCGTTCGAGTATTAGGGTGTTTGAGACGAGCACCACGCGGCACTCGACTCAATTACATTTCCTTCCCTGAGAAATTTGCGCCCTTTTCTGGCCAATAGAAAAACAGGGAAGGCATTACAACTTCCTCCTGTGACGTTCCAGCCCTATCCCACCCCCTGCAGTGAGTGGCTGGCGAGATCAAGTGACCCCCGAGTATTTAAATCAGCCCCGCCCGCGGCTCGCCACAGACACACGCTAAGAGAGATCAGGGAAAGTGCTGCTGCTATAGGGACAGTGTTAGTGTTTTCAAGAACCACAACGGTCCTTCTTAGGGCCACAGCTCACCTAGTGCATTACTGTTGTGGCTGCTGTGAGCAGTTTTGCACATTTTTTTTTTTAATGTATATCGGGCGTGCAGGCTATTGCGTTCTCAGGCTGCAGGCTGTACTTGAGTATAGGGGCAGTATTGGTCAGGCAGGGACAGTGGTAGTGTAGAATCCTGTCTACAAGAACCCCAATGGTTCTTCTTAGGGCAACCTGTGACCATGTGCATTTAAGTCCATGGTTGCTGGGAGTTGTAGTACCTCAGTATTGCACAGCAGAGCCTGCGTGCAGCCTTCATTTAAATATTTTTCTGTCCGCACTTTGTGTTGCATCACCTCAGTCTGCTAAGTGTACGCCAAGAAACCACAAATTTTCTACGCCGCTCTGTGTTACACGCGTGCTGTCTTGTCTGACAATTGCACGGTGTGTCAGGCGCCCATACATTGAAAGTGCAATACACACTGCATAGCCTCAGCCTGCATTGCCAAGAAAAAACAGGAGATTTAAAAAAGAAATCCTTTTTACGGCTACCGGTGACCCAGTGCATTTGCCTGCATGGTCTGTGGGGCTTCACGTCCATCCAAACTGCACGGCCTAAGTGCAGCCTTCATTTAAATATTTTTCTGTCCGCACTTTGTGTTGCATCAGCTCAGTCTGCCTCTAAGTGTACGCCAAGAAACCACAAATTTTCTTAATTCACAAACATTTTTACACCGCTCTGTCTCTGCTCGATTCTTAATCCAGCATGCTGAGGGGTAGGGGTAGGGGTAGGGGTAGAGGACGTGGACGCGGTCGAGGACGCGGAGTCCCAAGTGAGGGTGTGGGCATAGGCCAAGTTCCTGGTCCAGGTGAATCGCAGCCGGCTGCTGCGGGAGTAGGAGAGAGGACAGTTTCTGGGGTCCCCAGCTTCATATCACAATTTTTGGGTCCACGTTGTAGACCTTTATTAAAAAATGAGCAGTGTGAGCAGGTCCTGTCGTGGATGGCAGAAAGTGCATGCAGCAATCTATCGACCACCCAGTCTTCTACTCCGTCCACTGCTGCAACTCTGAATCCTCTGGCTGTTGCTCCTCCTTCCTCCCAGCCCCCTCACTCCATGAAAATGACACATTCTGAGGAGCAGGCAGACTCCCAGAAACTGTTCTCGGGCCCCTGCCCAGATTGGGCCTCTCCCACCGAGGGAGTTTGTCGTGACCGATGCCCAACCTTTGGAAAGTTCCCGGGGTCCGGGGGATGAGGCTGGGGACTTCCGGCAACTGTCTCAAGAGCTTTCAGTGGGTGAGGAGGACGATGACGATGAGACACAGTTGTCTATCAGTGAGGTAGTAGTAAGGACAGTAAGTCCGAGGGAGGAGCGCACAGAGGATTCGGAGGAAGAGCCGCTGGACGATGAGGTGACTGACCCCACCTGGTGTGATAAGCCAACAGAGGACAGGTCTTCAGAGGGGGAGAAAATTGCAGCCGCAGGACAGGTTGGAAGAGGCAGTGGGGTGGCCAGGGATAGAGGCAGGGCCAGAGCGAATAATGCACCAGCTGTTTCCCAAAGCACCCCCTCGCGCCAAGCCACCGTGCAGAGGCCAAGGTGCTCTAAGGTGTGGCAGTTTTTCACTGAGACCGCGGACGACCGACGAACAGTGGTGTGCAACCTTTGTCGCGCCAAGATCAGCTAGGGAGCCACCACCACCAGCCTCACCACCACCAGCATGCGCAGGCATATGATGGCCAAGCACCCCACAAGGTGGGATGAAGGCCGCTCACCGCCTCCAGCTTGCGCCACTGCCTCTCCCCCTGGGCCCCAACCTGCCACTGAGATCCAACTCACCTCTCACGACACAGGCACGACCGTCTCCTGGCCTGGACCCACACCCTCACCTCCGCTGTCCTCGGCCCCATCCAGCAATGTCTCTCAGCGCAGCGTCCAGCTGTCAAAAGCGCAAATACGCCGCCACGCACCCGCACGTTCAAGCTTTAAATGTCCACATAGCCAAATTTATCAGCCTGGAGATGCTCCCCTTCAGGCTGGTGGAAACTGAGGCTTTCAAAAACATGATGGTGGCGGCAGCCCCGCGCTACTCTGCCCCAGTCGCCACTATTTTTCACGGTGTGCCATCCCAGCCCTGCACGACCACGTCTCACGCAACATTGTACGCGCCCTCACCAACTCGGTTACTGGCAAGGTCCACTTAACAACGGACACGTGGACAAGCACAGGCAGGCGGGGCCACTATATCTCCCTGACGAACATTGGGTGAATTTAGTGGAGGCTGGGACCGAGTCAGAGCCTGGTACCGCTCATGTCCTACCCACCCCCAGAATTGCGGGCCCCAGATCGGTGCTGGTATCTGCGGCAGTGTATGCCAACTCCACTAAACTTTCCTCCTCCTCCAAGGCAACCTCTACCTTGCAATCAAGACTTGTCACCAGCAGAACGTTGCCAGCAGTCGGTGTCGCGCGGCGCAGCAGCACAGTGGTGAGCAAGGCCGTGCTGAAACTACTCAGCTTAGGAGAGAAGAAGCACACGGCCCACGAACTGTTGTTCGCCATTGAGCCTTCAACCGAGCATGGTCGTTTGCGACAACGGCCGTAACCTGGTGGCGGCTCTGCAGCTCAGCAGCCTCACGCACGTGCCATGCCTGGCCCACGTCTTTAATTTGGTGGTTCAGCGGTTTCTGAAAGGCTACCCACACTTGTCAGACTTCCTCGGCAAGGTGCGCCAGGTCAGCGCACATTTCAGCAAGCCCAACACGGACGCTGCCACCCTGCGCACCCTACAACATCGGTTTAATCTGCCAGTGCACCGACTGCTTTGCAACGTGCCCACACGGTGGAACTCTACGCTTCACATGTTGTCCCGGCTGTATGAGCAGCATAGAGCTATAGTGGAATACTAACTCCAACATGGGCGGTGTAGTGGGAGTCAGCCTCCTCAATTCTTTACAGAGGAGTGGGCCTGGATGGCAGATATCTGCCAGGTCCTTGGAAACTTTGAGGAGTCCACCCTGATGGTGAGCGGCGATGCTGCAATCATTAGCGTAACCATTCCCCTGCTTTGCCTGTTCAGAAGTTCCCTGCAAAGCATAAAGGCTGATGCTTTGCGGGCAGAAATGGAGGCGGGGGAAGACAGTATGTCGCTGGATAGTCAGAGCACCCTCATGTCTATATCTCAGCGTGTGGAGGAGGAGGAGGAGGGGGAGGAGCCTGAGGAGGAAGAGACAGCTGGGCTGACTGCAGAGGGTACCCATGCTGCTTGCCTCTCATCCATTCAGCGTGTATGGCCTGAGGAGGAGGAGGATACTCAAAGTGATCTTCCTAGTGAGGACAGCCATATGTTGCGTACAGGTACCCTGGCACACATGGCTGACTTTATGTTAGCATGCCTTTCTCGTGACCCTCGCATTAGATGCATTCTGGCCACTACGGATTACTGGGTGTACACACTGCTTGACCCACGGTATAAGGATAACCTTTCCACTCTCTTTCCCGAAGAGGAAAGGGGTTTGAGAGTGATGCAATACCACAGGGCTCTGGTGGACAAACTGATGGTAAACTTCCCATCTGACAGCGCTAGTGGCAGAAGGCGCAGTTCCGAGGGCCAAGTAGAAGGGGAGGCGCAGAGATCAGGCAGCATGTTCAGTGCAGGCAGGAGAACACTCTCCAAGGCCTTTGCCAACTTTATGGCTCCCCAGCAAGACTGTGTCACACCTCCCCAGTCCAGGCTGAGTCGGAGGGAGCACTGTATGAAGATGGTGAGGGAGTACGTAGCCGATCGTACCACCGTCCTCCGTGACGCCTCTGCTCCGTACAACTACTGGGTGTCAAAGCTGTACACTTGGCCCAAACTCGCGCTGTATGCCCTGGAGGTGTTGGCTTGCCCTGCGGCTAGCGTCTTGTCAGAGAGGGAGTTTAGTGCAGCTGGGGGAATCATCACGGACAAGTGTACCCGCCTGTCCACTGACAGTGCCGACAGGCTTACACTCATAAAGAGGAACAAAGCCTGGATTTCCCCAGACTTCTCTTCTCCACCAGCGGGCAGCAGCGCTACCAAAGAACTTTGTCAATCTGTGTATGATATTTGTCCTCCTCCGGCTCCTCCTCCTGAAACCTCTCGTAATCACCGCGAACAGCCAATTTTTCTGTGGGCCAAAAGGCTCATATAACTTTTCTAAATAATATTTATCTGTTTCAATTCTCATTAAAGCATTGAAACTTCCAACTGAACCAATTCTTAATTTGACTGGGCTGCCTCCAGGCCTAGTTACAAATTAAGCCACAGTACGCTAAGCGATTAATGGGTTTCACCTGCCCTCTGGGTTGGGCATGGGCAATTTTTCTGGGGTACATTTGTACTGTCGGTACAACAATTTTTCGGGCCCTCGCCTACAATGTAATTCAAGTAATTTTTATGGGCTTCGCCTGCACTCATGGTACACCACTGTGTCTGGGGTTGGCCTACACTTTTGCTACAGAAATGTAACTCTGTTCTGCCTACCTATACTTCTGCCACAGTAATGCTACAGGGGTCTGACTATACTTCAGCAACAGAAATGTTACTTTGGTCTGCCGATACTTCTGCTCCTGAAATGTTACCTTGGTTGGTGTATACTGTTACTACTGTAATTTTACTAATACTGGGCTCTGCCCATAATGCTTCAACGGAAATGTTACTGGGGCATGTCTATACTGCTATAACAGAAATGTAACTAATAGTGGGCTCTGCCCATACTGCTTCTACGTAAATGTTACTGTGGCCTGTCTATACTGCTATAACTGAAATCTTACCAATACTATGCTCTCCCTACACTGCTGCCAGGGAAATGTTTATCTGCTGCTTTGCCCATACTGCTTCTACGTAAATGTTACTGGGGTCTGACTATACTGCTACTACTGAAATGTTACAAATACTATGCTCTCCCTACACTGCTGCCAGGGAAATGTTAATCTGCTGCTTTGCCCATACTGCTTCTACTGAACTGTTACTGGGGTCTGACTATACTGCTACTACTGAAATGCTACAAATACTATGCTCCCCCTACACTGCTGCCAAGGAAATGTGAATCTGCTGCTTTGCCCATTCTGCTTCTACGTAACTGTTACTGGGGTCTGACTATACTGCTACTACTGAAATGTTACAAATGCTGTGCTCTCCCTACACTGCTGCCAGGGAAATGTGAATCTGCTGCTTTGCCCATACTGCTTCTACGTAATTGTTACTGGGGTCTGACTATACTGCTACTACTGAAATGTTACAAATGCTGTGCTCTCCCTACACTGCTGCCAGGGAAATGTGAATCTGCTGCTTTGCCCATACTGCTTCTACGTAATTGTTACTGGGGTCTGACTATACTGCTGCTACTGCTATGTTACAGGGTTGTGGAAACAGAGGCTTCCCAAAGACATGATGGTGGCGAGGCCGCGCTACTAGGTACCCAGGCGCGACAACTTTTCAGCGACTCGGTCACTGGGAAGGTGCATATAACCACGAACACGAAGACAGGACACGTACTGCCTCAAAAACATCCCCATCCTCCTCCTCCAACAATGAAAACATTCTTGGCAAATGCTTTCGCAGTGGTCCGTCTGGCGGCAGTCCAAGAATTTCACCTTAAACGACACAATAAGAAAGCCCCCCACCACGGCCCACTTAATCCTGGTCACATTCCGAAAACCAACGAAATAAAACCGCGCTAATAGGTCCACAGTCGCGACCACTATCCCACCAACGCGGTTACTGGTAAGGTGCATATAACCACGGACACGGGGACACGACACGTACTGCTTCAAAAACATTCCCCTCTTCCTCCTCCAACAATGAAAACATTCTTGGCCGAAGCCCACCTGTATGTAATCAGACATTAGCTTTGCTGTCCAGGGCACTGCAATGGAATATAGTTATGTACCGCCGGTGGGTTCCAGGGAGCCACCCCTGCTGTGGGTCCACAGGGACTTCACATAGGGGAGTTGTACCTGCCTGTGTCTACTTATAAAAAACCCCAGTCTGACTGGGGCATGCAGTGTGGGCCAAAGCCCACCTGTATTTTATCTGACGTTAGCTCAGCTGTGCAGGGCACGGCAATGGGATTTATTTATGTACAGCTGGTGGCTTCCTGGGACCCACCCATGCTGTCGGTCCACACGGACTTAACATTAGGGAGTTGTAACTGCCTGTGTCTACTTATAAAGAACCCCAGTCTGACTGGGGCATGCAGTGTGGACCGAAGCCCACCTGTATTTAATCTGACGTTAGCTCTGCTGTCCAGGGCACTGCAATGGGATATAGTTATGTACCGTCGGTGGGTTCCAGGGAGCCACCCCTGCTGTGGGTCCATAGGGACTTCACATAGGGGAGTTGTACCTACCTGTGTCTACTTATAAAAAACCCCAGTCTGACTGGGGCATGCAGTGTGGGCCAAAGCCCACCTGTATTTTATCTGACCTTAGCTCAGCTGTGCAGGGCACTGCAATGGGATTTATTTATGTACCGCCGGTGGCTTCCTGGGACCCACCCATGCTGTCGGTCCACACGGACTTCACATTAGGGAGTTGTAACTGCCTGTGTCTACTTATAAAGAACCTCTGTCTGACTCGGGCATGCAGTGTGGACCGAAGCCCACCTGCATTAAATCTGACGTTAGCTCTGCTGTCCAGGGCACTGCAATGGGATATATTTATGTACCGCCGGTGGGTTCCAGGGAGCCACCCATGCTGTGGGTCCACAGGGACTTCACATAGGGGAGTTGTTCCTGCCTGTGTCTATGTGTTAAAAAACCCGGTCAGACTGGGGCATGCAGTGTGGGCCAAAGCCCACCTGCATTTAACCTGACATTACCTCAGCTGTGCTGGGCAATGCAATGGGATTTATTGATGTACCGCCGGTGGCTTCCTGGGACCCACCCATTCTGTGGGTGCACACGGAATTCCCATTGCGGAGTTGTACATGCCTGTGACTACTTATAGAAAACCCCAGTCTGACTGGAGCATGCAGTGTGGGCCGAAGCCCACCTGCATTTAATCTGACGTTAGCTCTACTATCCAGGGCACTGCATTGGGACAAACTTCAGGAGCAATACAGCGCTAATGAGACGTGCACAGCTACGCTAGCATTGGAGTCCGCTGTAGGCCCACGATTGCTGAGGGTTTGTGCAGAGGCCTATGTCCTGGGTGCAGTGAAAGTCCGCTTCCTGCCTAGGATTGCTGAAGCTGTGGGCTGAGACCTATGTCGTGGGTGCGGTGCAAGTCTGCCATGTTTGGCCGCTCAGATCAATTTTTTGTTCATGTCTTGGGTTTCCTAGGACCCACCTATGCTGTTGGTGTAAACTTAGTTCCCATCGCGCTGTTTGACCTGTCTGGCACAAAGACACTGACTGACTTGGGTAGGGGGCAGAGCGCAGACGGTTTTCCCCTTGCAGTGTGGATTGAGCTATGCGACACCTTGACAGAATGAATAATGTGTGGCACATGGATTCCCCATTGCTATGCCCACGTTTGCAGCTCCTGACGGAGGTGGCACAGGATTGGATTTCTCATTGCTTCTGTACAGCATTGTGGGCTATCGCCCCGCCCCTTTTAAAGAGGGTCGCTGCCTGGCCCTGCCAGCCCTCTGCAGTGTGTGCCTCCGGTTCCTCCTCATGGCAGACGCACTTATAAATAGACATGAGGGTGGTGTGGCTATGAGGCCAGCGTGTGGCATGAGGGCAGCTGAAGGCTGCGCAGGGACACTTTTGTGTGTGCTGTGGACGCAGGGTCGTGTGTGTGTGTGTGGGGGGGGGGTTGGGCAGCATGTAACCCAGGAGAAGAGGCAGCGGTGTGTCCCACAGGCAGTGCTTGTGCTTACTTGGAGGTAGTGTGGTGCTTAGCTAGGGTGTGCCTTGCTAATGAGGGTTTGTCCAAAGTAAAAATTGTTAGGGAAGGGGGGTGGGGCCACTCTTGCCGCTATTGTGGCTTAATAGTGGGGCCTGGGAACCTGAAATGCAGCCCAGCATGTTGCCCCTCGCCTGCCCTATCCGTTTCCGTGTCGTTTCCATCACTTTCTTTGGTTTTCCAGATTTTCACAAATGAAAACCTTAGCGGAGCATGGGTGATATACAAAAATGCTCGAGTCGCCCATTGACTTCAATGGGGTTCGTTACTCGAAACGAAACCTCGAGCATCGCGGAAAGTTCGACTCGAGCAAAGAGCACCCGAGCATTTTGGTCCTCGCTCATCTCTAGACATAATCCTTGTGCCAAATTTCAAGTTTCTATGACAATGGGAAGTTGGAGAATTAGATTCCGTACATAAAATTTGGATGCTAATTCTTTTGCACTGGAATTGAATAATCGAGTTGGGACCAATTAACTTTCCCTATTTATGACATAATCAATGCCTGTGCCAAATTTCAAGTTTCTTTGACACCAGGAAGTGAGAGAATTAGATTATGAACGTAAAATTTGGACGCTAATTCTTTTGTGCTTAGAATTGAATAATCGAGATGGGACCCATTAACATTTCCTATTTATGATATAATCAATGCCCGTGCCAAATTTCAAGTTTCTATGACACCGAGAAGTGAGAGAATTAGATTATGTACGTAAAATTTCGACACTAATTCTTTTGCACTAGAATTGAATATTCAAGTTGGGACCAATTAGATTGTCCTATTTATGACATAATCAATGCTCCTAGCAAATTTCATGTTTGTAAGACATCGGGAAGTGAGAGAAGTAGATTCAGTACATAAAATTTGGACGCCAATTTTTTTGCGCTAGAATTGAATAATTGAGTTGTGACCCCTTTACTTTTCCTATTTTGGACATAATCTATGCTTTTGCCTAATTTCATGTTTCTACAACATCGGGAAGTGAGAGAATTAGTTTCGAGTCAGTCAGTCAGTCAGTCAGTGAGGGCTTTCGTCTTTATATATACAGATGTTCTTCCAGAAAATAGTACTGAAAGCTGTGAGCTAAGATAACACTTGATTGCTATTATTTCGTTATATACTCCTTTTCAGAAGATACAAGGCTCGCAGCTACATTTTTGTATACGGACTGGAAATCTTTCCATACGGCTGTGCCTTTGTATGTATAATTGAAAACTCAATAAAAATTATTGTTATTAAAAAAAATGTAAAAGAAAGGCAACATAAAACTAGTGGGATATTTGTCACTATAGTTTAGAAACACTGTAAACAACCCCCATCGTCCTCCACAGTCCTTCAAACAAGCCTCATCATCCTCCTCTATATCCCAAAACATTGTCCTTTAAAAAACTCCCGCTGTCAGACTATATGGACCCTGGACTGGAGTCAGCCCCTGCTTCTGCATGCAAGCCTGGACTCAGAAACCTGTTTACATGCAGTTTGCTGACCTGTTTCTAACACCAGGGGAGGGACGAACAGCATTAGCTGGCCACAATGAGACCACCATCTCTCATCCTCACCTCCATACTGGTTAGGGCGGCCAGGACTCAGAAGGATCGGAAGGAGCTCTGCTGGACTCGGAGTGACTGAGTGAGTCAGACAGTCACAAGTGGCACCCGTCACCTCGTCATCTGTATAAGCCTGTCTGTGAGCAGAGGTGCACAGCTTACCCCTGCCAGGAGCCACCTGTGGCCTTGGCTCCTCCAGATTCAGCCAGTGTAGGTCCACCTTCCCCTCGAGGCCCAGTTGTGGTCACACATGCTGAGACTGCGATTGTTACAACCCTGCCCTTATGAGAATACTTACCTGCTTCGCTAAGTCACCACAAGCACATGTAATGTCTGATGGTGTAAAAAAATCTCATTATGTTTTAAGTAAGTTTAGGATTTTGTGTTGAGCTGCATTAATAGCCACCTCGGGCTGCATGTGGCCCTCGGGTTGGACACCCATTATGTATACATCGAAAACTACGTTTAGGACTTGAGACCCTACAAATATTTTTCTCCATGCCTTATTACATACTGTAGAGTGTGTGTGAGACAAAAAGCTCTGGTTACAGAGAAAAAAAAATTAAGCTTTACCGTAAATGAAATTAACATTTTTTTCTTCTGTCCTCCAAATTTCTTGCTTACTTACCAAATTTGCCCAACAAAGTAACAATTCACAAAGATGACCTCCGGGATCTTCATATTGTTTGTCATCCATCATTATTAGTATCATTATCAAAATACACTGCTATCACACATTTCCTGTCACTGGATTATCTACCACTATGTGACACCCACCATTCCTTCAGATTGATTTATCATGGAAATAATTAGTTGTTGCAACATTTGTTTTCCAGCCAGTCTTAGAAAAATACAGCTGGCTTTCTTTAAGACATCTAAGTAATCCATTATGTAATGAACAAAGAAAACAGTAAACACTACAAATGAGACAAATTGGAGGACAAACTGCCTTCATTATTAAGTATGGCTAGATCATCATACTGTAACTTGTGTCTGGTTTTCATTACCATCTTTTTTTGTACATTTCTCCCATTTTATAAAACTTTGTAAACTGATCATTTGAAAATGTAAATTTAAGAGTCGCTATTCATAGACTGTGGTGCTTAAATGTGGGCACTTTTAAGATGCCAATGAAGGGTTAAATGACTAATAATGTTTATAATCTTTATTAATATAGTACATATACATATTCTTTCCAACTTCTCAAAGTTTTTTAACATAGAGCAATTATCGTTCAGGTATTTGTTCAGAGAAGTCATTGAAGTGTACAAACAGCAATCGTTCATTTGACTTACAGAGTGATGATTGTTCATTAGTTGTTTGCTGAGATTTTTTTCATACAAGAGATCTCCATGCAAATTGGTTTGCAAGTCATTAAAATACAAGCAACTTTGACTTTACACCAGACAACTTTTGATCAACCAGCAACTATTTTTTTGGTAAGCTGAAATTAAACAACTACTGTGTTTATCCCAAAAATAAGACCTACCCCGATAATAAGCCCTAGCTACACTACATGAAAAAAAAGCAATACTCACCTAGAGTAGATGGCATTTGGGTCCCTCGCACTGGGCTGTGGCTTCCTATGGGAACAAAGAATGGAACATGTTGAAATCTAATGTGCATGGCCACATTTGTCCTCTTTCTGTAGATGAATGTATAGGTGGATAAAGCTGGCTGAAAACTCTGCACATCTTTGAATGGCATAGATTATACAGTGGAGAGTGGTTCTACTAAAACTGGCTATTCCCAAATAAAATGACTCCAAGATTTCATAGAATGGTAAAGTTGGAAGGGACCTCCAGGGTCATCTGGTCCGACCCCCTGCTCAGTGCAGAATGCATTAAATCATCCCAGACAGATATTTGTCAAGTCTTTGTTTGAACACTTCCATTGAAGGAAAACTAACCACCTCCCATGGTAACCTGTTCCACTCATTGATCACCCTCAATGTCAGAAAGTTTTTTCGAATATCTAATTTGTGTCTCCTCCCTTTCAGTTTCATCCCATTGCTTCTAGTCTTTCCTTGTACAGATGAGAATAGGGCTGATCCCTCTGCACTGTGACAACCCTTCAGATATTTGTAGACAGCTATTAAAGGGGTTGTTCGGCCAGAAACATTGCATGTCATTACTTCTGTTTGCCCATTTCCATGCACTTTGTAATATACATTGTGCATGGGAAATGAAGCAAATAGAAGTTTTGGACTTACCTGAAGGGGTGCCCCCCCCCCCGTGTTGCTCCTCCGTCCCTGGTTACGATAAGAATCTTCTCTTCTTCTTGTCGGGCCGCAGCAGCTCTTCTCGGCGCGGGAACGAGCCTCTTCTCATCTGCGCATGCGCTGTTCTTCTCTCTACAGCCGGGACCGATATACGATCTCCTTGTGTGCAGGGCGGGGGAGGATGGAAGAGCGAGGAGCAGGAACTGAGCTCCCGCCCCCTCTCTGCCTCCTCTCCGCCCCTCTGCACTATTTTCAATGAGGAGAGGTGGGTCGGGGCGGGGCTAAGGCGCACTTTAGCCCCGCCCCCATCCCGCCTCTCCTCATTGAAAATAGTGCAGAGGGGCGGAGAGGAGGCAGAGAGGGGGCGGGAGCTCAGTTCCTGCTCCTTGCTCTTCCATCCCCCCCCTGCACACAAGGAGATCGTATATCGGTCCCGGCTGCAGAGAGAAGAACTACACATGCGCGGATTTGAAGAGGCTCGTTCCCACGCCGACAAGAGCTGCTGCGGCCCGACAAGCAGAAGAGAAGATTCTTATCGTAACCGGGGACGAGGGGGGGGCACCCCTTCAGGTAAGTCCAAAACTTCTGTTTGCTTCATTTTCCATGCACGATGTATATTACAAAGTGCATGGAAATGGGCAAACAGAAGTAATGACATGCAATGTTTCTGGCCGGACAACCCCTTTAAGTCTCCTCTCAGCCTTCTTTTTTGCAAGCTAAACATTCCCAGATCCTTTAACCGTTCCTCATAGGACATGATTTGTAGACCGCTCACCATCTTGGTAACTCTTCTCTGAACTTGCTCCAGTTTGTTTAAGTCTTTTTTAAAGTGGGGTGCCCAGAACTGGACACAGTACTCCAAATGAGATCTGACCGAGGAAAAGTAGAGGGGGATAATTACCTCATATGATCTAGACTCTATGTTTCTCGTAATACATCCCAGAATTGTGTTTGCCTTTTTGGCTGCTGAATCACATTGTTCACTCATGTTCAGTCTATGATCTATTAGTATACCCAAGTCTTTTTTACATGAGTTGCTGCTTAGCCCAATTCCTCCCATTCTGTATGTGCTTTTTTCATTTTTCATGCCCAGATGTAGGACTTTGCATTTCTCCATATTAAATACCATTCTGTTAGACGCCGCTCGCTGTGCAAGCTTTTCCAGATCTTTTTGAATACTCTCTCTTCCATAGTGTTAGCTATCCCTCCTAGCTTTGTGTCATCAGCATACGTAATCAGTTTCCTATCAATTCCCTCCTCCAGATCATTTAGAAAAATGTTAACCAATCACTCAGCCAGTTGTTAATCGACCTAACAGTTGCCTTGTCAATCTCATATTTGGTCATTTTTTCAATAAGTATGGTATGAGATACTTTGCCAAATGTTTTACTGAGGTCAAGATAAACTTTTCCCTGATCAGCCCAGTTGGAGATATTGTCAAAGAAGGAATTAGATTCGTCTGGCATGACTTGTTTGTTACAAGCCCATGCTGGCTCTGGTTAATTACTCCATTTCCATCCAAGTACTTGCATACATGCTGTTTAATAATTTGTTCAAAGATCTTTCCCGGAATAGAAGTCAGGCTCACAGGCCTGTAGTTTCCTAGATCCACCTTTTCCCCTTTTTTGAAGATAGGGACAACGTTTGCCCTTTTCCAATCTTCTGGGACTTCTCCTGTTCTCCAGGAATTTTCAAAGATTAGGCTTGAGCAATTACCTCCGCTGCTTCCTTTAGTATCCTAGGATGTAATTCATCTGGACCTTGAGACTTGAATTAATTTAAGTTAGCTAAGTGTTCCCTCACCATCTCTCGTCTTATAGATAGCCTGCATTCTTTTATTCCCCCAAAAGCATAGGGAAGATCAGTTGATGTTCCATCTACTTTCTGAGAGAAAACAGATACAAAATAGGAATTTAAAAGTTTGGCCTTTTCAACATCATTCTTAACCAATTCACCATTTTCATCTTGTAAGCATCCATAAGCATCTTTGACTTTTCTTTTGCATTTGACATACCCTCGAAATCTTTTTCTATTGCTTTTGGACTCTGTTGCAAGCCTCAATTCATTATTAGCTTTAGCTTTTCTGACACTTGCCCTACAGTTTCTGCAGACTGCATTATATTCTTCTTTAGATATTCCTCCCTTCTTTACATTTGATAAACATATTTTTCCTCATTTTTAACGTGTGCAAGTTCTGTGTTCATCCATCCTGGTTTCTTTAAATGCTTCCCATTCTTCCTTCTTTTAGGGATTGTTAACGATTGTGCTTTGAGAATCTCATTTCGCAATCATTTCCAACCTTCTTGGACATTTCTGTCCTTAAGAACATCCAGCCATTGGATTCTTCCAACCCTCTTTCTGAGTTCATTGAAATCTGCCTTTGTGAAATCCAATCTTGAGGTCTGAGTCTTCTCAAGTCTTCCTCCCCTTTTTATCCAAAATCCAAGGATAGCAGGATCACTGCCTCCTAAGGTCCCGGTCACCCTTACTTCCTCAACCATTCACTCCCTGTTGGTAAGAATTAGGTCCAAGATAACAGATCCCCTTGTTTTCTCTTTGACTTTTTGGAAGATAGAGCTACTTTTTGGAAGTAACCCATGGATGGGTTAATCATGAAAGCAATTGAATAGATGAATGGATATACTGGCAAATAAATAGCGAGAAAAGTTGTTTTGCGTTTTTACAAGGGAGATAAAGTAACGGAAATTAAATGTTAGGCATTGATGGAAGGGTGCAGTAAATCAAAGACGTTGTGATCTAGCAATTACTGTCACAATAAAAAGCTTGTAGATCTGAATTTTTCAAGAAGCAAAGATACTATGAGCTGCACAATCAATCGGATAGTTTATTAGTAGAGATGAGCGAATCTACTCGTTTCAAGTATTTACTCGATCGAGCACCGCGATTTTCGAGTACTTCAGTACTCGGGTGAAAAGATTTGGGGGGTGCCAGGGGGCGGGGGGAGGCGGGAGGCGTGGCGGCGCAGGTGGTAGCAGCGAGGAACAGGGGGGAGCGCTCTCTCTCTCCCTCTCCCCCCCCCCCCACTCCCCGCTGCAACCCCCCACTCACCCCCGGCGCCCCCCGAATCTTTTCGCCCGAGTACGGAAGTACTCGAAAATCGCGGTGCTCGGGCGAAAAAGGGGCGTGGCCAAGTAGGCTCGCTCATCTCTATTCATTAGCCTTCCTGGTAGACCAGAACTTTGCATCCCCTGCTATTTTCAAAATTGAATCTCCTGATTAAAGTATGATTTAGACACAATGATTTTCGCTCAAAACCATCTTTTGAGCAATAATGGTTGTATCTAACTGCACTGACATCGTGCAGTTTTCACTAAGGAATCAATGATCGTTCTCTTTCAGCATGCTGAAGGAAAACGGTGAGCCTTATCACGAATTCATAGCGGTATACGGCTGATACTATTGTTTCACCTGTATCCCACTCCCTGAACAAAGGCGGGGTACTTCGCATGGAGTGCACAGCTATATACCACCTGATAGCTACGTGAACAGCTGTGGTATGATTCCTCAACGTCTGAGCGATCACCTTGCGCTGTAAATGCACACAACGATTATCGCTCAAAAGGCATTTTTAAGCGATAATCGTTGTGTCTTAACCAGACTTAAGACATTCTAACGGACAGCAATCCCATTAGGCATAGGTTTCAACAGTTTTAGGGCTGCTGCAGATGGGCTTGTGATAACATGATCTAATTGTTCTATGAAGGGAGGGCTCTCCTCAACTATCTTGCGCGTATCTGTGCATTCTAAGGTACTTTTCTATGCTGCTGGGTCCATTCACATTGGCTTAGGACACACCCTCACTATGATTAAACTAGCTGGGCAGCCTTATTAGTCATTGGTGTTATTAATTAATGCCACAAAATCACGTAGTTTAGTGTTTGATTTCAAGTGGATAGTACTCATATAGTGCCTTGGATATGCAAATAAAAATAGAGCATGGCGTGTATATTTTTGTGCGCAAGAAATTATAGTGCAAAAACATTAAATGTGAGGGAACCCATTGAAATCAATGGGTTCTACTCTCTGTGGTTTGCACAAGCGATTTTGCGTGCACGAAAATGTGCGCAAATCCGCCCATCTGCAGAAGCCCTTATAGTTATCTGTATAAAATCAGACTTAGGCCTTAGTCACACGGGCGTTTTTTGCTGCGATTTGTGGATCGCATGACGGATGCGCATCCGCAAATCGCGTGACTGGGGCCGAAAAATCGCCTGAAAAAAACTGCTCCTAGCCGCGTTTCAATAGAAACGGGCCGGAGCTGACCAGCGCATTGAATTCAATGGAACCGGCAATACAGCCAGCTCCATTGAAAGCAATGCGCTGCGGGCGATCGCGGGATGAATTGTCGGGAAGGGCTTAAATATCTCACACCCACTGCAGGCCAGCCGCGCTGAACTCCGTCTGCCGGGACAAGGTGAGTATATATATTTGTTTTATTTTTACACATTTCTGGATGAATTGCAGGGAAGGGCTTATATATTTAAGCCCTTCCCGACAATTCATCCCGCGATCGCCGGGAGCCTATTGCTTTCAATGGAGCCGGCTGTATTGCCAGCTCCATTGAATTCAATGGGCAAACATCGTTCTTCTCTGCCACAGCTGTTACAGCTGTGGCAGAGAAGAATGATTTGTCTTGTATATGCTCTCAATGGGGTCGGCGCTGCTGCCGCCGGCCCCATTGAGCGCATATAGTGAAGAGAACAGGAATCGCAGATCGCAGATAGGTGCGATCTGCGATTTCTGTTCTATAATTTATTGGACGAGCGCATAAAAAGCGCTCATGTGTAAGATACCATTGCAAAGCAATGGTTTTAAAAATCGCCGGACGCATGCGCATGCGCAAATCGTGCGAAAAAACGCCCGTCTGACTAAGGCCTTAACCATACCCACCAAGATTACTTAGACTGATGTAGTTTCATGTTCCTAAACCAACAAGTCTGTATAGATGCATCATTTTTTTTGCTAATTGAATTCACAGAGACCCTAAAATATATTACAGTTGGTAAATTACGGGGACCTGATGGCCTGCTAGTTGAAATGCAGCTAAAATATCAGGATAAATTATTTTCCTCTTTGCTAGTTGCTTATGATGCAGCTTATCAGGCAGGTTCTTTGAGTCGGTTATGGTTATTGGTTATGGCCAATTTTCCATATTTTTCATCAGAGATGAACTAGTTCTCTTTCAATAGAATCCCAAAGGTAAGAATCTGACATGTGGCTTCTTTTCCAATGTGTTTACTCTTTGGAGATGAACTATACCATCAGGGTTAGAGAAATGCTAGCTATTAAGTTGGCACTTGAAGAGTGAAGACATGTGCCTGATAGATCTCATCTCATGATTTTTACCAATCAGAGAAACTTGACTTACTTATGAAATATTTGACCAGCTCAGCAAGCCTGCTGGTCCATATTCATTTCCCATTTTAACTTCTATCTACATTGCAGACCTGCCTACAAGAATGTAAGGGTAGATGCCATTTCACATTCATTTGATTCTGTTGTTCTCTACACAGAACCACAACACATAATAGATCCTGCTTGAATCATCACTGTGGGATTTTGTACATTTGTGAGATATTCTTCCAGGGAGAATCTTTCTTCCATCTGCTAAGCACTGTTGGCTCCTGTCATGATGGACATCCTTGTCCAGAGGCATACACGATTATGTGGCTGCATATCAGATCTGTGTAGGTCCCCTTGGAAGGATATTGCTGTGGACTTCAATGCAGCATGATCTGGATGGTATTGTACAGATTTTCTAACATGACACATTTTATGCTACTACCCGATTCTCCTTCAGCTCTTTGCCTGGCTCATCTTTTTGTGGAACATATTTTGGGCCTACATGGACTTCCATTGCATATTGTTTCTACTTGTGAAATACAGTTTATTTCTCATTTTGGGAGAACTCTATTTGGAATGTTGAGCATCAATATAGACTTCTTGTTTGCTTACCGTCCAAGTCCAATGGGCAGGTGGAGAGAATAAGCCAGTCACGTGAGATCTACCTATAGTTTTTCGTGTCCTCTGGACAGAATAACTGGACTTGGATTCTACCCTGTGAAGAGTTCTGTTACAACAACTTTGCCAGCAAATCCACAGGTGTCTCTTCATTCTTTGCAGTCTGTGGAATTCACTCTCAAGTTCCTATTCCCATGGCTACAACTTTAGGGGCGCTAGCAGGCAATAATACACACCAGGAGCTCCTGAAAATCTAACAAGGGGACAGTAAGTCCTTGTCTCATGCATCCTTAAAAATAAAGCAGAGTGTGGATGAGAAAAAAAGATTTACTGGACTGGAAGGACTATGGTCCAGAAGAAAGACCCTGCGAGCCCACTGAAATAAGTCCCCTCGCTTTTCTGAAGATGTTTCATCAGCACACTGGTCCTAATAAGAGAGGGCATAAGGGCTATTATGATCACTGTTATTATCACTGGTCATGGCTCACAGCATCCCCTATCTCTTCAAGCCATGTTGGTCATGGTCAGTGCTATTTCCCCTGCTTTGTCTGTTGCAGACTCCACATCTTCTTTCAGTTTTCTTGTCCCCATAGAGTGAAATCACACAGTAGTCTTGTCTCTCAAGGAACCAGCACATATGTAGTCGCCCAGAGTTTGGGGTCCCCTCCAGAACCTCAAAATACATGTTTATGTTTGTCTTGTGCTCTGTCTTGTGTGTGGAATTAATCAGATTTACATGTATTGGATGTCTGCAGGAATGAATGGGTTAACCCTTTGCAATCCAATTTTGGATTCAGGGTTTTCTAGGGGGCTCTCTGTTTCTGCCATTATACAATGGCACCATCTGCTGGCTAGAGCCAGTACTGCGGTATGGGACATGCTGGAGAGGCCCCTGACAACAGAGCGGCCAGTAATCTACAGTAAGAATACCCTGCTGGACGTCTTCTGACATCGGAGCTGTACTGCCTTCAATCAGAATGTCTTTACACGTCAGACAGTGGATTGGAAAGGGTTAATGCCTGGTGTTGTCTGAAAAATGCATCATTTTGTCTTGCGTGTCATATAAAAGAGTAGTCACATGTCTATGTCAAGAGAGTGGAGTATGGAAAGAGACAGTCAGTTAGTTAACCAGATTCAGAGTTATGGAGACATGGAGGAGACAGAAAGGTGGTCTGCTGTTTCCCCATGGGCCTATCCTCCCTGAGATACTCCCCATAGTGACTAGCCACACAGCATGCATGAGCCTGGGCCCAGGAAAAGCCGTGCATGCTGTGTGCATCCAGAGAAATAGAGAAACCACCAGAGAGCGAGAAAGCCAGTGAGTGACTGACAGGAGAGAGAGAAAGAATAACTGGGAGAGTGAGTTCCTGCAGATAAATAGGACTGTGGATGTAAAGATAACCCATGAATCCTCCCTGCTTCACCACTGTAAGAACTGTTTTATTGTTATTTGCTATCATCGTTTAAGTAAACAGACAGAACCGAATGTTCCCGCTTCTCGCTCAGAAAATGCCCTCTGTGTGTGTGAACTACTTTATTCCATCTGAAAGATTCACCGTAGAGGATGGTACATTGGCATCACATGTGACAAACAGGACTACAGCTAACCATGGTTACTAATTTGTGATCTTCCCTTGTCAGTAACGAGATCAGGTCCTGAGCTATCCTTAGAGAGGAGATGGTAGAGCCCCATGACAAGGTATTTCTCTACCCCGCTGTCTCCTCGGCTGATGGTCTGCTCTTTAGACGCTACACATACATCAAGATTTTCATCCCTGGCCAATCCAGACAACCTATTTAAGGCAATCAATCTCTAAATCATTTCAAACCATGAAATTGCTCTTGATCTCATTCATCTGGGTAAACCTAGACCTAAGCTAAGAATTTCTGCCCTCTATCGCCCAAAGCAATTCTGCTGGTACAGCACTCCCAGATCTGATTTTATGCTGTATAGCTATTTTTATATTGTTATCCACATCTGTCAGTTTATGAGGTCTCCATGAACATGGCAGCACTGCACGCACAACAGATGTTTTTCATTTACAAAAAACAGTGTTAACTGTGGACTTTGGAAGGTCCAAATGCACTGCAATGTCCCATACTGATTAGTTGTTCAGGTGACATCCCACCACCAGACCAGACCCGTTGGAAGTTTGTTACCAACACACCTCATGACATTCTGATACTTTCTGTACTGGGATCTGCCTATGTGATCCTCTCCTTTATACCTAATGTTCACATACCCAATTTGCATATTCCCTTTTGCCTGACAGCACAGGATTTGTTAGTGTTACAATACTTTTGCCAATCTGTACTAATATTATAAATGTGAAAGTAACGCTGTCTGTCTGTTTTTTACCTTTTCACAGTTAACTGCTGAAGTGTTTTTGATGCAATTTGGCAGGGAGATAGCTTGCATCCAGAGGAAGGACATACGCCATGTTTTATCCAAAAAGTTTATAGAGTTCTCTATTATCCTCTAATCTAAATTCTCCACTCTCGGGGACCATGTGGTCTTATCTCCAGTTTATATTCCTGTCTGATATAGTCAGAGCTTGCCTATGTGAATAACCTAGCATCTGATAGGTGGAACATGCTGATTTAAAGTATAGCAAATGACAACTTTCAAGATATTTCAAAATTACCTTTATTTGTATCTCCTCCAGCAAACAAGAATCTCATACAAATCTATACAGTATATCAATGCTATCTGGCTCCAGATCATTTATAATAAATGGGAAGGATGTCATTTGCTGAATCTGTTAGATGTGTATCCATGCACTTGCATTTTTGGCACATGATATGGATTTGCCCAATTATTCAAAGTTTTTGAAAGGAGGTTACATATTTACTCTCTAGGGTTCTAGGTACCCCCCCCCCCCCCATACCTCATAGTCCAGAGGTTTGCTACTTGAGATCCTCAATGATAATTTGACAATATTTTTACGTGAATCACTATTTTTGGATAGAAAAGTGGTAGTCCGATGATGGATGGATGAATAATTTTATTATCCAATTTAATAATGTTAAATACAAGGGAAGAGGTTGCCCAGAGTGCCCATATGCATGGTTGCTTAAAGAAAAAGAGTGTCTGTATGTGGTTGTGTTAGGGGATGTCTAAGGCTGCTTGTCCACAGGCGTAGCGATATTCCGCGGCAGATCTCCGCCCAGGAGCAGGTGAGAGTTGACAGCTCTCCGCGCTAAGCCTATCTGACAGATAGGCTCACCATGGAGAATCGCAGCAAATCACGCTGCGATTTAGATCCCGCAAGCGGAGAATTGTTGTGATTCTCCGCTCATGGATGCCGGCCCTTCGCTTTCCATTGCAACTCTGTGGAAAGCTTCTGACAGCGTGATTCGCCGGCGATTTACCGCTGGCAAATCATTGCCCGTGGACACGAGATTCTCAAAGCACAATCGTTAACAATCCCTAAAAGAAGGAAGAATGGGAAGCATTTAAAGAGACCAGGATGGATGAACACAGAACTTGCACACATTTTAACCTCTTAGTGACGGAGCTTTATTGTTTTTTTCCACTTTCGTTTTTTCCTCCTCCCTTTTAGAAAATCATAAATTCTTTATTTATCCATCGACGTCGCTGTATGAGGGCTTGTTTTTTTTGCGAAACGACTTGTATTTTTCAATGGTACTATTTAATGTACCAAATAATGCACTGAAAAACTTTTAAAAAATTCTAAGTGGAGAGAAATGGAAAAAAAATGACATCCAGCCAACTTTTGGTGCCTCCTGCTTCTACGGCGCACAAACAACAACAAAAGTGACTGGATAACTTTATTCTATGGGTCAGTACAATTACTTTGATACCAAACTTATATAGTCTTTTTTGTTGTAATACTTGTATTTAGTTTTAAAAATATAAATTTTTTTTGAATTATTGTCTCTCTCCATTTTCTGTGCACAACACCTTTTTTATTTTTCTGTCAGTTGTGTGAAGGCTCATTTTGTGCAGTACATCCTGCTGTTTCTGCTGGTATCATTTTTTAATTAATTACAACTTTTTTATCACTTTATTACATTTTTTCTTGGAGACAGGATGACCAAAAAAGCGCTTTTCTGGCGTTCTTCTTTTTTTTTTGGACAACGTTCACCATGAGGGGTAAATAATGTGTTACTTTGATAGATCAGACTTTTACGGATGCAGCGATACCACATTTTTGCTTTATTATTTCGCTTTTTTATTGTAAATATGGCAAAAGGGTTTTTTAACTTTCATTACTTTCTTTTTTTAAAATAATTAGTGAAACTTTATTGTTTTTATTTTTACATTTTCTTTTAGTCCCCAGGGGACACCACAACTAGCGATGCTTTGATCGCTCCTGCAGTAGGATGTAATGCTACAGCATTACATCATACCGCATTCTGACAGGCAGTCTATCAAGCTACCCCACAGGGGTGGCTTGATAGGCATACTGCCAAGACAACTATGGGACCTTTCAGAAGGCCCCTAGCTGACATGACACCCACATGGCTCCCCTGATCTCACCAGAATTGATAGTGGCACTTATAGGGTTAACAGCCCTGATTGGCCAGGCGGCATGTCAGGGCTGTTGCCCGCAGGTGTCAGCTGTAATAAACAGACACCCGCGATGTATGGAGGAAGAGTTATCTTTCTATCTACTCGTCCGGCAATTGCAGGACGTAAAAACACTGTAGGGCCGTCACTAAGGGGTTTTAAAATTATGTTTATCAAATGGAAAGAGGGTGGAATAACTAAAGAAGAATGTAATGCGGTCTGCAGAAACTTTAGGGCAAGTATCAGAAAAGCTAAAGCTAATAATGAATTGAGGCTTGCAACCTAGGCCAAAAGCAATAAAAAAGGATTTGGGGGGGTGGGGAGGGGATGTCAAAAGTAAAAGAAAATTCAAAGATGCTATTGAATGCTTACAAGATGAAAATGGGGAATTGGTTAAGAATGATGTTGAGAAGGCTGAACTATTAAATTCCTATTTTGTATGTGTTTTCTTTCAGAAGGTAGATGGAGCATTAACTGATCTTCCTTGTCCTATTGGGGAAATAAAAGAATGCAGGCTATCTATAAGCAGAGAGATGGTGAGGGAACACTTAGCTAACTTAAATGAATTCAAGTCTCAAGGCTCAGATGAATTACATCCTAGGATACTAAAGGAAGCAGCGGAGGTAATTGCTGAACCATTCGCCATAATCTTTGAAAATTCCTGGAGAACAGGAGAAGTCCCAGAAGATTGGAAAAGGCTAAGAGGTGGAGGATCCTGCTGCCTGCTGCCTGAAGCCCCTACCTGAAAAACAATAATTTCAGTGTAAAAAAAAAAATAGATATAAAAAAACCTACCTCTCCGCCGCTGATTGGTACCTGCGCTCAGCCAATCAGAGGCAGCACTCACCCATTCATGAATTCATGAATGGGTGAGCGCTGCTTCTGATTGCCTAAGCGCAGGGACCAATCAGAGGCAGCTCTCAGCTGTCATTCAATAGCTGATTGGTCACAGTGCTCAGCCAATCAGAAGCAGCCCATTCAGCAGGCAGGAATTTTAAAACGCCGCCTGCTGAATACTACTGAGAGCAGTGCAGGGAGAAGAGCCGGCTGGATGCGGCTGTGCCCCGGCAGCTGAAGAAAGGTGAGTATTCTTTTTTTTTTATTTTATTCGCCATTTCTTCTTGTTTTTCAGGGAAGGGCTTATGTTTATAGCCCTTCCCTGAAAAACAATTACCGGGTGCCGGCAGCAGGATCTTTTACCGCAGCTATCATCTGTGACAGCTGTGGTAGTGAATTCTTTATTCCCAGCAGAGATGAAGAATTCCTCTGCTGCATCTATCACAGATGTGGTAGGTGCAACAGGGAATTATTTTTCCTTGCGGGGATGAAGCAAGGATCTGGCGCATGCGGCAGATGTGTTATTCATCCCCACGGGGACATGGCAGTGGCGTACAGGTAAGTTTTTTATTTTTTTACACTAAATTTATTGTTTTTCAGGGAAGGGCTTATGTTTAAAGCCCTTCCCTGAAAAAGCAATGACGGGGTACCGGCAGCAGGATCCTCTGTCATACATGTGGCAGGTGCAGCAGCAGGGAATTCTTTTTAGTAGCGGGGGATGAAGGAAACATCTGCCGCATGTGGCAGAAGTGTTCTTCATTCCCGTGGGAGAGATGGCAGTGGCAGAGAGGTAAGTTTATTTATTGATTGATTTTTTACACTAAAATTATTGTTTTTCAGAGAAGGGCTTATGTAAAGCCCTTTCCTGAAAAACAATACAGGGGTGACGGCAGACCAATGTTTTCAATGGAGCTGCCGGCAGCAGCCGCGGCTCCATTGAAAACAATGCAGAGCATGGGTCACCTTGAAAAATGCTCAAGTCTCCCATTGACTTTAATGGGGTTCGTTACTCGAAACAAGCTCTTGAGCATTGCAAAAAGCTCGGCTCGAGTAACGAGCACTCGAGCATTTTGGTGCTCGTTCATCTCTAATGACCAAATATGGGATTGACAAGGCAACTGTTAGGTGGATTCATAACTGGCTGAGTGATTGTCCTCAAAAAGTAGTCATAAATGGCTGCACATCCAAGTGGAAGAATGTATTAATTCTTTTTAGTAGCGGGGATGAAGTAAACATCTGCCGCATGCGGCAAATGTGTTCTTCATTCCTGTGGGGGAGATGGCAGTGGCGGAGAGGTAAGTTTATTTATTTATTGATTTTTTACACTAAAATTATTGTTTTTCAGGGAAGGGCTTATGTAAAGCCCTTTCCTAAAAAAAAATTCAGGGGTGACGGCAGACCAATGTTTTCAATGAAGCCGCCGGCAGCAGCCACGGCTCCATTGAAAACAATGTAGAGCATGGGTCACCTTGAAAAATGCTCGTCTCCCATTGACTTTAATGGGGTTCGTTACTCGAAATGGGCTGTTGAGCATTGCAAAAAGCTCGGCTCGAGTAATGAGCACCCGAGTATTTTGATGCTCGCTCATCTCTAATGACCAAATATGGGATTGACAAGGCAACTGTTAGGTGGATTTACAACTGGCTGAGTGATTGTCCTCAAAGAGTGGTCATAAATGTCTGCACATCCAAGTGGAAGAATGTATTAAGTGGGGTACCATAAGGCTCTGTTTAGGCCCAGTGTTGCTCAACATTCTTATAAATGATCTGGAGGAGGGAATTGATGGTAAACTGATCAAATTTGCAGACGACACAAAGCTAGGAGGGATAGCTAACACTAGGAAAGAGAGAGAGAGAGAGAGAGAGAGAGTATTAAAAAAAATGGTATTTAACAAGGAGAAATGCAAAGTACTACAACTGGGCAAGAAAAATGAAAGAAAGCACATACATAATGGGAGGAAATGGACTTAGCAGCAGAACATGTTCAAAAGACTTGGGTATATACTAATAGATCATAGACTGAACATGAGTCAACAATGTGATGCAGCAGCCAAAAAGGCAAACACAATTCTGGGATGTATTAAGAGAAGCATAGAGTCTAGATCAGGTCAGGTAATTACCCCCCTCTACTCTTCCTTAGTCACACCTCATCTGGAATACTGTGTCCAGTTCTGAGCACCCAACTTTAAAAAAAAGACATAGACAAACTGGAGCAAGTTCAGCAAAGACTCACCAAGATCGTGAGCGGTCTGCAATTCCTGTCCTATGAGGAACGGTTGAAGGATATGGGAATGTTTAGCTTGCAAAAAAGAAGGCTGAGAGAGGACTTAATAGCTGGCTACAAATTTCTGCAGGGCCGTCACAGTACAGAGGGATCAGCCCTATTCGCATCTGTACAAGGAAAGACTAGAAGCAATGGGATGAAACTGAAAGGGAGGAGACACAAATTAGATATTAGAAAAAACTTTCTGACAGTGAGGGTGATCAATGAGTGGAAAAGGTTACCACGGGAGGTGGTTAGTTTTCCTTCAATGGAAGTGTTCAAACAAAGACTTGACAAATATCTGTCTGGGATGATTTAATGCATTCTACACTGAGCAGGGGGGTCGGACCAGATGACCATGGAGGTCCCTTCCAACTTTAGTAATAGCGAAAGCGTAAACTATATTGGATAAGGCCAGGATCACACTGTGTGATCTCATTTTGGCCATGCAAAGCCCTGCATGTTTGCACACACAAAAATGTATGTACAAAATGGAGGAGGAGGAGGAAATCTGCATGAGTTTGTGTGGGTTTCCTCTGACACAAAACGTACTTATAGGTGAATATAGATTGTGAGACCCAAATGGGGACAGAAAATATAAAGTCATATAAAGTGCTGCATGATGTGAATGTGCTATATAAATAAAGATTTTTTTAAACACAGGGATAACATACAAACTCCATGCAAATGCTGTCCTTGGTCAGATTTGAACCTAGGACACCACCACCACATGACTTCAGCTAGGACAAACCACGTGAGGTTGAGATTTACTTTGAACCAGACTTTAGCAAAGTTTTGCCTGAAATAGAGTTTGACTGGTTCAGTTTGCTCAGCACTACCCCTACACAAAAATTATCTACCCCTACTCACAAATTATCTTCTATTATATATATATATATGTATATATATATATATATATATATATATATATATATATATATATATATATATATATATACTTGTCAGTGTTTTCAAAGCTAGATGCAGATGTCTATGGTTTATGTAGTTTAAGTTGCTCCTCTATAGAGTCTTTATTGTAAAATTTTTAATAATAATAATCTTTATTTTTATAGCACCAACATATTCCGCAGCGCTTACATAGACGGGGAATACAGAAAGAGACAAAAGTACAAAAATTACAGAACCATGGATACATCGTAATCAGTTGATGGAAACAATAGGGATGAAGGTCCTGCTCCAATGAGCTTACATACTACAAATAATGGGGTGATACAGAAGGTAAAGGGGCTGGAGATGTGCACAGTATGGCGAGGTGGAGAGTGATGGATGCTATACACATAAACAATGGTCAGACGTTCAGCCGTGTGCCGGTAGGATCGGTATGACTTCAGGGGCAGTTGATTGTGGCTAGCGGGGATTGCAGTCAGTAGGTCAGGGAGCATGTTATCAGGTGGCGTACAGAGAGGTTTGTTTAGGGAATGCGGTATGCCTCCCTGAAGAGGTGCATTTTTAGAGCATGCCTGAAGTTCTGCGAGTCCTGGATTGCCCGGGTATCCTTTGGCAGTGCGTTCCAGAGGACTGGTGCTACTCTGGAGAAGTCTTGGAGGTGGGAATGAGAAGTTCCAATCAGAGGGGCATGCAGTCTAGTTTCGTTAGCAGAGCGGAGAGCCGGGGCTGGGTGATGGATTGAGATGAGGGAGCGTAGAGGTGGTATTGGATGCCAAAACTCCTGATGGTGTGTAGATGGAGAAAAGGAGGGGGCCGAGGACCGAGCCCTGGGGGACCCCAACAGCAAGGTGAAGAGGAGGGGAGGTGGAGCCAGCAAAAGGGACGCTGAATGAGTGGTCAGGTAGGTAGGAGGAAAACCAGGGGAGGGAAATGTCCTTTAGGCCAAAGGAGCGAAGCATACTGAGGAGGAGTTTGTGGTCAACAGTGTAGAAAGCTGAGGAGAGGTCGAGGAGGCTCAGTAGGGAGTAATCGTCCCTCGATTTGGCTCTCAGTAGGTCATTGTAAGGGCAGTTTCTGTCAAGTGTTGAGGTCGGAAGCCAGACTGTAGGGGCTCTAGGAGAGAGTTCTCTGATAGATAGCTTACAAGGCGGGATTAAACTAAGCGTTCTAGTAGTTTGGAGATGAAGGGGAGATTAGAGATGGGTCGGTAGTTGGCAGCGTTAGTCGTGTCAAAAGTCGGCTTCTTTAGCAGTGGGGATATGATGGCTTGTTTGAAAGAAGAGGGAAAGATGCCAGAGGTCAGAGAGAGGTTGAATATAGTGGTGAGATGGGAGATGACTAGAGATGAGCGAACGTACTCGTTTCGCGTAATTACTCGATCGAGCACCGCGATTTTCGAGTACTTCCATACTCGGGTAAAAAGATTCGGGGGGGCCGGGGGAGGCGTAGCGGAGCGGGGGGTAGCAGCAGGGAACAGGGGGGAGCCCTCTCTCTCTCCCTCTCCCCCCCCCCACTCACCCACGGCGCCCCCCGAATCTTTTCACCCGAGTACGGAAGTACTCGAAAATCGCGTCGCTCGGGTGAAAAAGGGGCGTGGCCGAGTAGGTTCGCTCATCTCTAGAGATGACCACTGGGGAGAGGGATGGGAGGAGGTGTGAGGGTAGAGGGTCGCTAGCGCAGGTGGTGGGGCGAGCAGAGGAAAGCAATTTGGAGACTTCTTCCTCTGTCGTTGGTCTGAGTATGGACAGTGAGTAGGAGCCAGATGGCATGCTGACAAGACTAGGGTCAGGGCTAGTCTGGGATTTGGAAGTTATTTCCTGACGGATATCATCAATTCTCTTTTTGAAGTAGGCAGCCAGCTCTACAGCACTGAGATCCATCACAGGGGGCTGCAGTTTAGGGCTGAGAGGGAAGTGAAAAGTATCAAAGAGCCGTTTAGGGTTGTGAGATAGTGAGGAGACTAGAGAGGTGAAGTAGACTTGTTTGGCATGGTGGAGGGCGAGGTTCTAGGTTCTGAGCATGAATTTGTAGTGGAGAAAGTCTGCGGACATTTGCGACTTCCTCCACAGCTGTTCAGCACTTCTAGAGCACCGCCGGATGAAACGTGTTTGAGGTGTGAGCCAGGATTGCCGGGTTCTACATTGGATGGCTTGAGTCATAGGGGGCGCAGCTTCATTCAGGGCATGTTTGAAAGCGGTGTTGTAGTGAGCGGCAGCCAGGTTGGGGCAGGAGAGGAGAGAGACAGGAGACAGAGAGGACTGTAGGGACTCAGAAAAGTCCTGGGTGTAAACAGCCTGAAGTTTCCTGTATGTACGGTAGGTAGGTTTTTGTTTCTTTGAGTTGATAAATTTTTTCCATCGTTTGGAAACAATTAAAGATGAGCGAACACCAAAATGCTCGGGTGTTCGTTATTCGAAACGAACTTCCCGCGATGTTCGAGGGTTCGTTTCGAATAACGAACCCCATTGAAGTCAATGGGCGACCGGAGCATTTTTGTATTTCGCCGATGCTCGCTAAGGTTTTCATGTGTGAAAATCTGGGCAATTCAAGAAAGTGATGGGAACGACACAGCAACGGATAGGGCAGGCAAGGGGCTACATGTTGGGCTGCATCTCAAGTTCACAGGTCCCACTATTAAGCCACAATACCGGCAAGAGTGCCCCCCCCCCCCTCCCAACAACTTTTACTTCTGAAAAGCCCTCATTAGCAATGCATACCTTAGCTAAGCACCACACTACCTCCAACAAAGCACAATCACTGCCTGCATGACACTCCGCTGCCACTTCTCCTGGGTTACATGCTGACCAACCCCCCCGCACGACCCAGTGTCCACAGCGCACACCAAGTTGTCCCTGCGCAGCCTTCAGCTGCCCTCATGCCACGCCACACTCATGTCTATTTATAAGTGCGTCTGCCATGAGGAGGAACCGCAGGCACACACTGCAGAGGGTTGGCACGGCTAGGCAGCGACCCTCTTTAAAAGGGGCAGGGCGATAGCCCACAATGCTGTACAGAAGCAATAAGAAATATAATCCTGCGCCACCACCATCAGGAGCTGCACACGTGGGCATAGCAATGGGGAACCTATGTGCCACACACTATTCATTCTGTCAAGGTGTCTGCATGCCCCAGTCAGACCGGGCTTTTTAATTCATAGACACAGGCAGGTACAACCCCCTATTGTGAAGTCCCTGTGGACCGACAGCATGGGTGGCTCCCTGGAACCCACCGGCGGTACATAAAAATATCCCATTGCATTGCCCAACACAGCTGACGTAGTAATGTCGTGCTTAATGCAGGTGGGCTTCGGCCCACACTGCATGCCCCAGTAAGACTGGGGTTCTTTACAAGTGGAAACAGATGCATTTACAACTCCCTGTGGACCCACAGCATGGGTGGGTGCCAGGAAGCCACCGGCGGTACATAAAAATATCCCATTGCATTGCCCAACACAGCTGAGGTAGTAATGTCGTGCTTAATGCAGGTGGGCTTCGGCCCACACTGCATGCCCCAGTCTGACTGGGGTTCTTTAGATGTGCTTTCAGATGCATTTATAATTCTCTGTGGACCCACAGCATGGGTGGGTGCCAGGAAGCCACCGGCGGTACATAAAAATATCCCATTGCATTGCCCAACACAGCTGAGGTAGTAATGTCGTGCTTAATGCAGGTGGGCTTCGGCCCACACTGCATGCCCCAGTCTGACTGGGGTTCTTTAGATGTGCTTTCAGATGCATTTATAATTCTCTGTGGACCCACAGCATGGGTGGGTGCCAGGAAGCCACCGGCGGTACATAAAAATATCCCATTGCATTGACCAACACAGCTGAGGTAGTAATGTCGTGCTTAATGCAGGTGGGCTTCGGCCCACACTGCATGCCCCAGTCTGACTGGGGTTCTTTAGATGTGCTTTCAGATGCATTTATAATTCTCTGTGGACCCACAGCATGGGTGGGTGCCAGGAAGCCACCGGCGGTACATAAAAATATCCCATTGCATTGCCCAACACAGCTGAGGTAGTAATGTCGTGCTTAATGCAGGTGGGCTTCGGCCCACACTGCATGCCCCAGTCAGACTGGGGTTCTTTACAAGTGGACACATGTAGGTTACACTCCGTGTGCACCTACAGCATGGGTGGCTCCCTGGAACCCACCGGCGATCCACAAAAATATCCCATTGCATTGCCCAACACAGCTGAGGTAGTAATGTCGTGCTTAATGCAGGTGGGCTTCGGCCCACACTGCATGCCCCAGTCAGACTGGGGTTCTTTACAAGTGGACACATGTAGGATACACTCCGTGTGCACCTACAGCATGGGTGGCTCCCTGGAACCCACCGGCGATACACAAAAATATCCCATTGCATTGCCCAACACAGCTGAGGTAGTAATGTCGTGCTTAATGCAGGTGGGCTTCGGCCCACACTGCATGCCCCAGTCTGACTGGGGTTCTTTAGATGTGCTTTCAGATGCATTTATAATTCTCTGTGGACCCACAGCATGGGTGGGTGCCAGGAAGCCACCGGCGGTACATAAAAATATCCCGTTGCATTGACCAACACAGCTGAGGTAGTAATGTCGTGCTTAATGCAGGTGGGCTTCGGCCCACACTGCATGCCCCAGTCTGACTGGGGTTCTTTAGATGTGCTTTC